>NW_012123376.1:3503091-3561431 GCF_000951035.1 Colobus angolensis palliatus | reverse complement strand
AAGTAAAAACTTACAAAACTTAATGCAAATAAGTTATTATAATGGTATCAAATTAGACAGAGATAAGATAGCTGTAAAAATGCAGAAAATAATGCAAATCTAGAAATATTTTTGTAATTGTTTTGCTTTGAAAGTGATTTTAAATTGTGACTTCACTGTAAGGAAATGCAGGGAATCCTGGAGAATGCGTTTTAAATATTTATGAAAGAAAGATTATGTTGGATTCTATCTGAGGTAGACGTGTTTTTCAGAGAAAAAACTTTTGCCCTATATCAAAAGATTTATGAATAAATACACACTTGGATTTAAGTTAAAATAAAATGGCCATGACAGGTCTGCTTTATCCCCGTCCTCATCCTCATCCTTCTCACTACCATCCTCTGCTTTAATTTACCCTGACAAAGATTGCTCCTTTTCTAGCCAAGTAAGTTCTCACCTTCTTTCATATTAATAGAGTTGTTGATGGCATGTCTTACTGGGAACCACGTTTGCTAGTTCCCTCAGCCCCTTACAGTTAACTGTAGTTATGTGACTAAATTCTTATCAGTCGCAGTTGAGCATCAGTGATGGATGCCAATTCCAGACCTGGTCCTTAAAACACTGCTGAGTCAAAGTTGCGTCACAACTTACGACTGTGTTCTTCCTCCTCTAGACCTGCCCCTTCACGAGAGCAAGAACGCAGATGTGCCTGAGATACAGCTTTCCTGGAAATTAGGGATACATCCCTGGGGATAACAGAAAATGGAAGAAGCACGGGTTTCTGAATGACTACATGCAAAAAAGCCTTGCTGCATAAAGAAAACCAAAACTAAAAACCTTTTGCTTCTTCAAGCAAGCAATGTCAGACTTTTTCGTTCTTGTTGCAGCAACTTAACTCTTACCCTAATTCATTACCTTGTTTTTTAATCATAAAATTGCTAGACACTGCTCCTGGGTGTGAAAGTGGAATTCTACTATACATGAAGAAATCTGTAAAGGTGGCCTCTTATTTCAAATGTATAACGATTTTGTTACATTCTTAATTTCTCACCTTTGTTACATTTTTGTTTGCACTATACAAAGAGTCTTTCTCTTAACATAAAATTTTTAAAGAAAATACAATAAAAAGAAACATATATTCTTGTAACAGAACACCACAAACAATAAAAAACTGTTCTCATAATTCATGTAAAAATGTGGTTTACATATTAAATATTTTATTTACGAATAATTGTCATCTGTCCATACAATTGATGCAAAATATACGTTTGCAGTTAATAATACAATTAAAGTTCTTAATTATTTTTAAAGTTGTTAAAATTTTTTAAAACTTAACATAAAAGTGTTTTTTTTTCATTTTTGATAACGCTCAGACAAATCTATTTTATGGGGTGTCACATGCTTCAATTGATTATATAATACACAAAATTTTAGTATAATTACCTGCATTGAGAGAGCTTATACAGAAAGACATTGCTAGAATCTCAAGTGGAAATCTAGAGATGTGTTCCAATGGTGTTAAAAATAAGAATAAAATGGTAGCTGTCTGAATGTGTGCTTTTTGCTTTTCAATAAATTCATTAACCAAACAAAATATTTTTATTTAACCACAGTAAGTATCAAAGCACCAGGAATGGAAATGCAATATTTCTCAGTAGTGATACCGAAATCTCACTTAAGGAAAGAACTCTCTTTGTTTAGAATGCCTTGGATATACAACTAAAGGTACAGGTGAGATTTTAAAGGGATATGTACAAGCAGGAGCTCTAGAAACAAAGGGAATACGTGTGGTGAACTCCTCTTCAGGAAATGAGATGAGGCTTTTGTTTTAGTTGGAGGAAGAGCAGATAAGCAGAGGAATGAGGAAACACGGAAGGGGAGAGGAGAGAGAGGGAAGACTGAGACAATGTGCACCTAGGCAGAGGAAGCAAAGAGGAAAAGGATGCAATTCTTCTAAAGTGAGTGGCCAAAGGACATGTTCCAGAATATGGATGCCCAACATTTAATTTGAGGGTTTTTTTTGTTTTGTTTTGTTTTTTGGCATTTTGAGATGTAAGCCTCATCTCCATTTCTTCTCCCCTTCTTCCCCAAACCCAACACGACTTCTTTAAAGTAACCTACTCTCACAAAGCATGTGTTTGTGTACCTCTTACTGCTGTTTTCATTTTTGCTATTGTGCATTTGTGTGTGTGTCTGTAATTCAGGGAAGTGCTAATTTTCTGTAACTGAGTAAACTGGGTTTGGGGTAAAGGTTATGTACGAGTAATCTGGGATGGAGGGTGCAAAGATCAAGGCAGAAATGGAATTTTTTAGGATTTTGCATCAATTTGGAGAAGAATTTGAATTTCCACGAACCATACATTTGGAGACTGGATCCAAAATTAAGTAGGTCTTAAAGACATGTACTGGATATAGTTCCTGCCCTCATGAAATTAGTGGAGAGATAACAAATGAAAATCAATGTGGCAGAGATACTTGCTGCTCACTGAATATCCACGTATTCCTGCATATTTCCAACCTCTCTTGTAATTTGGTATAGCTGTATGGCCAATTCTAGACAATAGTCTATGAAAGACTATTTCAGTTAACCTTTTCTGACTAAAGTATATAAAAGTCAGTGTGCAAATCTGTAGCTCTCTTCACCACGAAAGCCACATGTTATAGAGAGTGTGGCTATCATGTCCAAGGTGTCTGAGTCCCCTAGCCATCATGTGAAAACGGTTGCCCTAAAGAGTCACCAAGTCCACAGATGACTCAGCATAATGGAGAAATATAATCCCATGTGTTACATCACCACAATTTCAGGAGGAGCTTAACTTCACACTACGATTAGGGGCAATACAGTGTTATGGACACTGAGATACAAATACAGATGGGGTATTTTGGAAGGCAAAGGAGGGGAGTTAAATTCTATTGGTGGAAAGTGATGTCAGAAAAAAGCATCTTGCAATTTAACTTTTAAGGAAGCAACAAAGTAAACATCACAGAGTAATGAACAGAAAATTGGATTGAGAAGAGAAAAATACCTAATGCATGCGAGGCTTAAAACCTAGATGACGGGTTGATAGGTACAGCAAACCACTGTGGTACATATATACCTATGTAACAAGTCTACATGTTCTGCACCTGTACCCCAGAACTTAAAGTGAAAATAAATAAATAAATAAATAAAATAAAAATTTAAAAAAAAGAAGAAGAGAAAAAAATGTTTCTGAAGACCTTAAGCAGAGTTCATGTGAGACAAAAGTTGCTTTTGCTTCCGTCTTACCAAAGTCACAAAGGCTAGAAGGTGGTCTACAGGATGGAGAAAAGGTAGTAATTATTTTCCAGGATAAGCCCCGCTCAGTACTGATAAAATCATGGGAAAAAAAGTGTGTTTCTAAACCTTCCCATTAGATTTCTTTCATTTCCTGCAAGTATCCAGATCCACCATATGTATATTATTTTACAAATTAATATACAAATTTGGATTTAGTCAATCAACTATATGTTAGTGTATATTTTAAGTCTGTAATTATATGTATATATATGTTCTATATTCACACATTTGAGTATAAAGTATTTATTACGATATTTAGAGGAAGTGGAGTGTAATGTTGAGAACATAAATCAGAGTGTGCAGACCTGGGATTTCTTTCACATTCCATCACTAATTCACTTAGTGATTTGAGCAAAGCATTTATTTCATCTCTTTGAGCTTAAATTTCTCGTGCTTTAAAACACTTTAACTTTACAGATTACTTCCTAATGATTCCATTCTACATTCTGCATGTGGAAAAATGACCAGAGTGCAAGTTATTTTGTTTTCTGAAATTTTCTGTTGCTTTTACTCTTAAGACAATGTCAGAGGTGTTGAGGGAATAAAAAAAAAAAAAAAATGGTTTCTTTGTCTTGCTCATAAGACAATAGGTTTTCATCATCTTTTTCCTGACAGTGGAGAGTAAAGCTATAAAGAATGTATTACAGAAAACATGATGAGCATGCTATATAAGAATTTGGTAATGCCCTTCCTGTCTCTGGCTTTGTTTCCTGCTTTTCTCCATTCCTTTCACAGTTGGAGTTGCAGAAGACACAATGGCAGGAGGTTTTCTTAGTACCCCAAGCCACTGTTCATGCTTTTCCCTCTGACTGGGCTTCTTCTTGCTTCTGGTTCACTCTTCAAATCCAAGCTCCAATATTACCTTCTCTCTGTGGATGCTATCCCTATACAGATTTAGTCATTTTCTTTTCTATGCTAGCTGTATAATTTGAACACAGTTCCATTATTTGTTTACCTGTTTCTCTTCTTTCTCTCTTGTCATCCTTGAATACAATTAAATCCAAATAATAGAGTTCTACTATAAAAAAGAGGCTGTACTGCTTTATACTATCACCTATAGGTATTCTAGTTATTTGTCTCAAAACACTTTTCCTCATACTCCATGATTTGATGGGTATTTTAATTCCATTACTCATGAATATAGACATCGCAACTTTGTCAAACAGTGACATAGATTTTGTGTTATCAATTCTGCCAAAATTGCACCCCAACTTTTATTTATTTATTATAAAATAAATTTTGTCATCCAGAAACATACATATTGTGAACTTACTTTTTCATGTAAAGAAATAAAGACTTTTTGAAATGAAGTGATGATTTATTTAAAGTAGAAATAAATTGTAACTTTTTGCATCTTACACTGAAAATTGGACTTGAATTTTTGTTCTTGATAAGGTTCCTGAAGGAAAGGAGTAATTATGGGAGCCAATGTAGCTCATCATATTGGCTATTTGTTAGTTTGCAGGAAGAAGATTTGGTGCCTTCTATTCATCAATGACTTGTGTTGTAACTTTAAATGTGCTATTTTATTTCATCGTACAAAACCAATGAGTGAGATACTATCTTCTTATCCCAAATGATAACACAGACTCAGTCAAAGTTGATGACTTACTCAAATTATTTGGTAACGTGGCAGGTCTTTAGTTTGAAGCAAGTGTTGTTTAGTCTTAATTTATTCATCTGTACCTTTCCCATAGGGCTGTGAAAATTAAGTGAGTTGGAATATGGAACACCCTTAGAATAATATCCAACATTAATAAGTGCTTTGCTTAAGCATTGGTGATAATTGCTGTTCTTATTGTTACCTAACTCCACAGATGGTGGTCTATTTTCGAAATAAAGGCAACCTGGATATCGATTGATAGAAGCTTGAAATAAGGTGTCTCCGATGTGTACCTTTAAGGTGCTAATGTGCACCTCTCTATAACCTAGGAATACCTCCAAGATGGAGTGTGTTGCTGTAAGTGCAGCAGAAGGGACATGGAGGAAGGAAAGGAAGATGATATGGAGCCTTTAGTAAATCTATATTTTTGTAAAATATAAAAGACTAAAGAACCTTTCATAATAGGAAAAATTTATATGAGCTGCCATGGGCTTTTGTTAATTTTTTTAAAAAGCAAATAGCAACCAATCATTCAATGTTTCGGGGAGGTGAAAATGTTCTAATTTCCTTTTGAATTATTTCTCTCTCACTGGACACACTCCAGTGAGATCTTGCCAAAGTGTAAGCTCTCCTTCTTACCGGATGGGTGACCAGACCTAGGCAAGTTGGACCTTGGAATATAATCCTATCACAGGAACATAATTATTGACAATGTTTAAAGCTCACTCATGGAGGTGTGATATGGTGTCTTCTAGAAATCCTTCTACCAAGTCTTTTGGGTTTTTCTGGCTTTTAAATTTACTCTTCCTTTTGATTCTATGACTTTTCCCTATAGTCTTCCATGAATTTTCTTTTTGCATACATTACATTAACCAGAGTCAGTTTCTATTGCCTGCAACCAAAGTACCCTAACAGCATAATGGAATGGAATAAAATGGACCTCAGGGTCAATGCCTGTGCTTTGACTCTGGCTCTGCCACTACAAGCTGTGTGGCCTCAAGCAGTCAATTAATCTACCTAAGCCTTAATGTACTTATCTGCAAATGAAAATAAAAATATTAAACTTTCTCAGATTGCTTCTCTGCTTAAATTAAATAATACATTTAAAGTGCCTATTATGGTATTTGACAGAATACACTTAATAAATGATAACTATTATTAGAAACACAAGAAAGAAAGAGGAAATTAATTTTCTTCTTCTACCCCTTCTCTATAACCTGATTTCAGAATCAAACTTGCTGTTGCTAAAGAGAAAGTGGCTGCAGTTTCCTTCTGACCTGGCTGCATATTTCTTCATCGCTGCCTGTCCTTCAATGAGCTAAAGGAATCAGTGTCACACAGAATCATTCTACCTTCCAAAGTTTCGGACTCTTAAAGAAGACCATACTGGTGATTGTTATTTTTATATTTGATTTTATTTTAATGCAGTTTTTTTTAAAGGCATTGCTAGTAAGGCACATTGTCTAGTGGTTCAAAGCCCAAGAGAATTAGCAAGTGAAAAGAATGTTCTGAACCTGATGATCCCTAAGTTGTTTCTTTATATTAACTCTTTAATTCTACATACAAAAATTAGTTCTTATCTTATAAAATGTCATTCCTTCTTTCATTCTCTTAGATTCTCAATCATTTTGATTTGGGGGAAAGAATTAGGGAAATTTTCTTTAAGTGACAGATATTTTTAATGGGTTATGAGACTTTGAACAATAGATGTTATTCTAGGGCAGAAAAGTCTTTAAATTCAGGCCTTTTTGCCTGCAGTTCAAAGTTCTTTGTAGTAAAATACTAATATATATATTATAGTATAGTATTTATTGTCCAGAATTAGGCTTTTTTTTTTTCATGATGGTTTCATGAATCTATAGAACATGGACATGACTGTGTCCATCAATATTCGCTATGAATTCCTTTTGTGAAAATGCAACTTTATCTGTATACCTAGGTTAGAGTGACTTATACAAAAAGGAAGCAAGCCCGCAGAAGGGCAGTGAGGGGGCAGAAATGAGAAGTGGTGTCTTTTTGTTTAAGCCTAGACTGAAATTTTGTATCAGGGCACTGGGTGGTTGGCTTATATCTCAACCACATAACTCCATGATAAAAATTCCAGTTCCTTTAACTGATACTTTAATGTTTCAGTCATTTCAGATTTTCTTTACATTTGAAGATCTTTAAAATCTAAAATGAATATTGTTTAATTATTACTTTAAACATATCTTCTGTATTCTGTTATGAAAGAGAATAATAAAAATTATGTCAAATTTTGAAAACAATATTCATCTTAAACTTTAATGTCAACTATTTGTTAAATATCATACTATATAAAATATTAATGATTATTTTAAATGTTTGAATTTATATTCGAATAATAACAAGAATAAAGAGTTTGGCAAAAACCAGTTTGATGTGAGAACATTTTAGCAATGTTTAAAATAATATTTAAAAAAATACAGAGTTTATAAATCAAGTTAGATATCCAAAACAAGGGACCTGGTACTGACTGCAAAGGAAATCTCATTCTAAACAATGCAGCCAACGTAGAGAAAAGACACATGAAAAGAAAGGAAAATACTGAAGCTATTACACACACAACACACCCAGCTGGGAGTCCAGCTGCTGTAGGAAGCTGTTGGTTCTTGATCTATGGAAGTTCCTAATTAGAATACAAGTTAGAAATATAACAGAAAACATAAAAAAGAAAGAAATTTACTATAAGACTTAGCTTTTGTTTTGCTTCTGTAAATGTTAGCAAAAACTGACTTAGAGAAGCCTGGTTAAATAAGCAATAAATAATTTTTATAACTACTGACTTTTGATACCAATTATACTTTATCAAAGTTTCCAATATTCCATCATATATTTATTCCTGCTTCCAGATAGGCATGCCTACCAATAGCTTGTGAACTGTTTGCTGCATTTTAAAGCTGCTGTATATGAATCAAATGGTGTGCACTTAGGATGCATTTATATATTCCTTAAAAAGCAGATTTTTCTTCCGTTTGGCTCTCACTACATACTTCTCCAAAGGTTTTTGCAATAGATGCACCTTTATAGGATTATAAATCATAGTATGCTAAAAGAAATGCTATATAAATTGAATACATGGTACAATATTTTGCACAGTGATAATCACCTGTAGCCCCAAATCATATAAATATATGATTAATTTTTATTTTTACATTAAGAACCCTAATAAATATGTGCCCACATATTCTATTATTTATGGTATTTCAAATTACTCCTTTACAGGTTTGTAGGACTAATGTGACCTTCCCAAGGTCTATTCTAGCAAAAAAAAAAAAAAAAAAAAGAGAAGATCCAAAGCAATTACCCAGAAAATTAAATATATATATATATGTAAAACAAGCTCTACTTCCATGAAGTTGTCTAGATGTTTCAGGCAAATCGTGTTTAGGTCCAAATTTAAATGGATTATTACTTTCCTTCTCTATTTCATTGCTAGTGAACTTTATATTTCAAGGTTGATCAGTATGCAAGACAAAGTATTCTCTGATTGATCAGTATGCAGGGCTGGATTACTCTAGAGAACATTTGGGCCTTTTGACTATGTTCTGTGGATTAACCTGCAGAGTATGCATTTTGGAGGGCAGGTACTGAGGGAGGAAACAAAAATGACTTAATGGTCTTGCACCATGGAAGTCTGATCAACTCCCTGAGTGGAGGTTGAACCTTCTTATGAAATCACTCGCCATATGACAATGATCCTACAGCTCCTTGGAAAATAAATGTACCTAATTGTCAAGATGGATTAAACAATAAAACTGATTAAACAAAGAGTAGTGGCATTCATTTTTAGTTTTAAATTATACAATCACACTGATGTTTATTCAGATATATTGATTTTCTCTTGGCAGTAGTTGTTCAATGTTTGTGTGATATTTTTAGGACTGAAAGTATATGGGCATCTACTACATTATATTTCATGACAATGACTTTAGACTTTCTGCTGTAAGTAGTGAGAGTTTTTATTCACAAGATTTTTGTCACTACATTACCTGCCGGTCTTATTACATGAGAAGGCAATTGAGAATCTCTACAGAATATTTAAGGGATTCTCTGAGCATAATTTGAAGAAATCATCTGGTACAAAACAAAGGAAAGATGAAAGGAAGGTGGAAAGGAAGAATTTCTTTGTCAGTAATTCAATGTAGCTTCCAAAAATTAAGTGAAAGTCAGGTATTCTAAATTCTAGGTTGAAACTTTTTAAAAAATCTTTGAAACATTATTGGCGTTTTGGTTTTTCTTTGGATTAGCTTAAATCTTTGAAATTGGATAACGTCAAGGATGTATCCAAATCGGGGGAAAAAAAGATGTTTAATAGGTAAAGAAAAATTCTGAAATATGTGTTTTATTATCTCATGTAAAAATAAATTGTGATATATTAACATAAAAAAATGCAACCATGAAATCTTATAAATAGCAAATGGATATAAGAGGGCTGTATGCAAAAAATCTAGAGATGCGTGTAGAAGTGAATATTAAAGGGCTTATAAATTTGCATTGTGAGACAAGTGCATAAAATAGAGGGCTCTTTTTCTGTCAAAATGACATTGATTTTATTAAAATAGTTTCAATTAACAATTATCTAAACTTTACAGGTGAAACACCCAATTGTAGAATGGTATAAGATAAACAATTTATTTTTCTAGGCTACCCAGTATGTGCTAAAAAATGAGATTGCCTTAATTATAACCATGACAAAAATTATTTATCTGGCTCCAGCTTCCATTTCTATTGTAGAAAAAATCCCTTTCAAAAGCAGATATATTATCTACAGAAAGACTGACACATTAACCCACCCTTAACATCCACTAATGCATTGATATTTGTTTTATCATATTAATTTCCATCATGGATGCTGGACAATGAATAAGAGTCCACTAAAATACATATTAATATGGAAGATAGAAAAGTTGTTGAAAGGGGTTCTAGATTAAAATGCTAGAAAAATGTTTGTTACTTAAAATTTGACATTTTGGTTGACTTTGCCACCCTTGCATAAACTCCAAGACTGAGGTCATGATTTCTTCATTAGATTATTTTAGTTTAGCAGAGCAGAGAGTTGATCAAGTTCTTTTAAGTGATGGAGATGTTTATTGTCTGGATGCATTTTGCAATGAAAAAAACAAAGTCTTTAGCCAAGTAGGTCTTATAAAAACAAGCAAACTAGGAAAATGAACCAAGCAGGTCTTAGTGGCAGCTGGAACTACAATAGAGTCGAGCTTTACTGATACAAGAATTGGTGCTGCTGCTGATGTTGGTGGGACTGGAGGTATTACTAAAAACCTCACATCCTCTCCGGGATCCTAGCAGCAGGAGAGCTTGGCCCCTGAAGAGTCTTGCTGGTGGGATTCGGTTCTCCCTCTTGGCTACTCTTTGCATTTTGGTTGCCATTTCCCACTATAGTACCTTCTGCTATTGCCTCTGAGCATCTGCCTGCTCTTATATTCTGCTTCCTCAGATTTGGCTCAGTTGTGATCACACCCCTCATCACAGCTCCTCTACATAACGAACTCTGTTGGTATATCTTTTTAGCTACCTCTCCTGTTACTAGTTCCTTGATACTCTTTGACCTTTGAAACTCCTAGCCATTAAGTCAGAATCTCCATTTCTTTCTTGAAGGAACAATCCATGATAAATGACCATCTAGTCAGAGCTGTCTCCATTAGATCAAGTTTTGGCCAGGCAGATACCGTGACTAGCACATAAGTGTTAAAACTATTGGAAAAGTAGTTGTTTATTTTTTCAAATACGATCCCCCTCCCAAAAAAAAATCCCTTAAATACCTGGTAGTAGGCATAAAAGTCTCTTTCTTAACACACGAATTTTCAATTTATTTATTATTTTTTAAATAAATTTTAATTTTAAATTTTTGTGGGTACATAGATGTATATACTCATGGGGTACATGAGAAGTTTTGACACAGGTATGCAATGCATAATAATCACATCATGGAGAATGGGGTATCCATACCTTCAAGCATTTATCCTTTGTGTTATACACAATCCAGTTATACTCTTAGTAATCTTAAAATGTATATTTGAATTATTGACTATAGTCATCTTGTTGTGCTACTGAATATTAGGTCTCATTCATTCTTCCTATTTTTGTCTACCCATTAGCCACACCAAACCTCCCCTTTATCTCCCACTACCCTTCCCAGCCTCTAGTAATGATCCTTCTACTCTCTATGTCTATGAGTTCAATTGTTTTGATAAGTGAGAACATGTGATGTCTGTCTTTCTGTGCCTGGCTTATTTCACTTAACATAATAACCTCCAGTTTCATCCATGTTGTCGCAAATGACAGGATGTCATTCTTTTTTATGGCTGAATAGTACTTCATTGTGTATATGTATGTTTTCTTTATCCATTCATCTTTTGATGGATATTTAGTTTGCTCCCAAATCTTGGCTATTGTGAACAGCGCTAACAAACACGAGAGTGCATATGTCTCTTCAATATCCTGATTTCCTTTCTTTGGGGTATATACCTAGCAGTGGGATTTCTAGATTATATGGCAGCTCCATTTTTAGTTTTTTTGAGGAACCTCTGAACTCTTCTCCATGGTGGCCGTACTAATTTACATTCCCACAAATGGTGTACAAGGGTTCCCTTTTCTCCACATCCTCGCCAGCATTTGTATGAAACCCTTAAAAGTTAAAATCGTGGTCCCTGAGAACTCATATACATATTTGTTGACACTGAAAATATAATAGGATTAGCAGTTCATAGGAAGCAGGAAAGTTTATCTCTAATCCCAAATAAAATTGTCTTTGCCTTCAAAAAGCCTAAGCTGACTTATGGTTTTACCTGAGACATGTAAAGAGCTTAGAAGTCATCGCTCTCACCTTTACATGAAAACACGGACAAACCAAAAATCAATGGCTATTCTTTGACCCTTCGGAGTCCTCAGGTAGCAGGGTAAACTGACTGATGCCTTCATGTCTAGGGAGACAAGTAAATCCAGAACGATACAGCAGTTGAGATCTGCTGACCAGTGAAAACTCCTGGAACCATAAACTGGTAGAATGATTTTGGCAAAAAAAGAGTTGGGACTGACTTAAAAACTTTTCCCATTCACATGAGTGAAAGAGAGTTTCAGTGCAAAACAATGAAATTCCTCCAGTACAGACTTACAGAGAGAGAATTTCTTCTCAGGATAACAGGCAACAAACAACAGACGTTGTCCAACGTGACACTGGCATTAACAGTATTGCCCAAACTTGAGAAGTATTGTATTAGAGCTATAGTAGCTAGAGCTACATAAATACATTAAATGAATACTCTGAACCTAAAATGAAATTTTTAAATAATTACAGAGTAAACAAAAATATTTTAAAATGTGAATAAACAGGTGAACATATGAAAACAAGTATTGTGTAGAGTCGTAAATGGAACATGGAACAATGTAAGACAGGAGAGATGAGAAGATGATAGAGACCCAGAAAAAACTAAGCAAGAAGAAAGAGACATTTTCCATAGGTATAACATTATCATAATTTCCTATATTAGAAGTGGCTGTTGAAATTCTACCATACACTGTTTATCATTGGTTACATAACTAGTTCAACATTGGGGAATTTCTATTTTCAATACATAGGGGAAGGTCAGTCTTTTTCAATTTGAGTAAATATATTGATTTAGATAGGCTTTACATTATAGAATAATTTCAGGATGTGCTGCAAATATATTTATTAGTTAAGAAATTATTTATTCTGATCTTTTTATGTGTTAGGGACTTCATGAGACATTGAAGGAACAAAAATGAGTAAAGCACAATATCTGTCTTGGAAGTACGCATAAGCTATGGAGGATATTTAGTATTATAATTCTTTTGGTTGTAAGTTAAAAAGAAAAAAGAAATCCTAGACCCAAACTTACTCAGCAAAAGGGAAATTTGGGGCATGAATATTATTGAGCAGATACTCTAATATCTTGTGCTATCTGTTTCTGAACTAAAGCAATGTCACAGTGGCACCGACACCAAGGAGTGGGTAATGCTGTTTCTTCACATCCACACTCAGGCTCCACATGAGTATCCTCTGACAGCTTCAGACTCTCTCACCGAGGCTACAGCAGTTCCAAATATCACATCTTCTCATCATCAAGCCGAGAAGAAATGAAGTCAACATTCTGTAATTCTCAGCAAAAGTGCTGAGATTCCCTTCAATTAGTCCATCCATAAACCATTACTGCTTTCAGAGGGGTGCTAGGTACATGTGCTTGTGTTTCCTGGTCATCCCTGATGAAAATGATGGGATAAAGTTATCCCAGTGATGAGGAAGATAGGATAAGCCGATTGCCTCAAGCTGATCAGAGCCCATCCCTTAGAGCTGAGGGTGAGGTATATTTCCATTCCATATATTGGAATGGAAGAGCATTCCAGAAAGAGAGGGCAGCTTGAACAAAGGCGTAGACCCAAATGAGGAATAGCAAATTGTGGCAGGGAAATGGTAAGTCATTTCATGACATTAAAAAATAAAATTAGAGCAGGGAGTGGGCACTGATGAAGCTGGAGATGTTTAAATTGCCAGATTATTATAGGCAATGTCATGGCAAGAACAATTAATCCTGTGGTATTAGAAAGTCAACAAAAATTTGTGTTAGGATGTTATCAGTCTTGTTTTTTAATTAGATAATTCTGTGTACAGTATAAAATATGGCTTTAAAAATGATCACGAATAATGTCAGGGTTCCGATCATACCACCCTGAACGTGCCTGATCTAATCTGAGTTCAGAAGCTAAGCAGGGGCAGGCCTGAATAGGAAGTGGATGGGAGATTGCCTTGGAATCTGGGGTGCTGCAAGCTTTAAAAAAATAATAATAGAAGAAAAGTCTGGAAGATGGTGGATTAAAGGCTTTTAGCATTCCTGAGCCATTTGGAAATAGCAAAATTGTGCTTAAAGGTAAAGTGTGAGCTCAAGAAGGAAAATGGGAATCCATCAGAATAGCAAAGGACATCCCAGATCCTGGGGAGGAGAAAGTGAGCAAACAGCCTCTGCAACAGCATCTGGCTAATAAAAGTGAGTGAAACCCCAGTACATAAGAGGGGCAGACAGTCTCCCTCTGTGACTCATATGTATGTCTTCTTTTGAGAAGTGTCTGTTTATGTCCTTTGACAACTTCTGATCCAGAGACAGAAGTGTCTGTTCATGTCCCTTGCCCACTTTCTAGTGCAACTCATTTTTTTTCTTGTTGATTTGTTTAAATTCCTACTATGCGGGCATTTTATTCTTGGGTCAGAGACTGCAGCACTTATTCTGGAGTGGGGAAAGGGCCTCCATAGCCAGAATTGAGCGATGAGTGTGGAAAGCACCCACCAGTAGGTGCTGGAATTATGCTCTCCCCCTTCACTTGTCCAGAGTGGGAGGAGAAATGCTACAGCAGTGGTTTCTCCTGGGCAACAAGACTTGTAGCCAGGACCAGCCTGGGGACCTGGAAGCAGCCTGTGTGTTATTGCTGGGTGCCCCAGCCTGCTCCCCTGAGATTGTGGTGCAGTGGAGCACGCTCTGTTCCACAGTCAGGTAGACCTCCGGGCATTCAGAGCATCCATTCCTCTGGATTCAAAGTTTAGGTCACTTCCGGATGCCTCCATGCAGAGAACTTGAATTAGAGAACTTAGGGCTGAGGAGGTTTCCCAGCTCCATGCCTAGGCACCCTCTGGGCACTTGGTGGTTGCCCCATGTCCCCTGTTCACAGATCTGATGTCTGTGTCTGCAACTGGGTGACTTGTAGGGAGGCCTGCCCAGTCTGATCCCACCCATCTTGGTCTCCCAGGGCTGAGCAGTGAGATCAGACCACTGTAAACTCCACTGATTAATGCATTGTATGAGGCAACAGAGATCTTCTTCCAGTAAACAAGAGTCAAGTATATACCACCTGCATTGACCATAGTTGGCTCTTACCCATAAGAGTCACCTACTGTTCTGGAGGTTGAACAGCAGTACAAAACAATAGGAAATCTGACACAAATGCATTAACATTGGGGAACTAGATAATCTTCCTGAGACTGCTGCCACCTGGGACCCACAGGACACTGATTCTGCTCAAATGCCCAGGACACCACTATCACAACTAGCATTTGGATAAGCCACCATATAAGGGCTATCTATAATCAAGGAACTTACACAGACTCTTTCCCTCTGAAAATACTCAAAACCAGAGATCTAATCCTTAGCATGATCTGCCCCTAATGGAGGGCAAGCACAGCCCACGAGTCTGTCTTGGATCAAAGGAAACATGGAAGAAGCTCCTGGAGGCACAAGCTCCTGGAGGAAGAACCACTATAGTCTAGTAATAGATGTGGAGATAAAGCCATCTGTCATCTCCTGTCCTCAACCTCAGTGCACTGTTGTGGACTCAGCAGAAGCTCTTCCCATTAGGGTGGCGGAGCTCCACCCACACTAAAGGCAAATATACACTGGGGGAGGGCACTTTTCATGCTTCTCTGTTACCTTTGCTCCTGCTCCTACCTGCCAGCTGTTACTCTTAAGTGCCACCTACTGGACCACAGCTTCAACTATATCCTGAAACAAAATTATATCACTACAACATGCAATGTCTGAGAAAGCCACTGTACAAAACTATCTGCATCCAAGGAAACCCCACAGAGCCTTGGCACCTTGAAATCACCCAGAAATGAAGCCAATAAGTGATACACAATGTACACCACAGTCATACCCCAAGGGAAAAAATAATAAAAATAGAAAAGCCCCATACAAATGATAGCAAATTCAAATAAAAAAGGAAGCATCAGCTAGCTCTGTCAGATGAGAAGGAACCAGCATAAGGACTTTGGCAATACAAAAATCCAGAGTGTTTCATCATCTCCAAGGATCTCACAAGCTCTCAAACAATGGATAACAACTTGAATGAAATGTCTGAAATGACAGATATAGAATTCATAATATGAATGGCAAAAAGATGCAATGAGATCCAAGAGAAAGTTGAAATCCAATAGGAAGAAAACAGAAAAAGATCCAAGACTTAAAAGATGATATAGCTATATTAAGAAAGAACCAAACAGAACTTCTGGAATTGAAAAATTCACTACAGGAATTTCAAAATACACTTGGAAGCCATAACAAAATACTAGACCACGCAGAAGAAAGAATTTCAGTGCCCAAAGACCAGTCCTTTGAATCAATCCAGTCAGACAAAAATAAGAAAAAAGAACTTAAAAAATGAACAAAGCCTTTGAGAAATATGGGATGTAAAGTGACCAAATATATGACTTATTGGTATTCCTGAGAAAAGAGAAAACAAGCAACTTGGAAAACATATATGAGAATATAATTCAGGAAAATGTCCCTGAGAGTTCTGCAAGCAGATGCAAGAAATCCAGATAACTTCTGTAAGATACCACACAAGATTACATCTCTAAGGCACATAGTCATTAGTCTGTCTAAAGTCAACATAAAATAAAAAATCTTAAAGGCAACTAGAGAAAGGATCATATTATCTATAAAGGGAAATCCGTCACACTAATAGTGACTCCTCAGCAGAAAACTTATAAGCCAGAAGAGATGGGGTCCATTTTTAGCATTCTTTTTTTCTAACTTTTTAAAAATTTTTAGTTCTGGAGTACATGTGCAGGATGTTCAGGTTTGTTACATAGGTAAGCATGTGCCATTGTGGTTTACTGCACCTATCAATCAATAACCTACATATTAAGCCCAGCATGCATCAGCCATCCTTTCTAATAATCTCCCTTCCCCTACCCTACCTCCCATCAGATCCCACTGTGTGTTGTTCCCCTCCCCGTGTCCATGTGATCCCATCATTCAGTTCCCACTTGTAAGTGAGAACACGCAGTGTTCAGTTTTCTGTTCCTGCATTAGTTTGCTCAGGATAATGACTTCCAGCTTCATCCATGTCCTTGCAAAGGACATGATCTCATTCCTTGTTATGGCTGCATAATATTCCATGCTGTATAGGTACTACATCTTCTTTATCCAGTCTATCATTGATGGGCATTTGGGTTGATTCCATGTTCTTGCTATTGTGAATAGTGCTATAATGAACGTACGTGTGTGTGTGTGTGTGTGAATCTTTGTAATAGAATGATTTATATTCCTTCGGGTATACACCTAGTAATGGGATTGCTGGGTCAAATGGCATTTCTGGTTCTATCTCTTTGAGGAATTGCCAGACTGTCTTCCACAATGGTTGAACTAATTTTGCACTGCCACCAACAGTGTAAAAGCGTTACTATTTCTCCACAGTCTCACCAGCACCTGTTGTTTCTTGACTTTTTAATAATGGCCATTCTGACTGGCGTGAGATGGTATCTCATTGTGGTTTTCATTTGCATTTCTCTAATAATCTGTGATATTGAGATTTTTTCATATGTTTGTTGGCTGCATGATTGTCTTCTTTCGAGAAGTGTGTGTTCATGTCATTTTCCCACTTTTTAATGGGGTTGTTTGCTCTTGTAAATTTGTTTGAATTCCTTGTAGATTATAGATATTAGACCTTTGTAGATGCATAGATTGCAAAGACTTTCTCCCACTGTAGGTTGCCTGTTCACTCTAACGATAGTTTCTTTTGCTGTGCAGAAGCTCTTTATTTTAATTAGATCCCACTTGTCAA
Source organism: Colobus angolensis palliatus (assembly GCF_000951035.1). Classification (NCBI taxonomy): domain Eukaryota; kingdom Metazoa; phylum Chordata; class Mammalia; order Primates; family Cercopithecidae; genus Colobus; species Colobus angolensis. Next base: position 3,543,921 of record NW_012123376.1, on the reverse strand, counting down.
TGTTTGCTTTTGTTACAATTGCCTTTGGCAATTTAATCGTGAAATCTTTGCCTGTGACTATGTCCTGAACAGTATTGCCTAGATTTTCTTCTAGGGTTTTTAGAGTTTTGGGTTTTACATTTAAGTCTTTAATCCATCTTGAGTTAATTTTTGTATAAGGTATGAGGAAGGGGTCCAGTTTCAATTCTCTGCAAATGGACAGGCAGCTATTCCAGCATCATTTATCGAATAGGGAATCCTTTCCCCGTGGCTTGTTTTTGTTGGTTTGTCAAAGATCAGATGATTGTGAATGTACAATCTTATTTCTGAGTTCTCTATTTTGTTCCGTGCTCCATGTGTCTGTTTTGTAACAGTATCATGCTGTTTTGGTTATCTGGTTATTGTAAAGCCTTATAGTATACTTTGAAATCTAGTAGGGTGATGCCTCCAGCTTTGTTCTTCTTGCTCAGGATTGTCTTGTCTATAATGGCTCTTTTGGGTTCCATATGAATTTTAAAATAGGTTTTTCTAATTCTGTGAAGAATGTCAATGGTAGTTTAATAGGAATAACATTGAATCTATAAATTACTTTGGGCAGTATGGACATTTTCATGATATTGCTTCTTCCTATCCATGAACATGGAATATTTTTCCTTTTTTGTGTGTCTCCTCTCTGGTTTCCTTGAGTGGGGATTTGTAGTTCTCCTTGAAAAGGTCCTTCACTTCCCTTGTTAATTGTATTCCTAGGTATTTTATTCTCTTTGTAGCAATTGTGAATGGGAGTCCATTCATGATTTGGCTCTCTGTTTGCCTGTTGTTGGTGTGTTGGAGTGCTTGTGATGTCTGCACATTTATTTTGTACCCTGAGACTTTGCTGAAATTGCTTATCAGCTTAAGAAGGTTTGGGGTTAAGACAACAGGATTTTCCAGACATAGGGACATGTCACCTACAAACATAGACATTTTGATTTCCTTCCTTCCTATTTGAATACCCTTTCTTTCTCTTGCCTGATTGCCGTGGCCAGAACTTCCAATAGGAAGCTGAATAGGAGTGGTGAGAGAGGACATCTTTGTCTTTTGCTGGTTCAGTGGGAATGCTTCCAGCTTTTGCCCATTTAATAAGATATTGGCTGTGGGTTTGTCATAAGTAGCTCTTATTATTTTGAGGTGTGCTCCTTCAATACCTAGTTTATTGAGAGTTTGTAACATGAAGAAGTGTTGAACTTTTATCAAAGGCCCTTTCTGTGTCTGTTGAGACAATCACATGGCTTTTGTATTTAGATCTGTTTATGTGATGAATTATATTTACTGATTTGCATGCGTTAAACAAACCTTGCATCCCAGGAATGAAGTCAATTTGATCGTGGTGGATAAGCTTTTTGACATGCTGCTGGATTCATTTTGCCAGTATTTTACTGAGAATTTTTACATAGATGTTCATCAGGGATATTGGTCTGAAGTTTTTTTTTGTTGGATCTCTGCCAGGTTTTGGTATCCATATGATGCTGGCCTCATAGAATCCCTCCTTTTCAATTGTTTGAAATAGTTTCAGAAGAAATTGAATCAGCCTCTCTTTGTGTTTCTGGTAGAATTCAGCTGTAAACCAATCTGGCCCTGGGCTTTTTTTGGTTGGTAGGATATTAGTTACTGCCTGAATTTCAGAACTTGTTATTGGCCTGTTCAGGAATTCAACCTTTTCCTAGTTCAGCCTTGGGAGAGTTCATGTGCCCAGAATTTATCCATTTCTTCTAGATTTTCTAGTTTATTTGCCTAGATCTATTTAAAGTATTTTCTGATGGTAGTTTGTATTCCTGTGGGGTCAGTGGTAATATTCCTTCTATCACTTTTTGTTGTGTCTGTTTGATTCTTTTCTCTTTTCTTCTCTATTAGACTAGCTAGCATTCTATTTTATTATTTTGTTCAAAAAACCATCTCCTAGATTCACTGATTTTTTTGAAGCATTTTTTTTGTATCTCCACTTCCTTCAGTTCAACTCTGATATTGGTTATTTCTTGGCTTCTTCTAGTTTTGTGGTTTGCTTGCTCTTGGTTCTCCAGTTCTCTTTGTTGTGATTCTAGGGTGTCGATTTGAGATCTTTCTAGCTTTTTGATGTTGGCATTTAGTGCTATAAATTTAGATTCCAGTAGGTTGTCTCTTTGTTTTTGTGTCAAATAACTTATTGATTTCTGACTTAATTTCATGATTTAAACCAGAAGAGAATGGGACCCATTTTTAGCATTCTTAAAAAAGGAAATGCAAGCCAAGAATTTCATATCCTGTGAAACAAACTTTCATGCCTGAAGGAGAATTAATCTCTTTCCAAGACAAGCAATTGCTAAAGGAATTTGTCACCACCGAACTGGCCCTACAAGAGATTTTTGAGAGAGTTGTAAACATGGAAAAAAAGAACAATATTTACTACCACAAAAGTACACACAAGCACATAGCCCACAGACCCTATAAAGCAACTACAAAATTGAGACTACAAAACAACTAGCTAATATTACAGGAATAAAACATCACATATAAATATTAACCTTGAATGTAAATGGCATAAATACCCCATTTAAAACACATAGAGTGGCAAATTAGATTAAAAGGGAAGACCTATCCTCTGCTGTCTGCAAGAGACCTATCTCACATGTAATGACACCCACATCCTCAAAGTAAAGGGATGGAGAAGGATAGATTATGCAAATGGAAAACAAAAAAGAGGCTGGGTTATTATTTTTGTATCAGATAAAAAAAGACATTAAACCAGCAACAGTAAAACAGTACTAAAAAGGGCATTACATAATGATAAATGGTTCAATGCAATATTTACATCCAACATTGGATCACCTAGATTTATAAAGCAATTACTTCTGGACCTAAGAAAACGCATTGACTGCCACACAATAATAGTGGGAGACTTCAATACCCCACTGACAGCATTAGACAGATCATCAAGGCAAAAAACCAACAAAGAAAGTCTGGACTTAAATTTGACCATCGAATTAGACCTAGTAGACATCTACAGAATACTCTGCTCAACAACAGAACACACACTCTTCACCTGCACATATAACATGCTTGAAGATTGACCACATGCTTAGTCATAAAGCAAGTCTTAATAAATTCAAAATAAATCAAAATTACACCAAGGATCTTCTTGGACTGCCATGGAGTAAAAATAAAAGAAATAACAAGAAGAACCCTCAATACCACATAAATATATGGAACCTAAACAACTTAGTCCTAAGTGACTGGTGTAAACAACAAAATTGGTGTCGTAATAAAAATTTCTTTGAAACAATGAAAATAGACACACAACATACCAAAATCTCTGGGATATGGTGAAAGCAGTGTTAAGAAGAAAGTTTATAGTACGAAACACCTACTACACAAAGAAATATCTAAAATTTACAACCTAAATTTACACTTAATTAAAAAAAATCAAGAACAAACTAAACCCAAAGAGAGCAGAGTAAAATTAAGAACTAAAATCAGAACAGAACTAAATGAAATTGGGATCCCAATCAATGGACTACTAGCTTAATTTTGAACCTGGGAGGTAGAGGTTGCAGTAAACCAAGATCATGCCACTGCACTCCAGCCTGGGTGACACAGCAAGACTCTGTCTCACATTAAAAAAATAATAATAACAAAGAAAAGAAAAGAAAAAGAGAGAGAGAGAGAGAGAAAGAAAGAAAGAAAGAAAGAAAGAAAGAAAGAAAGAAAGAAAGAAAGAAAGAAAGAATTAAAGAAGAGTTAAAAAAGCATGATCAGAAAAAACAAAGGTAACATCGCAACTGATCAAAATACAAAAGAACCTTAGAGACTGCTATGAATATCTCTATGCACACAAACTAGTAAATTAGTAAAAGTGGATAAATTGCTGGAAACACATAGACTCTCAGTGTTGAACTAGGAAGATACAGAAATCCTGAACAGACCAATAATGAGTAATGAAATTGTATCAGTACTAAATAATCTACCAACCAAAAAAATAATAAATAAAAAAGTCCTGGATCAGGTGGATTCACAGCCAATTTCTACCAGATGTACAAGGAAAAGCTAATACCAATTCTACTGAAAGTATCCCAAAAAATTGCAGAGGAGGGACTCCTTCCTAACTCATTCTACGAAACTAGCATCATCCTGATACCAATATCTAGCAAAGACACAACAACAATAAAAACTATAGGCCAATATCCCTGATGAACATAGATACCAAAATCCTTCACAAAATACTAGCAAACTGAGTCCAGCAGCACATCACAAAGTTAAGTCACCACAATCAAGTGAATTTTATCCCTGGGATGCAAGAATGGTTTAACATAAGCAAATCTGTACATGTGATTCACCACATAAAAATATTAAAACCAAAAACCATAGGATCATATCAATAGACCCAGAACAAGCATTTAATAATATTTAACATCTGTCCACAATCAAATTTGTCAAGAAACTAGGCATTGAAGGAACATATCCCAAAATAGTAAGAGCCAAATATTACAAACCCACAGTCCACATCATGCTGAAAGAACAAAAGCTATAAGCATTTGCCTTAAGAACTGTAACAAGACAAGAATGTCCACACTCACTACTCCTATTCAACATAGTACTGGAAATCCTAGTCAGAGCAATCAGGCAAGAAAAAGTAAAAAAAGGTATTCGAGTAGGAAAAGAGAAAGTTCAACTATCTCTCTTTGCTAGCAATATGATTCTATACCTAAAAAACTCCAAAGATTCCACCAAAAGACTCCTAGACCTGATAAATAACTTCAACAAACACACAGGATACCAAATCAATTTTCCCAAATCAGTAGCATTTGTATATGCCAATAAATTCTAGCTGAGAACCAAATCAAGAATGTAATCTCTTTCATAATAGCCACAAAAGGAAGTTAAAATGCCTAGGAATATATCTGGCCAAGGAAGATCTCTACAAGGAGAACTACAAAACACTACTGAAATAAATCATAGACAACAAGAACAAATGGAATAGCTTTCCATGTTAATATTTGGAAGAATCAATATTGTTAAAATGTTCATAATGTCCAAAGCAATCTACAGATTTAACACTATTCCTATCAAACTACCAAACTCTTCTTTTCACAGAATTAGAAAAAACTATTCTAAAATTCATATGGAACCAAGAAAGGAGCCTAAATAGCCAAAGCAACCCTAACAAAATAGAACAAAGCTAGAGTTATCACATTACCTGACTTCAAGCTATACTACAAGGCTATAGTAATCAAAACAGCATGGTATTGGTACAACAATAGACATATAGGCCAGTGGAACAGAATAGAGACTTCTGAAATAAAGTCACACCCCTATAGTCAACTGATCTTCAACGAAGTTGAGAAAAATAAACAATGGAGAAAGGACATCATATTCAATAAATGGTACAGGAACACTGGTTAACCAATACAGGATAATGAAACTGAACTCCCTACCTCTCATCATATACAAAAATTAACTCATGGTAGACTAAAGACTTAAATGTAAGACCTCAAACTATAGAAATTCTAGATGAAATCCCAGGAAATACTCTTTTAGACATTGCCTAGGCAAGAATTTATGACAAGAAACCCAGAAGCAATGCAACAAAATCAAAAATAGACAAATGGGACCTACTTTTTTCTGCACAGAAGAAAAAATATTAACAGAGCAAATAGACATCCTACAGATTGGGAAAACATAGTTGCATCCTATGCGTCTGACAAAGGACTAATATCCTGATTCTATCAGAAATTTAAACAAATCAACAAGAAAAGAACTGCATTAGGAAGTGGACAAAGGACATGAACAGACACTTCTCAAAAGAAGACATATCAGTGGCCAAGAAGTATATGAAAAAATGCTCAATATCATCAGAGAGATGAAAATCAAAACCACAATGAGGTATCATCTCACACAAGTCAGAATGGCTATTACTAAAAAGTCAAAAAACAACAGATGCTAGCACGGTTGTGGAGAACAGAGAACACTTACACACGGTGGGGTGCAATGCAAATTAGTTCAGCCCCTGTGGAGATTTTCCAAAAAACTTAAAACAGAACTACCATTCAACCCAGCAATCCCACTACTGAGTATACACCCAAAAGAAAATAAGGCATTCTACCAAGAAGACACATGCACTTGTATGTTTATCGCAGCACTATTCACAATAGCAAAGACATGGAATTAACATAGGTACATCAACGGTGAATTGGATAAAGAAAATGTGGTACACATACAACATGGAATACTAAGTAGCCATAACAAACAACAAAATCATGTACTTTGCAGCTAGATGCAACATGGATGCAGTTGGAAGCCGTTATTCGAAGGAAACTAATACAGAAACAGAAAACCAAATATTACATATTCTAATTTATAAATGGAAGCCAAATCTTGGGTTCATGTGGTCATAAAGATGTGAATAATAGACAGTGGAGACTCCAAAAGGAAGAAGAGAGGAAGGGAGGAAAGGGATGAAAAACTTCCTATTGGGTACTATGTTCACTATCTTGGTGATGGGATAGATAGAAGTCCAAACTTCAGCACCACACTTTATACCCGTGTAACAAACCTGCACATGTACCCCATGAAACTAAAATGAAAACAGAGATGAAAGAAGTAACATTAATGGCAGAGAGGCCAGTTGGTATATTGTAATAGTCTGAATAAAATTAACAAGGGCTTAAATTAGGTCCCACTGATTGTTAAAATGGAAGCAGAGGCAGACACGGGAAATTATTAAGGAGGTAAATTTTACTGGATGTGGAAATTAGTTGGATGAGAGAATAAAGGACAGGGCATGGGGAGACATCAATGATCATCAATGATCACTCTACCAGAAAGCTGCAATCAGAACTGCAGTGCTTTTGCTCATGAAACTGAGTAAGCAGGGCCCTTTTTAAAAAATCTCATGTTACACTTTGGCTGTATGTGAATATGTACAATTTACTATGACATCACAGAACCTGGAAAACAGAGAAACAAAATTAAAAAAAAAAAAGAATGAGTATTTGTATTAAGCCGTATCACACATGATCCAATTTTATCCTCTATGATCAATTTTATCACAAGGATATTCATATCATTGTACTTTATAATTTAGATATTACTAATGTGTTTTATTTACAAATTAGACATTGAATATTGAAGACATTCAATGATTTTCCTGTTATTTATCTAATTTATGAAAGAACCAGGCAAATAATCACACTCGTTAGAAAGCAAATACACCGATCTTTTCCTTAGGTCACATCATTTCACTACTTAAATTAAGAAAATCAGCTTTAAAGATACTCATGTTTGCAGCAGTTTCTCCTTCCTGTGGAAGTTTCACGTTCCACAGTTCCAGCTACCTGCAACCAACCACAGTCTGAATATAGGTAAATACAACATAATAAGACTTTTTTGAGAGAGAAAGAGAACACATTCATATAACTTTTACTACAGTATATTGTTATAATTGTTCCATTTTATTATTATTGTTTTTAATCTCTTACCATGCCTAATTTATAAGTTAAACTTTATCATAGGTATGTATGTATAGGAAAAAAATATAGTATATATAGTGTTTAGTGCTAATTGATGTTTCAGGTATCCAAGGTGGGTTTTGGAACATATCCCCTGAGGATAAGGTGGGGTTACTATATCCTTTTGCTATCATATGAAAAAAGCAATATAGAAATGTATATATAATTTTTACCTTTAAATTAAAAAGAAGAAAGAACAAAAAAGAGTTGTAGATGTTTCCACATTTTCAGTAAGAAAACATTGTGGGATGAGAATACATGGACACAGGGAGGGAAATGACACTCAGCAGGGCCTGTCGGGGGAGGGTGGGGATAGGGAGAGCATTAGGGAAAAGAGCAAATGCATGCTGGGCTTCAAACCTATGTGATGGGTTAACAGGTGCAGCGAACCACCATGGCACACGTTTACCTATGTGACAAAGCTGAACATCCTGCTCATGTACCCTGGGCCTTAAAATAAAAAAATAAAAATCAATTTAAAAAAAAATCGTGAGGTTTTACAATGTTTATTATTTGTTTCTCTATTTAATAAATAGGACTATTCATTAAAACCATAGAGAATTTAAAAAATATCTCTAGTTATTTTATTTTTAGATGCACATGTCTCCTCATTGATTTGCTTTGAAGAGAGAAAAATCAGTAAACTCATGGTTTGGAGGGATAATATGCCATGGATGGACCTGGGATCCGATTTCTACAGGCTGTGCTCCCCCCCTTGTCTCATGTTGCTCCCTGTAACTGGCTTGACTCTCTACACAAAAAACAGACCCCAAACAGATCCTGGATATGTGTTTACATTGCAGAATAGATCTATTCATGAACTACCCTTTGTAAGAATAACAAATAGATAATGATGGCTTCACTGTTTGAATATGAGTTTCTCCCGATAAAATTTGGAGATCAATAAAGCAGAAGAGGGAATATTTCTTCCCTATGACACCTTAGCATTGCATCAACTTTCATTTGCCACAATTTGTGGCTGAATTTAATAGAACCAGAGCCAGAAATCTGGAAGTTGGGAGGATCTGGTGAGCCACAGTGGAAATGAGGCCTGTAGTGTGTGTGTGGTGTGTGGGGTGTGTGGAGTGGGAGGTGGGGTGCAGCTCAAATCCAAACAGGGCTACATTTTTATAGTAAATTTATTTAATTTAAATGACTTACTGTAAAGAAGAATACCATCTTATTTTCTCACTTAAAGCTTCTATGGTTGAGAGTGTTTAAGAAACTATCACACAGCATATTGGATACATATTTGGAAAGATTTACTAATTGAATTAAGTATATTCTCAGTAGTCATTTCTAGTGATTTCTAGAACACAAAATGAGGAGGTTGAATAATATACACTTCAAAGTCAGACTAGAATTCAAATCCTAGACTTACTTGAGCTATGTGACCTTTTGCAACTAACAAATCTTTTGAGCCTTCATTACCTCCAAAAAGAAAAAAATAAAGAAATTATACCGACTATAAACCTGAGTAGGCTAATTGCTTGATAAACAACTGCCTATATTTAGTTTCTTAAAATAATAAAACTTAATTTCTATTTACTCAAAGATCTAACGTGGGTGTCTCTGGTTGGACAGTTCTCACAAGCATTTCTTCTCTCCATGCAACTCAGTGACTCAATTTCCTTCCAAATTCTGGCTGTACCCTACTCTACATCCTTAAATCCCTATCAGCCAGTAGAGGGAAAGAAGCATGGAGGATTGTACTTGAATTAGTCAAGATGCACCAGAGAAACAGAAGAAATAGGATATCTATATGTAAGAGATTTATGGTAAGAATTGGTTCATATGGTTACGGAGGCTCAGAACTCCCATGGTATGCTGTCTGCAAGCTGGAAATCCAGAAAAGCCAGTGGTATAATTCAGCCCAAGTCCAAAGCTTGAGAACTAGGTGGGCTGCTATTGTAACTTGCAGCCCAAGACTGAAGGCCTGAGAACCAGGGGTAAAGGTATTTTAAGTCCCAGGATCCAAAGTCCCCAAAACTAGAAGCTCTCATGTCTTAGAACAGGAAAAGATAAATGTCCCAACACACACACACAAGAGAGAGAATTTGCCTTTCCTCCACCTTTATGTTCTATTCGGGCCCTTAATGGATCGGACAATGGTTGCTCCCATTGGTGAAGGTGGATATTCTTTACTCAGTTTACTGATTTAAACACTAATCTCTTCCAGAAAAACCCTCACAGGCAAACCCAGAAATAATGTTTTACAAGCTATCTGGGCATTCCTTAGCCCAGCCAAGATGATGCATAAAATTAACCATCACAATACTTTAGGGAACTTTGTAGATCAAGACTGGAAGGGGCAAACACTAATTCTGTCCATATTCCACAGGACAGAATTTAGTTACAAGGTAACTCCTAACCTGGGAGGCTGGGAAATGCTGTAAAGCTGCAAAGCAAAGCAATTGCCAAGATTTGAGTGAGGCAAGCCAGAAGCTGAATATGCAAAATTTCAGGAGCCAGTCACTCTCAAGATCAGTCAGTCATTCTCAAGGTCAGCCAGTTCAGGGTCACACAAATGCAGGATTGGGATTTGCAGAAACCTGAGAGCCTCATTACATATTCCAGCCCTACTTGCCTTTCTTGCCTCACGCTAGTCTTGGATCAAAGTACACAGTTTGGGAGGCAAATAGTCTGCCACATCCATCTACCTAACAAGACTGAAAATAAATAGAAGGTTTAATGTTTGATGCTTACCTATTTCATCATCATATATCAACACAAAAACATAAATTATTTCCTTTTCTTTTTCTCTGCAATAAGATTATGATAATTACATTTACACATTTAAAAAATCCTTAGCAAATATCTTTTAATTTGAAGAGTGCCAATTTTGTTATTCTATTTATTTTAAAATAAAGATTAAAAAAATTCTTGACAGCTTTTATTCCAGCCACTACAGCATTTAGCAGCAGAATATAAACTATCCAAAACACTATACACACCCAGAGACTTTTATTGCAACTTAATTTCTTTGAAAATAAGTTTTGATCCATACATTTTGATTTCTTAATAGTTGTTGGACTTACAGTGCTTCTCTCAACTACTGCTCCCTTAAAATTCAGTGAGGCATTGTTAGGGCATGCCTTCCCATAATGAACACGTTATAGTAATCATTAAAAAAGAAAAAAGACAAGAATGGCTGTGGTATAATTTTCAAAATGTTTACATGGCTGTAATGCCGGTCATTTTAGGGAAACTGCCAAAAGGCTCATGAAGCAGTAAACATGAGTTCTGTATTTAGAGAAGTAGTTTAACTTTCCAGATAGCCAATTCCAACTTCAGTTTATCTTGCTTTATGTACAAAAGAGCTATGTGGATGTTCACAGTTTATGAGCAAATCATTCTACAAAACGTGGCCATTGATCTGCTATTGAAAGAAGAGACAATGTTCTGTAGAAAGGCTGCAACAAATACTAGTTGCTGTTATGAGTTAATGAAGTTTTTATTGTTAATTAAGTCTAGAAGCGTCTTTTCATCTATGAAGACTACTTTGCAGAGATCCAAAGTGATGCTGTGTTTTTGCTTTTGCCTTTCCTTGTCTGGAAACTTTTGCACTCACCATTTATTCATTCAACAGACATTTATTTATTGAGGACTTCTTAGCAAAGCACAGGGTGCTGGTGGACACAAAGACATATGGGATTGAAAAGCACCCTCGGCCAGGCACAGTGGCTCACCCCTGTAATCCCAGTACTTTGGGAGGCCAAGGTGGGCTGATCACAAGGTCGGGAGTTCGAGACCAGCCTGGCCAATATAGTGAAACTTTTTCTCTACTAAGAATACAAAAATTAGCTGAGTGTGGTAGCATGCTCCTATAGTCTCAGCTACTTGGGAGACTGAGGCAGAAGAATCACTTGAACCCGGGAGGCTGAGGTTACAGTGAGCCGAGATCGTGCCACTGCACTCCAGTCTATGCAACAGAGCAAAAAATAAAATAAAATAAAATAAAAAAAGCATCCTCAAGGAGTTTTTTGTTAAGTAGAGGATAGGAATATGGACACAGATATGTACACAGCTACAATATATTGTAGGGCATGGAAGTGCCATAAAGGAGGTCAAGACAGAGGCTCATCCAGAGAAAGGAACTATTATATATGAGGCTTCTTGCAGGGATGGTATTCGAGCTGGAAGAAAAATCAGCATAGAAATAATGTTGAAGTGAGTGGTGGTGTTGATGTAGAGTTTGCAGAAAAAGAACAAGAACACAGAAATATCAGCCAAATCCTCATGTTGTGCATTTTCTGCATAAGCACACTTGGATAAATTATTATTTATTATTTATAAATATAAAGTAGGTATGAATTAAAGACCTCTGAGATGTTATCATAATGCCACACATGGAGCATTATCAGTTCTCTTCATCACTCTGGAATCAGGACCTCCATGAACCACCTGCTTTGACACCAGGTACTCAGCAAGCTCTTGTGTTTTCCTGGCCCTGGTGTATTTATTAGATCTACCTGAACCTGCCTATGACTTGGCTTTAGTTTGAAGAAAATCTCAGACATACAACTTCAAACTGAAATGTTTTAGCACATATCACAGAAAGATAAAACTCTTTTTAAAAACACGACCACAATATGATTAGCATACCTCAAGCAGCAGGCATTATTAATATTTCATTATGGAAAGGAAGAGAAAATTAAAGAAAGTTAATGCATAACAAGCAATTTTTCGTGTGGCCTTTATTTTGACTTGTATAGCAAAGGAAAGAGAACGGAAGGAGGGAAGGTGGGGAGAAAAAGAGGGAAGAAGAGAGAGAGAGAAAACAAGGAAGGCTAACAAGATAAAATACAAACAGCAGAGTCTAATCGTCTAAAATACGGGTGTGTGCTTATCTCAGCAGGGCTGACAACAGTCATCCTGCAGTGAAATAATGAATTGGCTGAATTATCCTGAGAACTTATAGCTGATAAGGGAGATGCTCAAAGGATATGAGAAAGACTCTATGAAGATTTGCTTAAAAACTTATTGTAAATGCTAGAAATTATAGACCAATCCATGCTAACTTCAGTTTATGTAAAACTATTGGAGCGTATCATCAGAAAATCAATTTGTAAACACTCAGATTGCAAGGTAATAACTAACACGAGTTAGAAGAGCAAGTTATCAAAGACCAATCTAATAGCCTTTGCTGACAGAGCAGAGGACATTGTAGATAGCAGAAAAGCAATAAATGCAATACATCTCAACCTCAGGATGGCCTCTGATTTTGTCCCATATGACACACTCATCAACAAGCAGAGAAAATATAGCTTAAACCAGTATTCCTCAAACTATGCATTGTGACCCTCAAGGTTATCATGAAATGGTACCAAAGAGGTTACAGAATTTACAACTGTATTTCGTCTTCATAGTGCTTGAGCCAGAGGAAGTCCCAGTATGGAGAGAATATATCAGCAGGATGAGTGTAATTAGGAGATGTGCACACGGAGAACAGAGAAAAATCCCAAAAAGACACTACTCATTCTCACATTCTCGGATAACCAAGCCCTTCCACCAACCTTTCTGCAGCTATTACAGAGACATTCATCCCTGCAACCGGCCAAAGCGGAAGGTCTGGTTAAGTCATACCTCTAAGTGTTGATCTTCTCTTTTGCTTTAATCACCCTGTTTCTTGCTTATCAATCACATCAATATTACAAAATATATGTAAACTCAGATTAAGAATAAAAAAGTTTATTCAGAATTCATGATATTCAAGCACTTCATATGTGTTTAGGATATAAAATATTTAACTCATGTAAGGATATTTTTATTTAACAAATAGCAGGCCCTATTAGTAACTCATTTTATCCTCATAACAACTCAATAAGGTAGGCATTGTTATTTACAGATGAGGAAATTGTGCCACAGAGCAGTGAAGCAACTTGCCCACAATTACATGTGAATATCTGGCAGGGAATAATTGGAGAAACTTTCAAATCAGGCAGTTTGAACCCAAAGCCCAGGTCTTTAACCACTATGCTATGATGCTCCTCCAAATGTGAAACATTAAGCACTGTGCTTAGTGCATAATATACTCAATACATGTAAGCTATTATTATTAATATCAATCAATTCAGACATCACCCTGTATTAGCCCACTTGACAGATGAAGAAGCTTATGTATGATGAGTTTAAGCACTTGTAAAAAGAAAATACAGATGTTTTCAGATGTATATAATGAGTCAGAATGCGAAGAAGTGGATTCCTGATAAACTAAGCTGTCACACTAAGCTGATGAGTTCATTTGTGGGAGAATAAGGAGAGTTGCAAACTATTAGGCAGTGATCTTGAGATGTTTGATAAAGTCATGAAAGCAAACGGGAGAGAGCTGTCCCAACACATTTTTCTGAAGGAAACAAGGGATTCAAGTGAATTAAAATGATCATGCATTTTTTAATAGCATCAGTCCAAACATTTGTAGGGTTTTCATCAGAAGAGGTTTCTTTCTTCTAAAACAAAACAAAAAACAAAAAAAAAAAACTTTGAGAAAGAATAGATGAATTTGGGTGTTTCCCCTGAGAAGAAAGGCAATTTTATAGTTCCATTCAATTTCAACTTTAAAATGTTTTGGAAAGAAGAAAGCTTCTCCTTTTGAATGTATTTCAATAGAAAGAGTTGAAAACTCTTGTTACCTTAAAGGAACCAAGACGTAACTTTAAGCTATTGATACAAATTTCTCATATTCCTCAGTGGTAAATTAAATTTACACATTTGCTCTTAAATTTGTCATGCCTGCATCTTCCCTTCTATTCATGCTAGAATACTCTGTGTTTGCAAGTTTACAAAGAATGGTGGAATAAGAATAAAAGAACCTTTGAGGATAAATGATTGTTTCTTCCATATGTAGAGGTCTGTTCATCACAGCATTGCTGCTCTATTTTGTGTGTGACAGATTGTCAAATTAAATGTTTTTCTGCCCCTTTTCATTTTCTCTTTTCATTTGTTATTCTAAAAATAGAACGTTTTGATTTTCTACACTACAAGAGGTCATTCCTTGTTTTTTCATGTTTGAATTATTTTTCTAAGTGAGCAAATAAAATATGAAAAAAACATGTTTCAAAAAATTTATGAATATTTATGGGGATAGTTAGGAAAAGATCAACTCAAAGAAGAGTATGTACAAGTCTACTTGGTGTTGTATCAGAAAAAAGAATAAACACCAATTATTTAATATCTCTCAAATTCTTTATCTCTAATAGTAAAATTATCTGAAGAAGTAATATAGTGGGGTGCTTAATAAATGTTGAGAAAACAAGTGAATAACCCTCACATACCTGGGGATTTATGTGAAGAAGTATATGTGGATTTTCTTATGAGAATATCAACCAAAATAAAGTATAAGCAATGTAGTTTGTTACTGACATATTTCAAAGACTATTAACAGAAGAAAATGAATTTGTAATACATGGCAAAATATTTCTTAAATTTATTGATGCACTGTTTTATTTCTTACTAAATGAATGCTGATGGCTTTCCTCAATGGCTCCCCCCAAAAATCTTACCTCTGTAATCATGGAACAATAATTCCCATCCCTTCCTCACCGCAACCTCTATTAAATACTCCTCTACTTTCTGTGTCTAGGAATTTGACTACTCCAGTTACTTCACATAAGAGAAATTATACAGTATTTGTCCTTTTGTGACTAGTTTATTTCCCTTTGCTTAATGTCTTCAAGTTTCCGCTGTGTTTGCAGCATGTGTCAGAATTTCCTTCCATTTATTTAATTGTTCATTTGTTTGTTTTAGAGACGGGATCTCTCTATACTGTAGGCTGGAGTACAGTGTTTATTCACAGGCATGATCATAGCTCACTGAAGCCTTGGACTCTGGTCTCAAGCGTTCCTTCTGCCTCAACCTCCCAAGTAGCTGAGAATACAGGCATGCACCCCCACATTGGGTGACATTTCCTTCCTTTTAAATACTGAGAAATACTGCATTGTATTTATATATATGTGTGTGTGTGTGTGTATATATATCACATTTCATTTATCCATTTATCTTTTAACAGACATTTGAGTTTCTTTCACCTTTTGGCTATTGCTAATAATGACGCTATGAACATGGATGTACAATTATCTGATTGAGTCCCTGATTTCACTTCTTTTGGATATATATGCAGAAGTTGAAATGACTGTATATTATGGCAATTCTATGTTTAATTATTTGAGGAACCATCATGTTTTCATTAGCAGCCACACAATTTATCGTCCCACCAGTGATGCACAAGAGTTCCAGTTTCTCCACATCCTTACACTTATTTTCTGTTCTATTTTTAATAATAGTCACCCTAATGGGTATGTGTTATCTTATTGTGGGTTTGATTTGCATCTCCCTGATGATTAGTGATGCTGAGGATCTTTTCATGTATTTAATGTATATTTTCTATGGAGTAATATCTATTAATGCTTTTTGCCTATTTTTAATTGGGTTGCTTGTTTTGTTCTTGAGATGTAATTTTTAATATATTCTGAATATTAATTTCTTATTATCTATACAATTTGCCATATTGTCTCCCATTCTGTGATTTGCCTTTTCATTCTGTTAATAATGTTCCTTAATGCACAAAATTTTTTAATTTAGATGACGTCCAACTTATATATTTTTTCTGTTTTTCTTGTGCTTTGGTGTCATACCCAAGAGATTATTGCTAAATCTAGTGTCATGAAGCTTTCTTCCTGTTTTCTTCGGAGAGTTTTATAGTTTCAGCTCTTACATTTGCTTAGGGCTTTGATCATTTTCAGTTAATTTTTGCATATGATGTAAGGTAAAGGTACATTTTTATTCATTTACATCTGAATATCCAGTCTTTCCAAAAACCAGTTGTTGAAATGACTCTTTTCCTCATTGAATGATGTTGTCTTCCTTGTCAAAAATCCTTTTACCATATATATGATGGTTTATTTCTGAGATCTCTATTCTATTCTATTAGTCTCTATGTTTGCCTTTATGCCTGCATCACACTATTTGGATTACTGTAGTTTTGTCATATAATTTGAAATCAGAAAGTACAAGATATATAACTTTGTTTTTCTTTTTTCAAGATCATTTTGGTGATTGAAGTTTTCTTTTGATTCCATATAAATTTTGGGATGGAATTTTTTATTTCTGCATAATTGAAAATTTTGATAGAGATTGTATTGAATCTTTAGATAGATTTGGGTAGTGACATTTTAATATTAAGTGTCCAATCTACAAATATAAGGGAGCTATTTATTGGTGTCTTATTTAATTTCCTTCAGTCTAAAAGCTTTGTTGTTTTCTGTACAAAAGTGTTGCATCTTCTTGGTTAAGTTTACACTTAAATATTTTATTTTTAATGATATTATAAATTGTATCATTTGCTTAATTTTCTTTTCAGATGCTTCATTTTTAGTGTGTAGAAACTAATTTTTGTGTGTTGTAGTAGTGTGTAGTAACTAATTTTTGTGCATTGATTTTGTATTTTTGCAACATTGATTAATTTTTTAATAGTTCTAAGTTTTTCAGTATATACAGAAATTAGATTCAAGTAAATATATAAAGTAAACATATAATAAATTTGTATATTAAATTACTGTGAACAGGATAGATAAAATGGTTTTGGAACAACTGGATAATTTGGGGGAAAAAAGTAGAGTCTATATTCATAGCATGCATTATAATAAACTCCAAATGGATCATCAATTTTAATGAACTCATGATTTTAATAGATTCTCTTTCCTAGCTCTGTCCACTGAAAGGGCCAGGATGCAGTGACACATTGCAAGCGAGGTTATGTTAGTTACCCAATACTATTCCCACCAAAAGGGCAGGACTCCCTGGAGTATTAGATGATTCCAGGTCTTGCATTAGATAAACATGAAACATCTTGTGCCAGAAAGCAAGGAATTGCTAAAAGAGTGATGGAAAGATGTCAAAAGAACATAGGAACGACCACTTGATTGGCTAAATTTGAGACAAAGTGAAAATTTAAAAAAGACAATAATAGATTATAGAACATTGAATATCCAGAAAATAATGACAAGGATCCTCAGACTAATCCAGATTGTAGAACATTTCCTAAGACAATTGATCTGAACTCTTCAAAAAATGTCAATGTCATGAAAAACTTAAATGAACAAAAAGGCAGCACACTGTGCAAGTTAAAGAGGACTAAAGAGACATAAAACACTAAATGGCATGTGTGAACCTTGATTGGATCTTGGATAAAAAACACAGCTATAAAGGATACCTTTGTAGATAATCAGGAAAATCTGAGTATGGACTGTGTATTAGAAAATATTGCATCAATGTTAAATTTCTTGGGTATGATAATGGTATTGTGTTTATGTAAAAGAAAGTTCTTGAGATTTTCATAAGATGTAAGCAGTGGTGAGGTGTTACAATATCTTTAACTTACTTTCAAGTGGTTTTGTCATGAAGTGTACATGTCTGTGAGAGACAGGGATACAAAGAGATAAAGCAATGTGAGAAGATGTTAACAATTGGTGGATCTAAGTGAAGGATATATGCTGTTCATGGACCTATTCTTTCAATTTCCTATAGCTTTGCAATTCTTCAAAACAAAAAGTAGAGGAATAAAAATAAATAATATTATTAAATAATTAAATTACCATTTATATATGTAAATAATATTCATAGATCATGCAATTATGTCAAGTTCTTTATAAATTAAGGCAAATGAAAGAAATAAATGTATGAGTATATAAAGGAATAAATGATGTAAGTAGAAAAAAATAGTTCTAATAGATTTTTGGGATATCTTTAGGGTTTTCTACATATAAGATCTATCATCTTGCTAATAGAAATAATTTTACTTCCTCTTTTCCAAAGGTTAATATTAATGCTAAGTTCCAAATTCGATACCTTGCACTTTTTTCTTGACTAATTGTTCCAGCTAGTATTTCCAATACTATGCATAACAGAAGTGACAAAAGACCTGTTTTTTTTCTTGTTCCTGATCTTAGAGGAAAAAGCTTTTAGTCTTTTATCATTGAGTATGTTGGCTGTAGGATTTTGCATATAGGGCCTTTATTATGCTGAAGTAGTTTCCTTCTATTCCTAGTTTGTTGAGTGATTTTATCATGAAAAGGTGTTGAATTTTGTTGAATGATTTTTCTGCATCAACTGAGATGATCATATTTTTCCTTTATTCTACTAATGTAGTGTATTACATTAATTGATTTTTGTATGTTGAACTATCCTTGCATTCCAGGAATAAACTCCCCTTGGTCATAGTGTATAATATTTTAATATGCTGTGAAATTTGGTCTTTCAGTATTTTGTTATGGATTTGTACATCAATATTCATAAGGCATATTGATTTACAATTTTCTATTCTTGTAATTTTCTATTTTTGTTTTGTATAAAGGTTATTCTTCTCCCTTTTAAATTAGGAACTCATTAAAGTTGTCTTCTTTCTTTCAGCTTTTTGCTTTTGATATTACCTGGTAGATTCTCATTCTTCCCTGAAGGTAATTCTGACGAAACTAGAGTTAGGTGAGGGTTGGAGACTCAGACAGACTTTTCTTTAGCAGGCACAGGGAGGTGGCAGATTGCAAACACTTAAGGTTTAACATCATTTTTGGTCTTGTCACAAATTTATGAACTGAACTGGATCCCATAATTAAGATAAGCCCTTCAAGAAAAGGGTTCAAGGAGAAGCCACATTGGTTAAAATATGTGCAAGTGGGAGGGGGGGAGGGATAGCATTAGGAGATATACCTAATGTAAATGACGAGTTAATGGGTGCAGCACACCAACATGGCACAAGTATACATATGTAACAAACCTGCACATTATGCACATGTACCCTAGAACTTAAAGTATAATAATACTTTAAAAAAATCTAAGAACATTGACAGGAGGAGTTGCAAAAAAAAAAAAATATGCAAGTATACAGGTCAGTGTTGCTTAATTTTTTTTATCATGAACTCCCAATATTGTTATATTTACTATTATTTTATTTAGGTGTCTTTAAACAAAAGCTATCTATATCTAAATTCTCTCTACTTACAACTCTTACACAAAAGCAAGTTAAACTTCAAAGTTAAATACAACTTTTACCAAACAATACAACTCATTTTTTGGTGACAATTTTATGTTACAAATGATGTTTTCCAAAAATAAAGTGTCAGCTCACACAATGTCAATTGGTATCACAACAAAAGTATTTTTATTTCATCATGTTTGTATTGCTATTTATTTTGTGATTACTTAGTTTTTTCAGCACTTATCTTTATATTAATTACTGCAAAAATATTTATTTGCATGATATTCCCATCTGTGATGTTATTTGGACTTTATTTGATCTAGAGAATCACTTACATATTTGACCTAGAGAATCACATACATATTTATTCTGCCATCATTATTTTTCATCAGCTTGGGATCATTATATCAGTGCTATTTGGCATTGTTACCAAGGTAAACACAAACTGGAATATGGGCACAAAAACAGCTTGGCAATAATTGAGTTTTATAGTCTGGGCATGGTGACTCATGTCTGTAATCCTAGCACTTTGGGAAGCTCATGTGGGAGGGTTGATTGAGTCCAGAAGTTTGAGACCAGCCTGGGCAACACAGTGAGACCTTGCTTCTACAAAAAATGAAAGTAAAATTAGCCAGGCCCAGTGGCACACACCTGTAGTCCCAAATACTTGGAAGACCGAGGCAGGAGGATTGCTTGAGCTCAGGAATTCAAGGTTTCGGTGAGCTATAATCGTGCCACGGCACTCCAGCCTGAATGACAGAGCAAAGATCTTATCTCAAAACAAAACAAAACACCAAATCATCCAAAGCACACCTCAGTTAATTAATACCAAAATGAAAAACTCACATTTAAACTTCCTAATGTTGAATCATTAAAAAACACTGGTAAAAAGAGAAGGATATAGATTAGAGTACAGGGAAGAAGAAAGTTGGGGAGAGCAAAAGAACTTAAGGGTAAATGAAGGCAGGAAGTAGCTATTGCAATGGCTCATGTGCTGCTTCTGTCCAAGGCAAGCAGGGTGATGGGCAGAAAACTAGGGGGTGGGACTCAGTGTCAGAGACATGGGGTTAAGGAATAGGGTGAAAAGTAGTATTTGGGAAAAAGAAAGATAAAGAACCAAATCGATACTCACAAAAAAGCAAATCACTATTTCAATGGCCTAGCAGAGGAGGGAGCAAAAAGACTGCAAACTGAGAGGTTCAGATGGGAAAGAAGGTTCAGAAAAATGGATGGGAGTAGAGGTTGGGGACTGAAGCCCAGCTCCAGGTGCTGACTGTCACTGTTACTGAATGCATTTTCCCAGATGGATATCCAGAGTGGAGGAAGGATTAAAAATGTGTATGGCTTGAGAGACAAACAACCAGCTCCAAAAGTTTATTAGAGCCTAAACTTTCCTGGAACTGATATACACAGGGAAAGTATACAAGGCAACCAGGCCATCATAAGACAGAAATCAAAGTGACCACCCCAAGAATAACAGCATCTTTTCTGGCTTTGCCCCTCATTGCGGGGTTGTGGGAACTCTAACCATCCACCCACGCAAAAACTCAACTAATGCATCCATTGCTTTATTTACTAAATTTTCAAATGCCTTTTATTTTCCCAGGGAACTCCTAGGCAGTGGAAACATGATGATGAAAAATACAAGGACACTGACTTTCTGCCTCCTACAGTCAAGGCAGGGATGCAGAGTGATGGGTAAACACACAACTGCCATACACAGTAAAGTGCAACTGCACGTAGAAGGACCTTCCTCATTAGGTTTGGCCAATTAGGGAAAGCTTCCTGGAGGAATGATGTTTTGGGTGAGATGTGAGTTAGTAAGCTGTGGGTGCAGGAAGGGGCATTGCATCAGGGAGAGGGAACACAATAATCAAAGACCTAGCTGGTTCAAGGGAGATAATTAGGCCTTATGAAACATGAAAGTCATTCAGCCTATCTCTTGTACGAGAGCTATGGAAGAGGGATGAGTGTCAGTGACAAAAGATTACTCTGGAAAGTAAAAGGGAACCCTAAGGAGCTATTTCCAAGCCACTGAAGTATTTTAAGCAGGGGAATAAAGTAATTTGTTTGAAAGATCTTAAAAAGTACATTATGGATGTGATCAAATACGACCTTCTCAACAGCCACATAGAATCTGCCATTTTGTAGAACTACTCTGGCTCTTGCCCTAACATTTTTAGTCACTCTCAGTGTTTACCACGAGTTTCAAATGTAACTGCCTACATGATAAGACAGGAAGGTAAAGGCATGAAGTGGGCCGATATCAGATATTAAGGAGTGGTGGTGACTCTGATAAAGGAGGGTATCTATACCTATCTCCACAACAACCATCATTTAGTTTGCACTGAGTTCTGGTGCACAGCAACATTGGCCAGAAATTTTGAGTATGCTGTATAGATTCCTTACTTGTGAATGAAAACAACAACAACAACAACAACTGTGAACTAGGAGTTGCCTTCAAGTCACTAGTTTGGAACTTCTATTATAGTTAGGAAAGTCTGTAAATCTGTGAAGCATCCATTTGTTGCCCAAGCAAGCAACAATATTATACTTGATTCCAAGAAGATAGAAATTAGTCAGATTTTCTTTGTTTCTGTTTTCTTTAAAAATCTTCTATTTAATCAAAATGATTTAAATCAGGGTTCAGTTGTGCAGTGAAGTTCATGGTGAAGCAAAGAAAAAAATAGTGTGTTAGTCCATTTTTGTGTTGCTGTAAATAAATATCCGAAACTGGGTAATTTATAAATAAAAGAGGTTTAATTGGCTCAGGGTTCTGCAGGCTGTACACAAAGCATAGTGCCAGCATTTGCTTCTGGTGAGGGCCTCAAGAAGCTTCCACTCATGACAGAAGGCAAAGGGGAGCTGGCATGTCTCATGGTGAGAGTGGGAGTAAGACAGAGAGAAGCGAGAGGTTCCACACTCTTGTAAACAACCTGATCTCAAGTGGACTAACTTAGGGAGAACTCATTTATCACTAAGGTGCTAAACTGTTCATGACAGACCCTCCCCCATGATCCAACCACCTTCCACTAAGCCCTATCTGCAATATTGGAAATCACATTTTAATGTTGGAGGAGACAACATCCAAACCACATAAAATAGTGATTTAAATATGCTGAAAGGAGATCTAAGTATAAAGTTTAGAATGAAAAGTATGAATAGGGCACTATGAACAAGCGCTCTCTCTCTCTCTCTCTCTCTTGTTCTGATGGAGTTTCGCTCTTGTTGCCCAGGCTGGAATGCAATGGCGGGATCTCAGCTCACTGCAACCTCCACCACCCGGATTCAAATGATTCTCCTGCCTCAGCCTCCTGAGTAGCTGGGATTACAAGCATGCGCCACCATGCCTGGATAATTTTGTATTTTTGGTGGAGAAGGAGTTTCTCCATGTTGGTCAGGCTGGTCTTGAACTCCTGACCTCAAGTGATCCACCCGCCTTGGCCTCCCAAAGTGCTGGGATTACAGGCATGAGCCACCGTGCCCTGCCTATAAACAAGCTTTCTACTAGGTTAGCAAATACTTCATACATTTCAATATAATAATAATAATAATAATAATAATGAATATGCTTGTTCATAGGGAAACTAAAATATTAGAGACGAGGAATAAGAAAAATAAGAGAAGAAGAGGCTGATAGTAAAATGAGAAAATAATTACTCATTTCCACCATCTGATATATATTATTACATACTTAAGATGACTAATCAGTTGCTTCAAATCTAAATGCTGTTTGTAATGCATTCATAAAAGTCAATATTGAAATTTCATTTTGTTATAATTTAAAATATTAATGCTTTGTATTTCTCCTGTGCTTTGTGATTTATAAAAACTTTGTTGTTCAGTAGGATATGGTGAAAGTGAATGGAATTTAAGGAAGATGTTTCTGTCTATATTTCCAGTAACAAAAGCTCATTTGCTTATTATACATGGTACTCTTGGAATTTATGAGACCTGGAAGTCCTGTCTACTAATAAATTATATAATCTCTGTCAAGAGTCTTAAGCATCTGTGTTTCTCAATTTCTTATCTGTAGGAAAAAAAGTCTTAGCTGAGGTTATAAAATATACATTTAACACTTGGAAATAAGGCAAAACGTTGGGCAGTATGCCCTTTAATGATATATTGGGTCAATGTTTAAGAAGCTTTGGCTATTTATTATTTGATTAAACCCCAGTTTAAGCAATTGGAAATGTAAACTTTTTAAAAAAGCAAATATATGAAAACCTATTTAGGGAAATTGGGATATCTATTTGACTCTGTTTTGATGCATCCACCTCTTACTGATCTCATTCTCACAATTTCTTCTAATTTAAAGTCTAAAATATTTTCAGTTATATATTGAATTTGACTTATTTTATAAGCTTCAGCAACATTTTGTCATCCTAAGAAACATATGACATTATTCTAGAAAAAAAAACCCACTTCAATAAAATTTAAGGAAAACCACTAAGGGCATTTCGTTTTTTTATAAACAATATACACAGCTGTAGCAATGTTGGCAGGAACACATGCCAGAGAGCTACATACTTGCTACTCCAAACTGTTCTGTTCACCCTTTATCCAGTAACAGCTGGTAAAATGGTATTTAAGAACAGTTTGATTTAATCTAATGAGAGACTATGCTGCAATGCCTGATATTGCCTGTGGAAAATAATTGGACAAACATTGATTTTTTATGTTGCTATAATAGGTACATTTTCAATAAATAGAAATTTATATGCATACTTATTTGGCAACATCCCTCTCCTGTGAAAGCTAGTGTTTGGTTCTTCATACACATATACAGGCACATACACATACATGTATATACATACACATTCACAAAACACATAAATTAACACCCAGTGTATACATATATACTACAAAATTTTAGTGTTAC
Source organism: Colobus angolensis palliatus (assembly GCF_000951035.1). Classification (NCBI taxonomy): domain Eukaryota; kingdom Metazoa; phylum Chordata; class Mammalia; order Primates; family Cercopithecidae; genus Colobus; species Colobus angolensis. The sequence goes on along the minus strand of NW_012123376.1, from coordinate 3,519,572 downwards.
TGATGCCAGAAAGCAAAATCCTACTTGGAATGCAGTTTAAGACTTTACAATTATTTTTAAAAACAAAATTATGCACAGAGAAGACAGTAGTTTGGGTAACAGAACTCTCCAACAACTGAAGCTGTAAACACTGAGCAAAGAATCTATGGGACCAAGTAACAAACTAGCACACACTTCAGGCTCTTGAAATGAACAAAGAGAAGAAAGAGCCTCCTGAATCTCTTTACATTCCATCCTGGAAACTTCAATAGATTCTTCTGAAAGAGTAAACATGGTGTGTGGTTGCTCGTACATGCACACATGCATGATCTTCTCTGTTTATTTTTCTTATATCCTCTCAATTCCAATTTCTGCAATCACTGGAACGAGAAAAGCTGCCCCAGTGGGATTTCTGTCATGACTTGCTTCAGAAAGTACTCGAAACCACAGATGACCATTACTTGCCAAAATTTGAATCAGGATTTATTGATGCATAAGGTTCAAATAATTTGTTTAAACACCCAAGGATTTAGACAGTATCCAAGATATTCCTTTTTCTTGGAAGAAAAAAAAATCATTTGTAAACTATCTTTTATTGTTTTATAATTGCCCCCTTATTTGTAACCCACATTTCATTTTAGATTGTAACTTTTTTGATGATAGGATATAATACCTAAGCAAGGTTGAGTTTATAATAGGTACTAGGTTTGATAATACCTAGTTATGTAAACATATTATGAAATAAATGTTATTTTCTTAGGCAGAATGAGAATTTCTAACAAGGAGAGAGTTATATTTGCTGAAAGAATTGTTCAAATCCTCCAGATAGGTTGCAGAATCTCATGGGGTTGTAGACTTTGATTTTCCTCATCATACTCAGGCTTGATAAAGTCCAGGGGAACTGCTATGCATGAGACCTAGGGACCAATGGTAGGAAGAAAATTTCCTAACAGAATTCCAGAGTCCTGGATGACAGAAAGTAGACACTTGAGTCAAGCCTTGACAAATAAATGAAATTGTTTAAAAAATAAGTTAAAAGAAAAATTAAGAAATTCTAAGTGAAGTCAGTGTTTACAGTATTTCTTCAGAATAGTAAAGTGATGAATTGTCCTAGAGTAGATAGCGTACATAGGGAGGAGAAGAAACTATGCTTGGGAGGAGCCAGTTAGCAAAGATGTTAAAATCCAGGGACAGAAGTTTTCATATTTCATGAAATATGATGGTAACGGAGAATCAATAAAGTTTTTAAGTGGAATGGTCTGAAGAAAAGAGTAAGGATAGGAGATTAATCAAGTAAAAATCTGCAGGATGCTTTGGGAAAGGGTGCAGAGACTGGATGGTCAAGGTGATCATTTCGAAGACCACTGCAGAAATTCAGATTGCAAGCAATAAAGACTTAGGTTTTTGCTAATAAAGAAAATGTAAACAAGAAGACTGGAGTTCTGCTTCCAGGATTGGCCTTAAATGAAACTAAACTCATCCTCTTACTAAAAAAAAGATTTTTTTAAAAAACCCCAAACATCAAGAAGAAAAAACACTCAATAAAATAAAACTCATGATTTTGTACAGTAGGCAATAGGCAGTGCAAGTGCAAGACTAAGATATCTGAGAAAAGAAAAGTAATGAATTCTATAATTCTATATAGAATTATCTTATAGAATTATAAGATATTACATACAAATATAAGAATTATATACAACCTGGATTTCTGAAGCGACAATCTAGGACAATGGCTTTCAGAGTAAGTTGAGAAGACAGGGATGAAAGTTTAGGAGGCCCGGGCTGCTGAAATTTGTAGTGTAAAGGACCAGAGAAGAGATAGTGACACAGAGAAAGAGATCTAGTTTAGTAGTTTCTAGAGCTCTCACAGAGCTGGCAAGTCCTTGAATTCCAGCCAGCAGAGCTCAGAGTCCTTGTGGAACAACCTAAGCAGTCAGTAGAGACCCATAAGAAGCATGGCTTAGTAGGGCTAAACTAGCCCAGAATAAAGATTACCATGTCTCATGTCTTAATAAATCTGAAAAGCCATCTTCAGAAGGTTCAAACTAAGCTAAACATAACTTATGTTTATGTTTATAAAATATAAGAAAGTCTAATACTTTTGAAAGAAGACAACATAATATAGCACACAACAACATAAAATTCACTATGTCCAGTGCCCAATTAAAAACAGCTCAACAATTAAATTAGTATAGCCATTATGGAAAACAGCAGGAAGGATCCTCAAAAACTTACAAATAGAACTACCATATGATCCAGCAATCCCACTACTGGTTATATACCCACAAGAAGTGAAGTCAGTATGTCAAAGAGAAATCTGCACTCCCATCTTATTGCAGCACTATTTACAACAACCAAGATATGGAATCCAGCCAAGTGTACCTCAACAGAAAAATGGATAATAAAATATGATCTGTCTATTTATCTATCTAGACACAATGGAATGACATGCAGTCTTAAAAAAGAAGGAAGTTTTGTCATTTGTGACAACATGGATAAACCTGGATGACATTATGCTAAATGAAATAAGCCAGGCACAAAAAGATACATAACATATACTCTCACTTATATGTAGAATCTAAAAAAAGTTGATCCTATAGAAGTAGAGAGTAGATTAATGGTCACTAGGGTATGGGGGAATGAGAGGTAGTAGAGAGATAGATGTTACTCAAAGAATGTAAAATTTCATTTAGATAGGAGAAATAAGTTCAAGAGATATATTGTGCAACATGGTGCAGTTAATACTTTTTTTGTTAACTATAAAATGTATTGTATTCTTGAAAATGGCTAAAAGAGTGGATGTTAGGTGTTCACACTGCAAAAATAATAACGATTTGAGGCAATGCATATGTTAATTAGCTAGGTTTAGTCATTACACAATGTATATATACTTCAAAGCACCAAGTTGTACATGATGTATATAATCTTATCTGTCAATTAAAAAATAAAATATTAAGAAAAAATAGCTTAAAAAGAAAAAAGACTGGCCACAATCATGAGAAAAACCATTCACTAAAACACCTACAAATAACATGGTGTTAGAATAATCAGACAAGGCTATTAAAAGAGTTTTCACAAATATGCTAAAGGTTTAAAGTAAAATACGATGATAATGAGAGAAATGGAAGATGTAAAAAAGAACTAAGTGGTATTTCTAGAGATGAAAATACATTAGCTAAAATGAAACTAAGTACATGGATGGAATTTACAGCAGATTAGATACTTCAGAAGAAAAGTCAATGAACTTAAATGATAATGTAAATTAAACTGAAGCATACAGAAGGAAAAAATGAAAAAATGAATCATCACGTCTTCAGTGACCTATGGTACAATATTAAGAGTGCTAACATTCATGTAACCCAGCCCAAAAGGAGGGAGGGGGTCCATTTGAAAATCTAATGTCAAAATTTCTTTCAAATGTTCATTCTCAGACAGGATAAATGAAAAGACAACCACACTAGGTCATATTAGAATCAAAATTTTGAAATAATTGCTAAAGAAAAAAATCTTACTAGAGGAAAAAGACACAAATAGAAAAGAGCACATGTAAGAATTATCTCAGGCTCCTCATTTGAAACTATGTGGCCAGGAAAACAACGGAACAACATCTTAAAGAGCTGAAAGGAAGATTGGGAGTGCAAATCCCTGGAAAAATAGAATTATATTTTTCTATATCTAGAAAAAATTTCATCAAATATCATCATGAATAATTTATCTAATCATGAAAAAAACATAGCACAAACCCACAGACCAGAGGAGACTGCTAAGACATGACAACTAAATGCAATATGGTAACCTAGATTGAATCTTCAAACAGAAAGAGAAATGTACAAGTTTTATTTACTATTAATACAGAAACATCACGTTTGTTAGTTTTGACAAACGCACCATGGAAATATTAGACTTTAACAGTGGAGGATACTGTACGAGAAATGTATGGGAACTCTCTTCACTATCTTCTCAACTTTCATTTGCAACAAAAATTTTCCCCAAATATGCATTATTTAAATAAATAATGGTGAAATAAAGACTTCCTTGTCTGCAGGGAAATAGAAACTGTGAAAATTCATTGCTAGTGAAACATAACACCTTCTTAGCCCCCCTAAAATATTAAATACAACTTTTTAAACTGAAGAAATGATACTAGATGGAAATTGGTGTCTACATGAGGAATGAAGAGCACCTCATGGTAAATACATAGATAAATATATATATTTTTTTCACTTAAAAATTTCTACAAAAATGTTGACTGCCTAATGAAAAATAAAAAAATTGAGTATGTGTATATGTATATGTATAAATAGTTGGCTAGCAATATGCAGAAGACTGAAACTGGACCTCTACCTTTTACCACATACATACATATTATATCTATGCAATATATATACAATACGTGTGTACATATGTATAATGCTTGTGCATATGTGTGTAAAATGTACAGAAACAATAGCACAGAGGATGAGGAGAGACGTGGAAGTGTAAGGCAGACTATGGTAAGCCAAATATGCATAGTGTGAATGTTAGTGCAACCACACACACAGGGATAAAAACCAAGGAGATAGGGCTAATAAGCCAATACTAGAGATAAAATGGAATACCGAAAAATAACTCAAAATAAGGCAGACATATCATGACACGGAAAGAAGGCTCTCACCAAATGCCAGTGCTTTGCTTTTGGACTTCCCAGCCTCTGGGATCAAGAGCTAAATAAACTTATTTTCCTTGTAAGTTAAACAAAAGACAGGTAAAAAAAAAAAAAAAAAAAAGACAAAAGGAAGAAAAATAGAACACATAGAAAGTATATAGCAAGACTTTATTATAAATGGCCTGCATAATCCTATTTTTAAAAATAGTCCATAAAAAGAAAGTCTCAACTAAATGTTTTTGTCTACTATGTAAAAACTTTGAATATAAAACACAAATAGTTTTTAAAAGGAGAAGGATAGGAAAAAGAGACACCATGCAAAAGCTAACAGAAAAGATTGATGTGGTTATATTAATATTAGACAAATTATACTTCTAAAATTACTATACAAGAAATATCACGTAGACCAAAATCACACATTTTATAACAATAAAGAAATCAACTGATAAAAAAGAAATAGCAATCCTAAATATGTATACATTTAATTATAGACTTCAAAAGCAAAATTAATCAAAAATTTAAGATACATGGTTATGCAAAGACTTGTATGTGAATGTAAGCATTATTTGTAATAGCCCTAAACTGAGGAAAAAACATCAACAGGTGAATGGATAAGCATATATGATATATCCAGATATTGGAATACTACTTGGCAATAAAAAAGAAAGATCTGCGAACAAATGCAACCACATGGATGAATCTATAATGCATTATGCTTAGTAAAAGACTACAGGTACAAAAAAACACATACTGTATGACTCAATTTTTATGAAATTCTTGAAAAAGCAAACATAATCTATAATGATAGAAAGAAGATTTGCCTAATTTGGGGTTTGTGGGAGGAATCAACTGCAAAGTACCATGGGACCTTTTTGGGCCAATGAAAATTGTATATCATTTGATTGTGGTGGTAGTTACATGAACATGTAAATTTGTCAAAATAATACACTTAAAATGGGTATGTTTTATTGTATATATAATTTATTATTGAACAAAGTTGATTATGTAATAATGAGAACAATAAACAATCCATTCCTCCCAAGATATCTTTAATTGAAGAGATATTTTGAAGAAAAATAATGATGAAACATAAAACATGATAAAATGTGATAACCGAAATTCAGAAATAGGAAATTTGGGAAAGGAAATGGGTTGACAGAAATAAGTTGACAAATTATAAAAATAGGCTGCATTTGCAAAATAAATGCAATACCTAAGAATACATCTAACCAAAGAGGTGAAAGCTGTCTATAAGAAAAATTACAAAACACTGCTGAAAGAGATCATAGATGACACAAACAAATGGATAAACACTCCATGCTCACGGACTGATATAATCAATGTTCTTAAAATGCCCATACTGCCTAAAGCAATCTACAGATTCAACCCTATTACTATCAAAATATCAATGTAATTTTTTCACAGAATTAGAAAAAACTGTTCTAAAATTCAAATGGACCCAAGAAAAGAGCTCGAATAGCCAAAGCAATTCTAAGCAAAAAGAAGAAATCTGAAGGTTTCAAACTTCAAACTATATTATAAGGGTATACTATACTATACTATACTATACTATACTATACTATACTATACTATACTATACACTTCAAACTATACTATAAGGCTACAGTAACCAAAGCAGCATGGTACTGGTATAAAAACAGATACACAGACCAATGGAGCAGAAGAGAGAACCCAGAAATAAAGGAACACACCTAAAGTCATCTGTTCTTCAAAAAATTTACATAAATAACCAATGGTGATATGACTCCCTATTGAATAAATGGTGGTGGAATAGTTGGCTAGTCATATGCACAAGAATAAAGCTAGACCTCTATCTTCACCATATATAAAAATTAACTCAAGATGGATTAAATATTTAAACCTAAGGGCTCAAACTGTAAGAATCCTAGAAGAAAATCTAGGAAACACCATTCTGAACATCAGCCTTGGGAAAGAACTTTTAATTAAGTCCTCAAAAGTAATTGCAACAAAAACAAAAATTAACAAGTAGGACCTAATTAAAAAGCTTCTGCACAGCAAAAGAAACTACAACAGAACAAACAGATAACCTATAGAATAGGAAAAAATATTCACAAATTATGCACCTGACAAAGGTCTAATATCCAGAATCTATAAGGAACTTGAGCAATTGAACAAGCAATTGAACAAGCAAAAACCAAATAACCTCATTAAAAAATAGGCAAAAGACATAAATAGATACTTTCCAAAATAAGACATATGACCAAGGTGGGCAGATCATGAGGTCAAGAGATGGAAACCATCCTGGCTAACACAGTGAAACCTCATCTCTACTAAAAATATAAAAAAATTAGCTGGGCATGGTGGCACATGCCTGTAATCCCAGCTACTTGGGAGGCTGAGGCAGGAGAATCACTTGAACCTGGAAGGCGGAGGTTGCAGTGAGCCGATATCATGCCACTGCACCACTCCAGCCTGGGTGACAGAGCAAGACTGTCTCAAAGGAAAAAAAAGAAGATGTAAGACATACAAGTGGACAACAAAAATATAAAAAAAGATTCACATCACTAATCATCAGAGAAATGCAAATCAAAACCACAATGACATATCTCATACTAGTCAGAATGGCTGTAACGAAGATGTAAAAAAATAACAGATGCGGGCGAGGCTGCAGAGAAAAGGGAGTGCTTATGCATTGTTCGAGGGAATGTAAATTAGGCCAGCCCCTGTGGAAAGCAATTTGGAGATTTTTCAAATAACTTAAAACAGAACTGTCATTTGACTCAGCAAAAGCCCTTACTGGGTATATATCCAAAAGAAAATAAGTTGTTCTACCAAAAAGACACATGCACTGGTATGTTTATCACAGTACTATTCAGAATAGCAAAGACATGGAATCAACCTAGGTGCCCATTAACAGTGGATTGGATGAAGCAAATGTGGTATATATACACTGTGGAATACTATGAAGCCATCCAAAACAATGGAATACATCCTTTGCAGCAACATGGGCTGCTGGAGGTCATAATGCAAAGCAAATTAACACAGAAACAAAAAAGCAAATACTGTATGTTTTCACTTACAAGCAGGAGCTAAACATTGGTATTCATCTACATAAAGATGGCAACAATAGACACTGGGAACTACTAGAGGGGACAGGGAGAGAGGGTTGCAAGGATTGATAAACTACTTGTAGGATACTATGCTCAATAAGCCAGTGATAGGATCAATCAAACCCCAATTCTCACCATCATGCAATATACTCATGTAACGAACCCACACATGTACCCCATGAATCTAAAATAAAAGTTGAAAGTATTTTTAATAATCTTTCATTCACTAACAGAAAACAGTAATGATGAATAGTTCAGAAAAAAATAGGCTGCATTTTTCTGAAAAAGTATAAAAAGTTCATATTACTACATAACCAATCAAACAAATGCCAAAGTTCCCTCTGGGCTGTGCAAAATTTCAGTACAAACCCCTCTACCTGTAGTAATGGTCAAAGAAAAAGGAAATATACATGGCATCCTGGAACTCTGAAAATTCCAATATAACTCCTGAGTTAACAAAGAGAATTAAAATTTAATATTATTTTTACTGAATTTTTAATTTTCTAAGAACTGATAATTCATGCAATAGTTTATACTGAAACATTATACAAATCAGAATTTATAGAAGAAAGCTCCCATACTAATGTAAAAGAAATGAAAAGTGCATACGTCAATAGTAAAACAGTCATAGTATATACAAAATAGTGATGAATATCATTTTTATGCACATGTAACCTTAATTTCTAATCCTCTCAACAAAATGGCAACGTCAATATTATTATCCTCATTTTAGAAAGGAAAAAAGCTAAAAGTGAGAAAAGTGTACAGGCTGAAATGAAGGAAAGTATACATGTTTGTCAATGATCTCATCACCAATAAGGATTAAATCCTGAGCCTTGATTGCCTTTTCTCACTGAGTCTGACAGATTAAAGTTAACCTTTTCTAGGAACTTTTATCAGAAACCTCTGGCAAAGTTAATCACTCTCATTTGTATCCCCAAAATATTTTGGGCACAGTTTTATTAGTTAGCTTTTACTATTCATATGCCTAAGTCTTTTTAATAGACACTGCTCCTTAAAGGGGGGTATTAGGTCTCAGCCATTCATTATATTCACAGCAGGCAACAGTTTCTGGTACAATAAATGGCATATTAAGTAATGAATTACCAAACTACATATAAAAGTAAACATTCAGGAATGTAAGATGGATATTTATTTACCGTATACAAAATGATATTAAAGAAGAGAATATTAAACACTATTAGTAAAAAGTACATGTCACACCAACTATCATAGTTCTTCAGAGTTACAGTGAATAATATTTGCTGAACTAACGTCGAACACAGCATTCTTTAATATTGAAGCAGATATAGCTCCATAACTCACTAACTCCTGACTGAGGAATTAAAAAACACACAAAATAATTTGATACAGTATTAGGGAAGTTGTATTCTTCATATTTGAATACACCCTGCATTTCCACAAAACATTTAAAACAAGAAGTTCACTTAGAGGCAAGCACTTTCATTCTATACCTAAGAATGAATGAGTCCCAAGGGAATAAATTATTTGTAAAAGAATGCATCAATTTGAGTTCTGATTCCAACCATAACTGAGTAAATGGTATTAGACTAGCTATCTGTAAGTAAATAGAGAAATGGAAAACATATAAAATAAGATTATTAAGGTTTGGATTATAGGCATTATAGAACTTTGGTTTGCGTCAGAAGGAAAACAAAGAACTAAGTCCCACAAACATCTTTTTCTCTGTCTGAGCACAATTTTCCAGCTGTAGAAAAAGAACAACAGCCAGGACAAAGATAGTAGTCCCATGAAGCTCAGAAGGTAGAGATCAGAGTATGGAGCTGATGAAACAGCTAAAATCTGTAGGCAAGAGCATTTGAGAGAATGTAGCTGAACAGAAAGGCACAGAAGTCCAATACGGGAGTCTCCTGTGAGCCTATGTCTGATTGCTGGGCTGTATGCAAGCAGAGAAAACGTTTAAATTTACTGGATAGCTGCTTCTATGAAGTTGAGAGTGAAATGAAGATACCAAAAATCGAGCAAGGCTGAGACACAAGCAACTCTGACACTCTGTTCCTGCTGGAGTAGAGAGATAATATTAACATTTTATTAACAAGTCTGGCATCCAGCTGAGATATCAATAAAATTCTGCCTTAGAAGTAAGAACCACATTCAAGAAGGGCTACTCTAAACCCATATTAATAAAGCTTAAAACCACACGCTAACAAGTTCCATAAGTTTAGAGGTTGAGCCCTGCCAAGTTAGAAAAGCTTGAGAAGAAATGTGAACATTCCACTTGATACTAATAAAGTTTAAAACAAAGTCAACATAAAATCAAGATGATCATGCAGTAACTGAACTGTCTGGTGAATAAGAATCAAAACTCTTCAATAGAAGATAGAAAAATTCATATCTCAACAGGCTGTCATTCAGAATGCCAAATATTAAATGAAAAATCACTAACTATGAAGACACCGGAAGATATAATCCATAAAACAATCAATAGAAACTAAACTCAAGATGGTCCAGGGGCTGGACTTAGCAGATAATGGCTATAAAGCAGCTATTATAAATATGCTCAAAATATTAAAGGAAAAATAGTCTTAATGAATGAATAGTCAGGAAATCTCAGGAGAGAAAGAGAAATTATTCTTTAAAACAGTGGAAACTCCAGACTGTAAAATACAATAACTAAAATACAAAATTCACTGGGTAGACATAACATTATATTGAAGTTGACAGAAAAAAAATGATTGATGAATTTAAAGATAGATTAATAGAAACTGCCCAATCTGAACTAAAAAGATAAAAATACTGAAGTAAAAATAAATACAGAGTCTTTGTGACCTATGGGAAAACATTAACATTTGGGTAGTTAAATCCCAGAAGAGAAGGGTGTGATGTGGAGCCACAGAAATAACTTTAGCAATAATTTGTTAGTAACTTTCCAAATATGATGAAACCCTGAATTACAGACCCAAATTCAATAATGTTTTATATAAATGTGAAAAGATGGAGTCTCGCTGTGTCACCCAGGCTGGTGTACAGTGTCATGCCCCTGGCTCACTGCAACCTCCTCCTCCCGGGTCCAAACAATTCTTTGCCTTAGTCTCTCAAATAGCTGGGATTATAAGTGTGAACCACCATGCCCAGCTAATTTTTGTATTTTTAGTAGAGACAAAGTTTCATCATCTTGGCCAGGCTGGTCTTGAATTCCTGATCTCATGATCCATCCACCCTAGCCTCCCAAAGTGCTAGGATTATAGGCATGAGCCACCGCGCCTGGACGACAGTTAGGTTTTCAACCCTTCCCCCCTCTTACCTCTTTCATCTAGTAGTCCCCAGTGTCTATCTTTGCTACCTTTATGTCCATGAGTACTTGATCAAACAACTTTCAAAATGCAGTAACACATAATACCAATTAGAATTGCTAACATTAAAGTTGAACAGCAACAAATATTGGCGAGGATGTGAAATAATTGGAATTCTCATATACTGCTGGTAGAAGCATAAAATGCTATAATTACTTTAGAAAAAAAAAGTGTGTATCTTTCTATGGAATGAAACATACATTTATCTCATGACCCAACTTTAGTCTTAGGTACTTAAAAGAAACCAAAACATGTCTCCAAAATGGTGTAGATGTGAATGTTTATAGAGGCTTTATTAGTTGTTGCAAAACCTGGAAACAGCTCAAAGGTACCCCAATAGAAGATTGATAAACAAATTATAGCATTTGAATATCATGGAATACTATTCAATAATTCTCAAAAACCAATCAGTCATCCAACCAGCAAACCAAAAGCGGATGCATGCAACAACCTGGAAGCAACTTAATAGCTGAATGCTGAGACAAACAAGCCAGACAAAAACACTGTAGATTGTATGATTCAATTAAGGTGAAGTTTAAAAATACATAGACTTAATTTTCAGTGATAGAAATAGATCAGAAGTTTCCTACATGTGTGGGGATTAACTAACTAGAGGAATATAATTTCCTGGGGTGATTTGGAAATATCTCAATTGGATTGTTGATTACAGAGACATGTACATGTGTGAAAACATAACAGTTTATCTCTAGGATCTATGCATTTCACTGTATATATATTTTTTATCTCAAAAACTGTTCATAGAACATTATGTAGGCAAGATCATCAAGGGCCTAAAACTATTAGAAATGGTAAAAACAATCCCATTTACTGAAATATTACTGCATGATTAAGAAAATGGATTAAGTTCAGGGTCAGACTTATAGTATGATGTGCTGACATTTGGAAGTCTTAAAGACTATGCTTTTTTTCTCTTTACCACACTCCTATGCTCCCTTGAAACCCCAGTTCTCCTTCAGCAGTAAATAGGGCATTCCTCATTAGACCAGAAAACAAGATTACTATTCTATGCTTTTTGTTTTTAGTTTATGTTCACATTTTTAATTGCAAAGCAAGCATTACAGCTCCTGGGAGAGACAATAAGCTTGGAAGTTGATTTTTCAATTTAAAAGAGTGACGATTCAAGTGTTTCAAAAGATAAATTCCCAAAGGTCTCAAGATATAAAGATTATGTTCCAAATACCAGGTTTGAGAGAATGGAGAAAGATGTAAAATGAGCTTGTTTTAGGATAAAACTGCTTTGGGAAGGATGAAAAGGAGATGAAGAAAGAGTCGAAACGAAGGGTAATGGCGAAGTTTTGGAATCCTTCCTCTACCTCTCTTCCTGGTGTTCTACATCCCATTTCCCTATGAATAACAAAGGTGTGGATAAATCACTCCAGTTTCACATATTATAGTATGATACATTAGAGTGGAGATGGCTGTTTTGAGTTATCAAGAAAAGACTTCTGGAAATAATGAAGTCCGAGCTGGCTTATGTAACTGCAGGCTTGGGACTTGGAGTCTTGATCTACCCAGTCTCATAAGAGGTACTCAGGATAGTCCTGTTTTGTTCTTTTTCAACTTTTATTTTATATTCAGGGGGTATATATGCAGGTTTGTTACTTGAGTATATTACATGATGCTGAGGTTTGGGGTACAAATGATCTCATAACCCAGGTATTGAACATAGTACCCAACAGTTAGGTACTCAGGACAGTCCTGGAGTTGTTACTACTATACCTGGAGAGCAAGTACGCACCAAAAAAAAAAAAAAGAATTAAACTTCCTGAGACTAACAGAAGGTTCCTAGAGGAACTTAAGGGTTTTATTGTGAGTACTCGAAGGCTAGAGTAGTTTGCCCTTTTGATTAGCAATACTTGTTCTGAGTAGCCATCTTTAAGCCTTTTGGTTCCTTTGCCAATAATAAATGAACTGATACTAAAGGAAATTTGATTGTTTGCTGATGTCACATGTCTATTACCTCAGCTATAAACATACAGAATAGCTAAACCTAATGGATGAAAGCTGTCATTGATTCACAAGTCCTCAAAAAGCACAGGCTACAGTGAAAGTTTTTTTCCATGGCACACCTAGATGTACTTTATTTCTGATAATAAAGCATGTCAAGCACATAGGAGGCATAGACTTTGTGCCTGGAAGCCAGTGGGACAGTGTGGTACCCAGAATTTAATGTAGTCCCCCAAGATTTTCAACCCTTACCCTCAGAACTGTTAATATGATGAGATATCATGCCCATGGTTATGCTACCTTACATGGAAAAAGGAATTTTACAGATGTATATAAGGTCACTAATCAATTTACCCAATGCTAATCAAAAGGGACATTATCCAGTTGGGCCTAATCTAATCACGAGCTTTTTGAAAGCAGAGAATTATTTTTCAGCGGGCAGCAGAGAGTACATCAGAGAGACTAGAAACACAAACAATTAGCTCTCATGCTAGCTTGAAGATGGATGAGGCCACAGGCAAAGACTCCAGGGTGACTCTAGGAACTGAGAGTGGCCCCTGGCCTATAGCCAGCAAGGAAACAGAGACCTAACTACCCCAAATGCAAGGAACTAGATTCTGCTAACAACTTACATGAGTTTAGGAGTGGATTTTTTTCAGAGCCTCCAGATAAACGAGCCTCCAGAATGAGCCTCCAGCCCATTCTGACTAACACCTTGATTTTGGCCTCATGAGAACCCAGGTGAGCTCATCTGGATTTCTGATCTACACAATTGTGAGATAATAAATGAATGTAGTTTAAAGCAGCCAAGTTTGTGATAATTTATTACACAGCAATAGAAAACTAATAGAGAGATGTAAGGGAAATGGCTGTGCTTTAGTCAGGAGTAGGCAGAGGTAGCCTTCCCGTGAGGCGTGCCTTAGTGGGCTTGAAGCACGGGTGCCCAACCCTATATGTTTTGTAACCACACCAGGCGAGGCACATTAGGTGATCACGCATGTGAGCTCTTGCTTGGCTCGAAGCCACTATTATCTGTAAAAGATATAGTTACCCTGCTAATGCTGTACATACAGCTCATGCCCAGGCTCACTCACACCCAGAGAGCAAGTAAAGCCATGTTGAAATTGTCTGCGATTCCTCGAGTGTTTTTCCAGCTACCCGCCACTTGCACACCGACTCCCCTCAGACCTGTTAGAACCTGACAACTGGCATCACGAACAGGATCCCGAGCAGTTGCAGGTGAGTAGGCAGTTGGCACAAGGGTAAGGGATCCACACCCTGATTGAATGGCTGTGGGCAGCCATATGGACTGTATGGAACAACACCCGTGAAATACTCAAAACGGTGAGCAAATGGCAATCGTATGCCAGTTTGGTACGAGGCATCCAGGGGATGGGTATGTGGCAGGCTATGTTTGACCTGAATACCCAGGAGCCAGATGATGAACATTTCACCTCCCACGTGAGGGGTCTTGTGTTGGTTTCTGCACCCCTGAGTGCCTTTGACTCCCTAGCTGCTGTCCTCACACCACATGTAGGGTGCCACATACATGAAGTGACCACTGCCATGGCGACTGTTGGGGAAGCAGAAGGCCACCTACGGGATGGAGGGATCTGTGCCATAAAGAAGGGGAAGATGCCCCACCCACAGGGGCCCTCCTTTGGGAGAAAAGGGGACCTCAACGAGTGACATGCTCAAAGATGTGGAGAGATTTGATTTTGGCCAGGGTTGACTGACCGAAAATTGCTAAGCAGCCCAACGACATACTCTTAACTTTGTGGAGACAGTTGTCTCTGGAGCAGCAATGCCAGAAAATGCCCAAGGGGAAGAAGGATATTGCTGCATGACTGGTCCCACCCAGGCACTTCAGCTCAAAGATTACTTATTGCAGCCAGGCAAAAACATAGAGCCTTTTCTGTTTGATTAGGGAACTGGCCAAGGTGCCCGACTTGGGGGCACACCAGACGACCAGAGGCCATGTGGAATTAGTGGTCCACTGGTCTCCCACCAATCTACAGCGAATGCTGGTGCTGGTGGATACTGGCATAGGTTGCAGCATTGTTTATGGGAACCCGGATAAGTTTCTGGGCAAACCTGCTTAAAATGACAGTTATGGAGGCCGGTCAGTGAAATTAAACCTGTATCTCTGCACCTTGGCATTGGCCATTTGGCTCCCCATTTATATACCATGCATGTCTCTCCAATACCAGGATACATTCTGGGGATGGACATGTTACATGACCTGGAATTACAAACCACAGTTGGGGAATTCAGACTCTGAGTGCATGTGGTGAAGGTGCTGTGCAGACATATACATCACCAGCCTCAGGCCCTGCCACAACCCTGATGGGTTTCTTCCACTGATCAATACCATTTGCCAGGTGGGCATACAGAGATAACTGAGACAATTAAAAAGCTGCAAGAGATGTAGATAGTGTGTGGCACCCACAGCCCCTACAGTTCTCCAGTGTGGCCAGTTAGAAAGCCTGATGGAACTTGGCAAATGACGGTGGACTGTTGGGAACTGAATAAAGTAACGCTCCTTTGCATGCAGCTATACCATCAATCATGGATTTGATGGACCATTTCATGATGGAACTGGGACACCACTGTGTAGTGGACTTGGCCAATGCATTTTTCTCCATAGACATAACTCCAGAGAGCCAGAAACAGTTTGCCTTCATGTGGGATGGGGAACAACAGACTTTTACAGTGTTGCCACAGATAACCCCACCATATGTTATGGTGTAGTTGCCACAGATTTAGTCATTTGGCAATGTCCAGAAGGGGTCCACCTACTCCATTATATTGATGATATTGCACTTGAGAACGCCGCCAGTAGGCTTTTAGTCCCAACTGTGGAAGGGAGCTGAGCTCCGGTACTCCTTGATAGCGAAACCTCTAGCAGCTGTATATCCCACCTTTCAGTTTTGTGAGAGTGTGACAGGACAGGCTGCAGTCATCACGTGGATGACTTACCCAATAGCAGGATGGATACATTCATGGGTAATGACCCCCCGGACTGGTACAGTACAGATGTCCACTTTGGCAAAGTGGGGTGCCTACTTGGAACAGCAGAGTATGCTGAGTATAAGTCCCTTAGCAGCACAGTTGCAAGATGTCTTGGGACCTGTATTCCTAATGAAAGATAAGGCCATGGGCCTTATCTAGACCCTGAACCTTCACCATTTAAGGAAGGGCATCCCCCGATTCCTGATGAGGCATTGTACATAGATGGATCTAGCTGCCTTGACCACTGCTGCAGTCCAAACTAGTACTGACACCATATGGTTTGAAACCGGGTGTGGACAAAGAACCAATGGGCTGAACTTAGAGCAGTATGGATGGTGATCACCATGGAGGTGACACCTATGGTAATCTGTACCAATAGTTGGGCAGTCTATCGAGGCTTAACCTTGTGGTGAACTACTTGGAAAATACAGAAGTGACTAGTTGGCCACT
>NW_012123376.1:3464624-3502881 GCF_000951035.1 Colobus angolensis palliatus | reverse complement strand
TATCGAGGCTTAACCTTGTGGTGAACTACTTGGAAAATACAGAAGTGACTAGTTGGCCACTGACCCATTTTGGGCCAAGCCATATGGCAAGACCTTTTGAAACCGGGTGTGGACAAAGAACCAATGGGCTGAACTTAGAGCAGTATGGATGGTGATCACCATGGAGGTGATACCTATGGTAATCTGTACCAATAGTTGGGCAGTCTATCGAGGCTTAACCTTGTGGTGAACTACTTGGAAAATACAGAAGTGACTAGTTGGCCACTGACCCATTTTGGGCCAAGCCATATGGCAAGACCTCTGGGAAATGGGACTTCAGAAAGAGGTAACTATTTATCAGGTGCCAGGCCATATGCCTTTGGCCACCCCTGGCAATGATGAGGTAGATTCCTTGGCCAAGGTCCAATAATTAGAGTCAGCACCTACATGAGATGTGGCCTTGTGGCTGCAGTGGAAACTGGAACATGCATGGGGTAAATTGATGCAATAGATCAATAAGCACTGGGGTCTGTCCCTGCCCAAGCAAGACATTTGGGAGCCTTTTCAGAAGTGCCTGGTGTGTGCTCAGGCATACCCTAAATGGAGGCAGCTGCCCAGTGTTACACAGCAAGTAACGATAGGGTGAATGCCCTTGACCAGGTACTGGGTAGACCACATCATGCTGCTGCCAAAGTCGAAAGAGTATACACATGCAGTGATGGCTGTGGACATGGCCACAGGCCTATTGTTCACCTACCCTTGCAGGGTGGTCAACCAACAGAACACCATCCGGGCCCTGCAACAAGCCTTATGTGCCCTGTGTGGTCCCCTTCTGGCTGCTGGGAGTAAAATAGGGGACCACATTTCACTGGACAACAGGTACCACAATGGGCACCACAAACGGACACAAGGTGGGAATTCCATGTGCCATATAACCCTCAAACTCTGGACATGATTGAGTGATATAATGGGCTCTTGTTAGGCTTGCATGTCACACCCCCAGCTTTGCAGGGCTGGAGTTCCAGACTGGACCTGGTGCTCCAAACCTTGAATAAACAGCCATGGAAAGGCAGCTCAGCCCTGGTGGAGGCTTTGTTATACCGGTCACTGTCCCCATTCAGTTGCAGATACATGCCAAGGATGACCTCCTCCAACCAGGTATGGGGATAAATGGTAACCTGTTGTTGCCTGCCCCAGTGCCCCTGAAGGCAAGGGAACAGAAAATGTGGCTGTGGCCATGGACCCTCCAAGGCCCCCACTGCCGGTGGTTGGCCATAGTGGCTCCCTGGGGGGAGGGCCTGCGGTATGACTTGCATGTCACTCCTTGGGTGTTCAATACATGGCCCCCATGGTTGACTGTTCATAGGGGAACAGTCAGGGAGGGAACCCTATACTGTGGGACATATGTACTGCCTGTATGGCCTATTATGAGCTCTCCACCCCGCACCCCTGACTTTGGCATGGATACAGGACTCAAAGGAACTATGGGGAGCTGAGAAGGTGTGGTACCATCGCCCAGGGCAAAAGACCCTGGTGTCTGCATTGTTATCCAGGGATGAAAGGTTAGCCTGTATTTTGCCTGAGGGACATGGTTTACCTCTGTTAGTACCTGTGCCTGCTCTGTCATTTCGACCATAGGCAAACACGCTCCAACTGCATTGTGGACTGGGCCCACACCTACACTGAGGTGACTAATGTTTCTACCTGTTGGATCTGCACTGACCTTCCAGCAGCAGCTATAGACAGCTTGCCTTGGCACACACATTCAGCATCTGCGAAGAACTGGATATGGTGGAGACTTGGGGTCCCATGGCCAAAGCATGGAACACAACATGGCAAGCTTTGGACAAAAGATGCCACAAAACCCACAGTGCGCCAGCCCCCTGGCTTGCCAGTAGCATTTATTATTGGTGGGGCTGGCTAGTGGGAGAACATGTAGTGCCCCCAGCCCAGGCACTGCGGTGCATAGAGCAACATTGGAGTAACACAACTGTAGGATGGGTGCCCATCATGGCCTGTGTAAACATAACACATGTCGCCACATAGAAGGTGTGGTGGATCAAGTGGCCCCACCAGTCAGTCAGACCTTGATGGATTTTGTCCCCCCTGGGAATTTATGGATCTGTGGGGACACAGGGTGGCCTTACCTACCAGTGGACTGGACTGCATGTTGTACCTGGGGGTGACCTTATGTACCTGCCACTCTTCTCCCCACATTGCCCAGACACCTGCATAACCAGGAGGAGCTATGCTCTCAGTTTTTGCGAGTGCCATAAGGCCACTGGTGTTTCTACCCCTTGGCAATGACTATCCCTGGAGTGGGTGTCATACTGGATAAGCACAGGTTATTGCTCTTGCAGTGCACATCGCTTGGGGTCTGAATTACACCCGAGTGGCCCTCCTCCTGTTAACAGATGAGGTTGATTAGATCAGAAAGGTGGTGCAAAACCAAAGGGCCTTAGACATAATAACGTCTGCCCAAGGAGCAGTTATTTTAGGAACGCCACTCTTTTAACAACACAATGTTGTACCTTTATCCCTGACAATCAGCAGAACATAACAGCAGCCCTACAAGGGGTCTCATGGGAGATTAAGATGATCGAGAGCCTTACTGATGAGCCCCTGCAGAGATGGTGGGCATCCCTGGGCTCTGGCATATGCTGGGCCCTAATAGTCATAAGTAGCATAGCTGGGATCCCAGGAGTGAGCTGTTGTCCTCTGTATTGTTGTTATTGGTTATGGATTCAGGGATCTGCCCTATGGACAAGTGTCCCTACGCAGAAGGTGCTCTCAGCCTAGGGGGTGGAGTGTAAGGGAAAAGGCTGCACTTTAGTCAGGAGTCGGCCGGGGTAGCCTTCCAGCACAGCATGACTCAGTGGCTTTGGAGCACAGGCACCCAACCTCACACACTATGTAACCACACGACATGAGGTGCATTAGGTGATCACCCATGTGAGCTCTTGCTTGGCTCAGAGCCACCATTGTCTGTAAAAGGTATAATTATCCTGCCAACGCTGTACATATGGCTCATGCTCAGGCTCACTCGTACCCAGAGAGAGAGAGAGACTAAAGCCATGTCAAAACTGTCTATGATTCCTTGAGTGTTTTTCCAGCTACCTGCCACTCGCCAACTGACTGCCCTTGGACCTCAGTTAGAACCTGACAAGAGAGTTCAGCAGATGCAAATGTAGAAAGATAACTTTAGTAAGCTCTGATTCTATGAAAACCCTTGGAACTTCAATGCAAATATGAACAGAAGTGAGGTTGGAGAAAATCCCAGTTACAGGTGAAACAAAATAACAAAGAACAGATCCTAGATTTACTGTTTACTTGGAATTGATTGAATTAATATTTCTACCACAGAGCAGAATGGGGTTTGAAATAGACATTGACTTGAGTTCAGAAAAATAAAGTGCCCAGTTAATGCAAGGGGGTCTTTTCACATTATACTGCTTTTTAGATGTAACTACTTCGTATCTCACATGGGAATAATAATAGTCACCTTGCAGTTTGGTGTAAGGATTAGAAAGAATGAATATGAAGGGTTTGGCACAATACCTAGCTGAGATGCAATAGTAGACTAATAGCTATTATTAACACCAGTAGTTAAACATAATCTAAACAATGTCATATAAAAGCACATTTTAAAGTTCCTTTCTGCTCACTGCATATGAAATGTCTTCCATTTTCATTTTTGGCTATTTCACTTCAGTAAATGAAAGAAAAATAGAAACCAATCTGTTCCTAGGGATTTACGATTATCTCATCCATGGCAGAAAAACAGAAATCACGATGAGCATATTTAGACTTAAATATTGACTTTCAAGTCTGGCTTATAATAATTCATACTGGTCAGTACAACTTAACCATATACACATTTTGGTTTTCAAGTAAACCATGACAATGAATTTGAAGAGGGTCACTACTGTAATCAGCACTTGCTAATAGGGAGATAAATTGGGGAAGAAGATGTAATGGGGCCTCTCCTTTGCCCCTGAAATAACAATGATCTACTTGTTGGACTGGAGAGGTATCAGAGGAGATGGATGCTTCAGGGCCTGCTGTGATATCTGAGTGAATGGCAGCTAAATTAGTGGCAACTGTTCTCATTGATACCCAGGGGTGTCAACCCTTGATAATGCATCAGGGGAGCTGAAAAGAGCCAGAAACCACCTCTAAGGAATAGAGACCTTTTGTAAGCCACTTAACCCCTTGATAAACCTCAGTTTCCCCACTGGTTAAAATAAAGGGAATGTACAGTATTATGTGTAAAGTCCCTTTAGAATGTTAACAATCTACAAGGCAATTTTTGAGGGCCAATTTGATTACCTGCAGCACGTTTTTGCCAATGTTAGAATTTATCTCATTCACTGTTTTCAATTTTCAATATTGATATCTTCAGATTTATTTTACAGTTCCAATCAAACAAGAACTAAAGCTCAGATATGGTGTCGAAAAAAAACTGAATTCTGCCCCTTAAAGGATACATTTAAGCAAGTTGGTCTCATTTTTCTTTTTCCCCTTCACCAAAATAATTACAGTTTATTCCATGGTGTAGTAATTGACAGTGCTTTCAAAGAGTGGCTTGAAAAAAGTGAATGTTTAATAAGGCGCTTGAATTGCAAGTTATGGTATTATTGAGAGTTGTCACTTAAGATTTAAACTTAAAAATTACCCATGTTTACGGCACAAGGATACATTCTATCTAGTCGGTGGACAGCATGATTCTCTTTTTCTCTTTTATCCTCATAAGCATGTAAGTAAGAAGTACTTTTATCTTGGGAAGGCTGAAAGCAAACTGGATAAAGATTATTTGTTTCCTTGCATCATTAGGTCCATTTCTGTACTGCTGTGATTCAGTGAGCAACTATGCCACTGACATCCAAACAGCAGGTTATCCAGTCCAGGCCATCGGTAGCCACAGTACAAAGTGTGTTAGAGTGTGTGTGTTTTTCTATGCATTGAGCTTAATTCTACAATTATCTCCTATGAGAAACTCACATTGACATCAATGGGTATTTCAGAATAAATTTAATTACAAGATTTGGTCTATTGAGTAAATTAATGACATTTGTTATTGAGTAAATGAATGACATTTGTCTTTTATTAATTTGGAATCTCTCAGTTAGGTTCTCAGTTTCCCAAGCAACTTTTAGATATGTTTCTAATGGTGCTTATCGGTATCCAAAATGACAAGAAGAGAATTTTTCCCTCTTATGAAATGTATCTTGCTTCCCGAGATATTAAACAAAAAGTTTTCTGAAATGTTAATTGGAACTAAATTCTTAGACAAGAAAAAGGAATAAAATGACAGTATTTTTTCCATTTCACATTAGTGAAATATAAAACATAATACACCTGCAAAAAGTGTTCTGTTTCTGATGAAGCTTGTGATTATATTTTTTGGGTTTGGTTTGAAAAGCTAAGACATCTGTTTATCTAGTGCATACAGAATAACTCTCATGTCTCCTCATCTCTGAAGATTTCAAAGGCTTTCATTCTGGTTTAAATCCTTTGAAGAAGCAGTAATCAAAGACAAAAATTATCAGAGGTACATTTTTGTTTCCCAAACAATGAAAATAAAACCACTCACCCTGCTTGGATTTCAGGCACTCACGTAAAACTTCAAAATTGGAGATTTGCCATTTAAATAAAAAAGTGATATGGATAAATAGCAGCAAAAAAGAAAACTAAGAGAGCATTTTATTTACTTTCTTTTATTGCATAAATTTAAATTCAATATGTGAATAATTTAAAAAATACTATGATGCACAACATCAAACAGCATATACTAGCATGGTGTGACAGAATACATCTGGCTAGTGTGTGGGTTTAGATAAAAAATTAGTTTCAGCATTAAGTTTTTTACTTTAGTGTATTTTGCAAATTGAAAAGATGAAAATAACAGCAGTCAGAACCCTAAAGATAATAAAGCACACTCTACCACACAAATAAAGTAACAACAAAATAAAGCTGTACTGAGGGAACTGAAATAACTCATCTACTAGCAGTCTTACTGGCCTTCATTAGCTTCAGAACGTATCATTTGACGTTCAGCACATGTAAATCCCATGTATTAAAGAGCTGCATTATAATGCATTCTATCATCTTCTTTTCAAAAACAGTGTTCTAAAAATAATGTCTATTGCCTTTTTGACCCCGTTTAGTTAAGAGTAAAGATTTTGATCTCTTACCTTCTGCATTGGAAAAATTGAAAGTAAGCCTTCAGCACATATGGGTGATGTGGTAGCTTCACCTGGGGTAGAAGTGTGTCCGGAGCCGTGAGGCCCGGAAATTGCCGCGGCTTCTGTTGCTTAAGCTCCATATCATCAGAGACAAGATGGTGTATTTCCGGGTTCTTCATTAACAACTTTTCCCGCGCGCGCCAAACTTTTTCGCGCCCAGGAAGATAATGCAGCCTACGGCGCAGGCGCAATTCCATGCCCGGGGAAAAATACCAATTAATGGCGCATGCGCGATTGTAATTTGAGAAAACACAGCCCCCCGTCACTGCCCTAGCCCAACCTCTTCCCCTGCCAGCCTATATAAGGCATTGCACTGCCACCATTAAACGAGACTTGATCAGGCTATTTGTCTTGTCTCCATTTCTCGTGTTTTCTTGTCTCCTCCATTCCCACTCCCCCTTCCAGGGTCCGTTCGACTGTCCTGCAGGACGGGACAGAAGTGGTAGCCAGATTATATAAAAAAAGAAGAAAAGAGGCATTCACTTTTCCTGCCCAGAGTCTAGTAAGAGCAATTAGAGGACAACCAAGTCCTTTCCCAATATTGCTCCCTTCTCTAACAAAGAAGGAATAGAATTTCACATGATATTTGAGAGGTAAATGATCTTTGGATTGGGAATAAGTTTTAGTCATGAAAGCTGCAAATAGGTATTTTCCTGGAGCTCAGGGAAAGATGCAGCATTAAAAGAAAAGAAAGTAATGAGGACTCCCTGTGAATAATGGGAGGTAAATCCACCCAGGACCGAGTCAGGCTTCATGGGGTTGTAGATCAGTGATTCTGAAGCTTAGCTCTAAACATTTAATCACCTAAGGAGCCTTTATCTATCTCGGTTCTCAGGCCGCACCCTAGACCCATTAAATCTGAATGCTGGAGGTAAGACCCAGTTATCAGTATTTTTAAAACCTGGTACATTTAAGTAACTAGAGAATAAGGACTTAAATTGAGAGACAAAGGAAAAAGAGTAATTGAAGAGAGAGCCATCAATGGGGTAAAATACTGCTGAAAGGTCAAGAAATGTGAGAACTGAAAATGGATTTAGCAGCACAGATGTCATTAAAGACTGTATTAATCAGAGTTCTCCAGAGAATCAGAACCAGTCAGAAATCATATATATAGAAGATATATAGATAAAGATATAGATAGATTTATTTTAAGGAATTGGCTCACAAAAATGTGAAAGCTGGTAAGTTGAAAGTCTTCAGGGTAGGCAGGCTGGCAGGCAAGAGGACAAAAGAAATAGCTGATGCAGCTCGAGTCTGAAGGTACTCTGGAAGTGGAATCCCTTCTTCCTCTGGAAAGGTCAGTCCTTTTTCTCCTAAACCAATCAACTGATTGGATGAGGCCCTCCTATATAATAGAATCTGCTGTATTTAAAGTCTACTGATTTAAATGGTAATCTCATCCAAAAAAACACATATCCAAAAAAAATCTAGAGTAGTGTTTGTCCAAATATCTGAGTACCATGGCCTTGCCAATTTGATTTATAAAATTAATCATCACAGTGATCTAAGCTAGAATTCTTTTGGTTTCTTGAGAAGAATGTGCAAAGTAATAAATATGTACCCTAAATGTAGGTGATCATTTTAAGATGTTTGGTTTCTAAATATAGATTAGTGACAAGGAAATTCAGAATACTTGTATTAAATAATGTGGGCCAGTGGTTCTCAAACTTGTTTGCACATTAGAATCACCTGGAGATTGCTTAAAAATTTCAAAGCCCAGGCTACACCCCAGACCAATTAAATCTCTAGGACATGAGTAGTTTGTGAAGCTCCCCAGGTTGTTTCAATGTGCAGATAAGTTTGGGAACTACTGACTTAGTCTTTCACATTCCAGCATGTAACAAAGGGTTTTTAATAAACTATACTAAAACCAATTTGAAAAATGTTTGATAGTAGGGTTTATATTTATAAATGTTCTGAAAAAAGTTGACAGTCAACCAAATATTCATATGAACCAAAGAGTACAATATTTATTTAGAAATGCTGATGCTAAAATGACTTGAAGGGGCAGAGTGAGATGGTAGAGTAGGACTCTCCAGTGATCATCCCCCAGCAGACACATCAGTTTGAACAACTTATCTATGCATGAAAATACCTTTACAAGAGCGAAGGAAACCAGGTGGGAGACCACAGTACCTGATTGTAACACAATAGTAAGAAAAGGGGCATTGAAGAGGGAAATAAAAATGTTTTATATTACATACCTCTCCCATCCCCAAAACCTAGGCTGCACAGCAAGAAGAGAGATACTATCCACTTGGGAGAAAACGAGGGAAATGAGAACAAGGCTCTGTCTTGGACTCCAACACTATACCTATCACAGTAAAACCCAGCACTGCTCAGACCCACCACAGCCCCATATTTCAGACCAGTACCATTGATTGAGCCCCTAGGCATGCCATGGCACAAGGCAGAACCACACAGCCCTATGCTTCAGGCTTACATTATAAATTGATCTTCAGCCCTAAAGAGACTTTATCAATCTCAGTTCTCAGGCTGCACCCTAGACCAATTAAATCCGAATGCTAGATGTAGGACCCAGGCATCAGTATTTTTAGAACTTTGGAACATTTAAGTAACTAGAGAATAAGGAGTTATATTGAGAGACAAAGGAATTGTGAGCCAATTTCACACCACTGCCAGGCAAAATTTAGTGACCCTGGGACCTGGACAACCTTCAGCAGCAGGCAGCTCACAGAGGCCCCAGGCTTCATGGCTCATCAGCCACAGTGGGCCTCAGGCTTCTGCCTTGCGCCAGTGCTGCACCTGCTTTAGTGGGCCCAGGATTCTGACAGTTCTGCACTGACTGCAGCTGCTCCAGGCTTCTGGCAAGCCCAAGTACTATGCTTTCCCCAGGGCTTTCCAAAACAAAGCCAGTCTGTGAATACAGGAATAAGCATTTCTTCAAATGTGCAGAAACTTGACACACAACCACAAGGATCAAGAACAATCAGGCTAATGTGGCATTACCAAATGAACAAAATAAGGTGCTAGTGACCAACCCCAAAGACAAAGAGATGTATGAACTGCTTGATAAAGGGTTCAAAATAGCTCTTTTTAAGAAAACTCCATGAACTCTAAGAAAATACACAGGAAAAATTCAACAAAACAAGAAAAACAATTATGTGACCAGAATACAAAATGTAACAGATTGAAATAATAAAAAATAAAACAGAGATCCTGGAGCTGAAAAATACAATGAACAATATAAAAATGCAATAGAGGGCATCGACAGTAGAATTGATCAAGCAAAAGAAAGAGTATGTAAATTCGAAGAAAGGTTATTTGGAAATACACAGTCAAAGGAGAAAAAAGAATGACAAGGAATAAGAAAAGCTAATGGGATTTATGAGACAGTATCGAAAGAGTAAATTTTGAGTCAGGAGTTCAAGGAGAAAATAAAGGGATAGAAAGCTTGTTTAAAGAATTTCTAGTTAGAAAACTGTCCAAACCTGGAGAAAGATGTAAATATGCATGTACAAAAAAATTCAAAGGCCTCCAATCACATCTATTTCAAATAAGGCTACCCTAAGATATAATATAATAAAACTGTCTAAAAATCAAAGACAAAAGAGAGGATTCTGAAAGCAGCAAAAGAAGCAAATAACATATAAGAAAGTTCCAGTATGGCTGGCAGAGGAAACTTATAGAACAGAAGAGAATGGAATGATTTGTTCAAAGTGCTGAAAACAAAAACTCTTAACAAAGGGTATTATATGTAGCAAAGCTATCCTTTAGAAATGAAGAATATATAAAGAATTTCAAGACCAATAAAGGCAGAGGGAATTTATCACCACCAGAATTATCTTTCAAATAAATGCTAAAGGGAGTTCTTCAAGCTGAAAGAAGAGGATGCCAATGAGTAACATGAAAACATTTGAGCGTATAAAACTCACGGATAAAAGTACACAAATTCAGAATACTCTAATACTACATTGGTGATGTGTAAATCACTGAAATCTTTAGTATGTAGATTAAAAGTAAAAACTAAGTAATACTAGCTATAAAATTTGTAAAGAAATATGTAAAATTAAAAGATTTAAATTGTGCTATCAAAAATTCAAAATGAGACCAGATATAGTGGCTCATACCTGTAATTCCAGTGCTTTGCGAAGTTGAGGAAGCAGGATCATTCAAAGCCAAGAGTTTGAGGCCAGTCTGGGCAACATAAGAAGACCCTTTCTAAACCAGGAAATTAATAAATTAGCTGGGAATAGTGGCACATGCCTATAGTCCTAGCTACTTGGGATGCTGAGGTGAGAGGATCACTTAACCCTAAGAGTCTGAGATTCCACTACACTCCAGTCTGGGTGGCAACAGGTTGAGACCATGTCTCTCTGAAAAAAAAAAAAGAAAAAGAAAAAAGAAAAAAAAATTCAAAATAGTGTAGTTTTTATTTTTTTACAATCAAAGTTGTTAGCTTGAAATAACCTGTTATTATAATAAGATATTTTTATAGCTTCATGCTAACCACAGAGCAAAAACCTATAGACAACACACAAAAAATAAAGAGCAAGGAATCAAAACATATTACCAGAGAAAAATCACTTAATCAAAAAAGGAAATATCAAGAGAGGAAGAAAGAAACAAAAGAGCTACAAAACAACTAGAAAACAATTCACAAAATAGCAGTAGCAAGTACTGCTTAACTTGGATAGAAATTGATTAAATACTCCCATCATAGATCAAACAACCTAGAATGGCTAAATGGTTGAAAAAACAAGACCTAACTCTACGCTACCTACTAGAGATTCACTTCACCTGTAAGGGTACACACAGACTGAAAGTGAAAAGATGGAGAAAGATAATTCATACAAATGCAAACCAAAACAGAACAGTATCTGCTAAACTTATATGAGATAAAATAGACTTTAAGTCAAAAATGTTAACAAGAGACAAAGAATATCATTAGATAATGATAAATGTATCAATTCAGCAAGAGGATATAACTTACGTTATTATATGTACATATATATGCATGCAACATCAGAGTACCTAAATGTACAAAGCAATTATTAATAGATTTGAAGAGAGAGATAGACTGCAATACAATAAGAGTAGGGACTTCAACACCTCACTTTCAGTAATAGATAGATGTTAGGCCACAAAACAAGTCCTAACAAATTTAAGAAGACAAATTATATCAACTATCTTTTCTGACCATAATGGTATGAAACTAGAAATTAATAACAGAAGGAATCTCGGAAAATTCACGGATACATGGATATTAAACAACATGTTGCTAAACAATCAATGAGTCAATGAGGAAATTAAAAGGAAAATTTAAAAATATATTGAGACAAAAATGGAAACACAACATTCCAAAACTTATGAGATAGAGCCCATATGAGACCATTGCTCTGGCATGAGGATCCTGACCTTGTGTCTACCTCCAACCAGATTCTCTTGGAAAACCTGGCCTGGGGAGCCTAGTTATTCAAATGGGGGACACAAATTCAGTACACCACCACAACTGAAAACAGTTCAAAGATTTTTACTTACAATCCTAAGCAGGGAGGGCACAATGAGTTGGGAAAGCAGTCCTTCTTCCCCAGGTCAAATAAAGCAGGAATAAAAAAGCAGAGAGAGAGAGAGAGACAGAGAGAGAGAGAGCACATGGCAATTACCCATATATAGAAAGGAATAGGGTGTGGGTTACTTTAAGTTCTTGGGCAAATGTCAAAATTGCCCATTTAAAGGAAGTGCTGGACAAGCAGAGAGCCCAGTCTGCAAGGCAGAGAGCTATTTCTAAGTTCTTATGCCTGGCCACCAGCTTGAGCCTTTTGGGTGCAGTATTCTACTTCTAATGCCTACGCAGCAAAATTTGCTGTATTTTCATTACAGGATCTTGAAAATATATAGTTTCAGATTCAGTAGGTCTGGGATGGAGCCCAGGGTTCTGAATTTCCTAGAAGCTCTTAAACATGCTGATGCAGCTAATCAGTAGACCACACTTTGGGAGGTAAGGGTCTAGAAAGAGAATATCCCTCCATATAATTTCCCTAATATTATATATAGTTTTCTGTATAAGGGTCTTACACGTATTTTGTTCCTAGGTATTCAAAAGTGTATAAATTACATCTATATTTTAAATTTTTATATTCCATTTTTGTTGATTTATAGCAATTCAATTGATTTTTTACATGACTTTCTTGCTCAACTCACTTATTAATTCTAATAATTATCTTCATATTCTTTTAGATTTTCTACAAATACAATCATCATATAAAAATAATGACAACTTTATGTCATTCTCTCTACATGATTTATATTTTATTTCTTTTTCTGGCTTGACTTACCTGATGAAAATCTCTAGAACTATGCAGAATAGAGACAATGATAGCAGACATTTTAATTCCATAAATTCATAGGATTTATTAAAAGAATATTTCTTAATTTCTGAACAAATGAAATATTCTAGTTACTTTTTGTTAAAAATTGATTTGTAGATTAGTTTTACTGTGTTCAGAGGACAAATTGAATGTTTGCTGAGATTTCCTTTATTATCAGATTGGGGTCAATTTGAAAAAAATTTCCATATGCCTGAAAAGAATGTATTTTCTGCAGACATTAGATGCAAGGTTATATAGATATTACATTAGGCCAAGTTTGCTAATCTTATTGTTTAATGGTTTAAACTTTGCCTATCCTTACCAATATGTGCCTCTTTGTTAAAGCAGTTACTGAATTTTGTTAAAAATCTCTCATAATTTTGGATTTTTCTGTTTCTGATTGTATTTAATTAATTTTGGCTTAAGGTTACAGTACTAGATTCATAAAAAAAAAGTTGTATCTTCCTAGTGACTTGAAAATTTTGTCATTATGAAGTGCCTCGCTATATTATTATGAAGTTTTTAGAAACCTGCTTTGCCTGATATTAACATAGCTACTACAGCTTTCATTTGGATTCTGCATCACATGTCCTTTCCATATTTTGTTATCAAATTTTTTTGTGTGATTTTATTTCAGATATGTATTTGTAAGCACGTGGTTGGGTTTTGTTATTGGTCCAGTATGACTCTTGTTATATTTAATTAGATGATTTAGATTATATATAATTAATATAATTACTGATATAATTGAGTTTTAATAATCATAGTGATTCCTACTTTTCTATCCATTCTGTTTCTCATGAGGCCACATATGGCTATTTTATTATTTCTTATTTCTGCTAGTTTTAATTCATAATGTCTTGCCTCCTTGTGTGCTTTGTTACTTTTTATTCTGTGGCAAACATTACATTTTATTAGACATAGAAATATCCTGAAGTCCAGGAGAGTTCTCCAGAGGGCATTTATGCTTAATTTAGTAAAGAACATGCGACAACTAACTATCTGGATCATTTTAAGCCAATTTCTTGGATTGAAATAATTTGAAGCTGAACCACATCCTATCTCTTTGGTTAATCTATGCTACCAGACAGGAGCCTTTTGAGAGTCTCACCTCAACATGATGACTGTTTATCCAGGCTCTGTATTTCATAGACTCTACACTTCAATTCTGCCTCTCAGCTCTACAATATGTCAAACCTGTTACTCAGTTTTCAGCCTCAAATCAGCCGCTGCTGGTTCCCAAGTACCCTCTGAGCAAATGTGACCCAAACTACAGTATCATCCTCTACCTCAGGCCTCTGTCCTTCCTTTGGTTTTCATCTGCTTCCCCTCCCCCGACTATCTTATAACTTCTCTGATGCTTTCAAATACATTTTTAAAATGTTTTTTCCCCAAGTGTCATCTGAATTACTTAATAGCCATTAATAGAAGAATTTATCTCATATTCCCTTTTATAGATTGTTCTGGAAATAGATTTGCAAACTCATTTCTCCCCTATATTTCCTTTTCAATATGTATGTATGCAAAGTTCATTCTTTTCTACCTAAAGAACTAATATGGAAACATAAAAAATTCTATAATTATGACTTTTCAAAATTAAGTCCCTTGGATATAGAGTGGGAACATTTATTCTGAAAGGAAAAGAAATGGACTAAATGTAATTACTTCAGTGGAAATCCATCTTTTTTTGTAGGTCAACATTCAGATGCTTTTCATAGTTGTGGGAAATGCCTTCATGGGAGTATTGGTGAAAGACAATGTCCCTCCTTTTACTTCTCCCTATGAAAACCAAAGAGGAAGCTTCAGTCTCTGTTTATCTACTGAGAGCCAGGCCAAA
Organism: Colobus angolensis palliatus; assembly: GCF_000951035.1. Taxonomy (NCBI): domain Eukaryota; kingdom Metazoa; phylum Chordata; class Mammalia; order Primates; family Cercopithecidae; genus Colobus; species Colobus angolensis. The sequence goes on along the minus strand of NW_012123376.1, from coordinate 3,488,488 downwards.
GTGACCCAGAAGCAGATCATCCATCCCTCTCGCTCAGGGCTTTGGCTTTTAGGGGAATGATAATAAGACTGAGGACAACTGGGCAATTACTTAAAGATTGCAGTGTTTGGAGCCTGGGAATAAAAGATGCATGTGGTTTTAAACATCAGTGTCTCCACGAATGTCCAGCAGCAGAATATCCAGAGTTCCAAATGCCTGAAATATTACCCTGGCTTAGTTAAATTGGCTCTCCAGCTCCCTTTTCTCTATATGTTTGCCCAGCCTGGCTATTCGGGGTTTTATCTGATATCCTTTCAATAAATTGCTTTTCTCTTTAAATTAGCCAGCATTAGTTCTGTTGCTTGGAAATTAGCTAAGTAGAAATCAATTAACAAATTTCTTCTGAAGGATAGAAAATAACTCAATATTTCCTATAATAAATATATTTAATTTACTATGATGTATGTTATCTAAATTACATGCACATATTTCACTAATAATTCTATTCTGATTTGCAAAAGGCATGATTACTTCAGAAGCTGTTATGCATGTTTTTTAAACATTTCTTTATTTATAGATTTTAAGAAATTAACAGAGTTAAAAGACATATAATCAATCATCCAAATAATTTCCTCAGTAATGCAGTTTATTAACAATTGAAGGTACAGATTCAAGAGAAGCTATTGAGACATATGAAGTTCAATTTTTATTATTTTTATTTTATTTTATTGTTATTCTTTTAGAGCAGGGTCTTGCTCTGTTACCCAGGCTCAAGTGCAGTGGTGTGATCACAGCTCATTGCAGCCTCGAATTCATGGCCTCAAGTCATCCTCCGGCCATGGCTTCCCAAAGTGCTGGGGTTACAGGGGTATGAGCTATATTACAACACACAGTCCTAAGTTCAGTTTTAAGAACTTATTGCAAAATCCCGCTTTACATGTGTTACTATATAAAGTGCAGGGGTGTGATCATTGGTCATTGTGGTCTCGAATTCATGACCTCAAGTGATCCTCCGGCCATGGCTTCCCAAAGTGCTGGGGTTACAGGGGTATGAGCCATATTACAACACACAGTCCTAAGTTCAGTTTTAAGAACTTATTGCAAAATCCCGCTTTACATGTGTTACTATATAAAATGCAGGCTTCAAGATTTGAAGTTTAGCTGATTGCAAGTTACCATGGAAAGACTAAGATGCTACCATAGATCAGCTTGGTAGGATAGAAAGAAGGGGTGAATGACCTAAATTGAAGGGCTGAAAAATGTACACCCGTTTAGTATAAAAGCAAGGTATTCATTTGGAATAGCATTGTCCAGGCATTGTTCACGGAAAACAACTGAAATTATGAAAAATGATCTGAGAAATGAGGGTTGGTGAGCTAGTGATACTATTGGAAATCTAGAGAAGCAGCTGATATTTAGGAGTTTGGTCTATATTTAGATGTCAATCAACATGATGGGATGCAATTCTATGGTGAAAAGATGGGTTACCTACAGGATAGGAGTGGGGTAAGACCAAAAATAAAAAAGTGGGATCATATTCTTAGGAATATAATAAACCTTAGTGGTTTCTCCTATATTTCACCCTCCGGAAGGGAATGGGCTATTAGGCAGGTTCACAAAAGATCTGAGGCACAAGGAGAAAAGGGTGGGCAACGTAAGGCAAGATTCCTGGGTTCCAGCCTGCACATCAGAATGGAATCCTGCACTGTCCTGTCCTCCAGAACTAGATTACATTACAGGGGCCTGGTGGTCAGCACTGTCTGCCTCCCAGCCAGCTCTCAAATAGCTCCTTTATTCAATGGGAATCCTTGCCCTTGAGCCAAGGGTCAGAAGAGAAGGTTCTCTACTACCTGATTGCTATCTCTTTCTGTTGATGTTTCTGTGTGAAAAGAGATACAGGGAAGGAACAAACAACCTTTGAAAAAATCACTGTGCCTTTCTTCTTAGTCTTCTTGGGGACAATACAGACTTAAACAAAGAAAATTAGTAACAGCTTCATTGGGAGTTTTAACTTCAAACCAATCACACTAGGAAGGATACCAGCCACCTTTTAAGCACTCGCTAAGTGATAGGTATTTCTACTGGGTAAGTTGGGTAGGGCCTTCTCCTCCTATAGCCCATCTTTAGGCATTACAGTAAGTCTACTTCTAACTCTCTTACCTTCTCAGGGTGATAAGACTGACAAGCTTAGATGAGTTTTATCTACATAAATTCCTGAAACAACAGAAATTAATGCAGAACCCATTATCAGAAATCATAGTATAGCTGGTACACAGCTCTGATCATTGCAAATGAGGTTTCAAATAGACCCGGGAGCACTTTAAGTTCTTTTGAAGTGTTTTCCAAATCGGAAAATCTTTCCCCTAAAAGCTTCTCTGAAAATTAACATGGATCTTGACCAAGAATGATTGGTCCCTTCCCAAGAAAGTGTGATTGTCATTAGATTATACTGAGTAGCCTGGCTTGTGCTATAATCCTTTAATATGTTTTCTGTATTAAAATTAATGTAAACTGATCAAACTTTGATTTTAGCCAATGCCTAGATGTGAACGTATAAAAGGACATTATTTCTTTGGGAATAATAACAACGTGATTTTTCCATAAAAAATTATTTTCTTGAAAGAAACATCTATAGATGAATTGAATTCTAAGTTTCTCTAAATGAGGCCCTCTTAACTCCCAATAAAGTTACATGTGCATACATGTAATTTTGCACAGTTAATTGGATGATTTGTATAAAAAGTGACTCAGATAAGTATTATTTTAGAAGCATTCTTTTTCATTGCAAAATGTCATTCAAAAAAAAAAAAGAAATCTGATAGAAAAAAGTCAGCTGTAATTCTACCATCCCTTTAAATAATTGTTAAACCTTAATGAATCTCTCTAGGGCAGGGGTATCTAATCTTTTGGCTTCCCTGGGTCATGTTGGAAGAAGAATTGTCTTGGGCCACACATAAAACACTAGCACTAATGTTAGTTGATGAGCTAAAAAAAAAAATCAGAAAAAAAAATCTCATGTTTTAAGAAAGTTTATGAATTTGTGTTGGGCCACATTCAAAGCTATCCTGGGCTACATGTGGTCCATGGGCTGTGGGCTGGAAAAACTTGTTCTAGGGTTTTGAATGTATTCCGTTTCTTTTTTTAAAAAAAAGTTAAGATCACATAATTTGTATCTGTCTTAATGGTACTTTTTCTGGGCATCATTATAAAAATTTTTATATACAGTAGTAACACATTTAGCTCTCATATGGTAATATTATATGTGTTATCATTATGAACAAATAACTTTACAAATGAAGGCATCGAGGCACAGATTGGTCAAGTAACTTGCCAAAGATCTCTCAAGAAAGTGATTAGGTTAGGATGGAACTCCAGCTCTCCTCCCAGCTTCTATGACAGAACCTGAGCATTTTGAGTGACTATGCAACATTTCATTGAATAACTGTATCACCCTCCTTATCATTGAATATTTAGGTTATGTGCAAACTCAGCCTAATAATTCAGTGAACTTTCATATTTGGAAATATGTCCAGAGACTACATTTCCAAAAGAAGAACTGCTAAATCAAAAAGTTTGAATGTTTTCTATGTCTAGAACTTAAAATTTTTAAAGTAATTACATCACTGATCTTTTCCGTCATGATTAATTCTATTGTTGATAAGCTTATTAATAAAATAATTTTGCATACTGTAGATACTGCACAACTTTCCAAAGCATAGAAATATTGCAATGTACCAAGTATAGATAAATTCATAATTGCATGAATGATTACACAATTAGGAATGCAACATTATCTATAGAGAAATATTCCCAAAGAGACTTTTGATCATTGTTTGCGTATAAATTACACAGATAGTGTGTAGAAGTGATCTTGAAACTTCTTGACTCCTGCGAGAACTACAAAGTCTCCCTTGTCAATATACATATTGACCCATTCTGAATGTGACACTATTCTCAATGCTCATTGGCATTTGAGGATTAAGCATAGCTCTGACACTTGAAAGAGATATGTCAGTGGTAAAAATTAATGAAAAAGTTTTTGTTTCAGTGAAAATTCTTTGGTTGCATGCAATGAAAAGAAACACAAAAAGGACTGTATTGTAAAGATACTGGATAGTTTGTATATTCAAAGGAAAAGTTGAACAACTAAAACTGCATATTGAAAATAATTAGACAGGCAGCTTTAGACATTTCAGTCAGGAACACATGGGTGATTTCATCTACAAGCTGGTGATAGAATACATTTTATCATCTGTAACTTCATTAGAGATTCAGATTCCTGAGAAAGAGAGTTTGATTGGCTTATCCCTCAAGTGAAACTGGGAGAAAGAAAGACTGAACTTGACAGTCCCACTACTACCACAAGGATTTGAAAAAAGCTGAGCAAGCAAAAGCAGTTGCTGCCAAATTCAATTTTCGTCTTAATGTGGTAACAGAAGCCCAGAAGTCAATAAATTCTTAAATACTCAGAAAGCATCTTCATGTTGGCAATCCATGCCATGAAATGTTTTAATCAGCAGACAGTGGCAATGTATTAACTTCACAAAGACATCGCTTTGATTGTTGTTGATTTTCAAATTTAGCCAACACAATAATAGTGTTGCTATAAGGTCTGAGTTCTAAAATGGGATCAGGAAACACAACATCAAGGAATGGTTGGCAGTTAATATGAAAGACAAAACTAGTGTTTGGAAAGTCAAGACATGACCAGAATCAGAATACTAGAAAGCAAACTTAGAAACATCAAAATATGTGGGCTACCTGAAAGACTCCAGCTACAGCAGTGGGAAGCCAAGGTCAAAGCTGGTGAAGAATGAAGAGTGTACAGAGCAAAGGAATGAGCGTGCACATGAATAAATTATTTCAGAAAGTAGTTGGTAATAGTAGGGCTTATTTTGAAAGCCTCAAACCCACTAGGAAAAATGAGCATGTGCTTTAGCACATCCATGGAAAGAATTCTAAGGAAAATTATTACAAAAACTTTAACATCATTTTTTCTTTTTCTTTAAATGCACTGGGGTAGTCCTCAGGGTTATTTTAATGGCTTAGAATTATTTTTATTTGATGTTCCACTAGAAGAGGGCACCTACATTTTTTCAGTGTTTAGGTCTCTAAATGTCTTAACTCGGATCCTGTTTAGTAACCTCTCCAAGAACATACTTCCAAAGGTATGGCACTTTTAAGAAAGCAACATAATGTAATTTGAACTGAGTATATAAATTACTAAGTAATTTTAGCCAACAGATGTTTGTTAAGTGCTTACAATAAGCTAGGCTTGGCAGAAATTAAATAGAAAAATTCAAAAATCTACTATAAATTCTAAGAGATATTTAATTATTGTCACTAATACCTTCTATGACGAACGTGTCCTACAATTTGATAACCTGGAGTTTTCCCTCCTGGATGATACCAACTCTCCTTCCTGGTGAAAAAATAAAATGCCTGGGGCGGGGGAATATATATATATAATTATAAATTCTAAGCAATGGATCCTCCCCTCTAGCCATGATCTGCTGATCTGCAAAGTAACTTTCCTTGTCTTCTAGGAGAAGGAGTTTCTTTTAGGTTTACCTTATGCCCTGAGATAGGGGCCCAGCTTTGCCAGGTGAAGGCCTTCTTTTACTCAAGGGAGAGCCTTGAGTTTTTACGTTTGGCCTATGTGCAAGAGATTGTGAAAAATAACAATTCATGGTTCTGCTTGGACAAAAATGTCCATAGGGAAAAAGGAAGTGAATAACGCTGAAAATGATGATAATGATGCTGGTGATGGTGGTGCAGCGGTGTGTGTGGGAAGGACAGGGAAGGAGGCTCTGCCTATCTGGGTTCTTGCTTTTACTTCATTTTGCCCTGATAGTGCTTTACAATTTTGTCACCTTTTCAGCAATTTAAAGAAGTGTAAAACGCTGGGCTGCTATCTCAGGGCATAAGGCAAACCTAAAAGAAACTCCTTCTCTTAGAAGACAAGGAAAGTTACTTTGCAGATCAGCAGATCATGGCTAGAGGGGAGGATCCATTGCTTAGAATTTATAATTACAAAACAGCCATCAAGGGGATTTGAAATGTAAAGCCACCACACATCTAGTAGTATAAAAAACTCAAAGTGTAAGTTTTGCTTAAATGAACTTTACTAGTAGTATCTATGGATGCCTCAGAAAAAAATAAACAAACAAAAGCCTCGTCTATGGAGGAATAAATCTTTATCCAAGGCTTAGAAGGAACCTCACAATGAGTTTTCAATAAAACGACTCCCCATAAAAGATCATGTAAAATAGGAAGCACAACACTGAAATTAGAATCAACAGGAACAAATATAGATAACAGACTGAATCCCACAAAGACTTCTTACATTGTAATAATTATTCTTGTAACACTTGGAAAACAAAGTATTCAAATATCTACAGGGAACAGTAAACTAAACAACAACAAACCCTGAACTAGCCGACTGAAAAAAAGGACCAAACAGAACTCATAGAAATATGATATAATAATTGAAAGTGCAAACCCAATTATTAAATATAAAAGCAGATTGAATACAGAAGGAGAGGAAATGTGATAAAACGTAAAGTAAGTCAAAAGAAATTATTCAGAACGTAGCACAGAGACAGAAAGGAGGAAAATATGAAAGAGAAGTTAAAAGGCATCAATGATCAAGTGAATGGGTTTACCATATATCTAATCAGATTTCCTGCAAGATGAGAGACAGACAGAGAGAGAGAGAGTGAGAGTGAGAGAGAGAGAGAGAGAGAGAGAAAGAGGCAATGAAGAGATCATAAGAACTTTTCATAACTGATGAAGTTTCAAGAGTTTCAACAAATGCTAGGGTGAGTAAAAAGAAATACACACCCAGATGTGTCACAGTGATACCACATAACACCAAAAAAAAGAGATACCTTAAAAGCAAAAAATAGACCTATATGAACTTTCAAAGCAGAAACACCTTAACAGCATCAAGTCAGAAGACTGAAATAACATTTTCAACATTGTAAGAGAAAATAAGTGCCAAGCTAGAAATCTATTCCAAGTGAAAATTTCTTTAAAATATGAGGGCAAAATAAAGATGTTTTAGACAAACAAAAAGAAAATGTATATTGCTATCAACTCTTCACTAAAGAAAATTCTAAAAAAATCTTCTTAGGAAAAAAGGATCACAGATATAAGTTTTAAGCTATAAGAAGCACACCTCCAAGTTGGTTTTTAAAAAGTAAGTAAAAACACCGTGGCTTTATAGATGAATATTTATTGAATATTCAATAATATCTAAGTATTCAATAAATACATGGTATATTTTGAATACTAGGCAAGTTTTCATTTTATTGTATTGAGACACGGTCTTGCTCTGTCACCCAAGCTGGAGTGTTGGGGCTCAATCACAGTTCATTGCAGCCTCAATCTTCCAGGCTCAAGTGATCCTCCTGCCCTAGCCTTCTGAGTAGCTGGAACTACAGGCATGCACCACCATGCCTGGCTAATATTTTTTATTAGTAGTAGAGACAAGGTCTCATTTTTTTGCCCAGGCTGGTCTAGAACTCCTAAACTCAAGTGATCCTCCATCTTAACCTCCCAAAGTGCTAGAATTACAAGTATCAGCAGATGATGTTTTATTTTATTTTTAAAATATTATTATTTTTATTTATGTGTTTTATTTATTTATTTATTTGAGACAGAGTCTCGCTCTGTCACCTAGACTGGAGTGCAGTGGCATGATCTCAGCTCACTGCAACCTCTGCCCCCTGGGTTCCAGTGATTCTCCTGCTTCAGCCTCCCAAGTAGCTGGGATTACAGGTGCCTGCCACCCTACAAAGCTAATTTTTTTTTTTTTTTTGTAGAGACAGGATTTCACGATTTTGGCCAGATTGGTCTCAAATTCCTGACCTCAAGTGATCCACCCTCCTCAGTCTCCCGAAGTGCTGCGATTACAGGCATGAGCCACCGAGCCCGGCCACAGGCAATGTTTTAAATACTTTTTCTTTGTCATCCTCACAATACTATGAGGTTGGCCCTATTTCTTGTCATTCCCATTTTACAGAAGAGGCACAGTTGAGGTTTAGTAACTTTGAACATATGACAAGGTTGGCAGTGCAGGTTGACACAAGGACTGGACACAGAACCAGGGCACTTCAGTGCAGTGGCTCAAAGCCAGGGCCCAAACCACACTTAAATAAAATTAAGTGCTGTGTTAGAGAAATAGATCCGAGATGCAAATGAGTGTTCAGGAATAAAAGACATGTATTTAGCAATAAGGCTATAAAATTGAAGAAGATGAAAGGAAAGTAGTTGAAAGAATCTGAAATGTCAACAGATACGGGCTGCTCACAGCCCACCTTTCTCTGTTGAATGCTGAAGACATGATACAAGCACAGGGCAAGAAGGGCAGGAAGTCCAGGGGTGAACTAACCTGGGGTCTTAAATTTGAGAACTCTTATTTTTAGGATAAATGTGTTGGACCAACTTGTTTTGAAGGCTGCTTTCAACTATAGTTATAACACACACTTTGTTGCAGAACATTTTCATGGAAATGATCCAGCTGCAGGTCATTGGCTACTTGTAAGGATGGTGTATTATATATTTCTTTGTTTAATTAGGCTCTATGAATATTACATTTTTAAGGCTGTGTTATATTCAGATTTTGAACTATGTAGACATTGAGGAGGGTCTACACACTATGAAGGGTACAAGGCCCAAATAAAGGGACTCAGAATTCCTCTTGGGCTAGGAAGAGCAGTACCATTTGTCACATTCATCATAGAAATCTTCCTGCTAATTATTTTTGGCAGAGTTAGGAGCTACAGGAGCAGGAATTAGAAAGGAATGGAGACACCCAAAATAGTCGCCCCAGAATTTGGATTTTTGCCTCAGATTGGGGGAAGAAAAGACACAATTGGTCTGGGAGACTGCGAGATAAGATCGCATCTCCCAAGAGAGAAGACAAGCTATATGGGTATTTTGAGTTCTACATTAATAATTGTGGTATCAAAACCCTATAATTTGGAAAAGTAATTGTGATGATGATGTTTGCATTTTCTGTAATCATTTTCCTTTTGTTCCTTTGTAGCATATGGCAAGTTCCTCATAAAATATCTCAGCAGTACAAAAGAAAACCAAGGGAGATTTTGTTTGTTTGCTTTTGCCACCTTGGTCCAACAATTAAAGGGAAGCAGTATAATTCTGGGAACAAAATATATTGGTGTTTATGATAGTAACATAAAAATTATAAGAAGAAAATAAAAATGAGTCCCAAAGTCAGGACCTCTTTATTAGAACAGCACATTATTTGTCCATACTCCCTCTTCTCTCGCTCCAGCATCACACACGGGGGTGATGTTCAATTGCCCAATGACTACGAATGGTATTGTTACTGCCACTGATGTCTTCTCAGAAATGCTTATTCTACCTTTGTGCTTTTAGAACAGCAATGATGTAGCTAGAAACACAAACATTCAATATACGTAGATAAAATTGGTAAGACGTGTGGGATGGCGGCAAGGAAAAATTGCAGCAAGACTTGCATGTTTCAGGTATGGGCACCTTGGTGAGTTGGGCAACTCGATGTGTTCAGTGAGTTACTTGAAATGGGAACGTAAGATTGAAGAACAGATTTGGTTGACGTGGAGTGATAAGCTTAGTTATGGAAACAATAGAAATAAGTGCTCCCTTTTATTGAGCATCTATTTCATTCCAGACAATGTTCTCAATGCTTTAAATGGATTAGTTCTAGTTCTCAGAGAAATTCTTTAAGGTAAGTGTGTGTTTAGTTTGATGCGATTTCTGGGACATCCTAATGACTATAATCCAACATATAGTTGGGTTTTTAAGGAAGAGATTTGGGATTGGGGTCAGAATTGAAGATATAGAACTGGGTATGGTGGTAGTTAAAACCAAGGGAGATGATATAATCACCTAAATGTACATGTCAAATAAAGAAAATATCCAATGGCAACCGACATGATATAATGAAAGGACCATGGGATTTGGTGCCAGATGGATGTTTTTTTGAATCCCATTGAAGTCTTTGTTTCTGCCTATTTAACCTATTAAGCATCTACTTGAAAAATGGCCTTCAAAAACTATTTTCTAGATTTAACCAAATGATCCTGCCTGATTCCTCCCCTGTGATGTTTTACTGGACTAAGGATAAAAACCTGGCTTGGGCAATTTTATCTAAAGGCTGAGCTGAGCAAATCAGATCTTCTCTGGAGCACTTAGACTAAGTGACCTAGAAATTATGTTCCTCAACTGATGCCAACCTCTCCCGGGTGAATGGCAGTGAGTTACCTGAGACAGGACTGTAAGATGAAAGAACAAATTTGGTAATGATTAAGTGATGAGCTTAGTTTTTGGAACAATAGAAATAAGTACTCCCTTTTATGGAGTACCTACTTTGTTCCAGACAATGTTCTCAATGCTGTAAATGAATTGATCTTAATTCATTTACAAACTCATTTATAAATTCATGTATAAATATAATTGCATTTATAAACAGACCATTTTGTAATGACTCCAAACCAGAATTTTGTTATTTACACATGTGGATTGTTGTGTGTGAAATAATAGAAAGTCATCTGAGTTATCTATAAATTTTCCTTTGATAAACTACTTAAGATGATGACTGTAAGAACAGCAAATAAAATAGTAAACATAATAGGGCTGAGGTGGGATGCCAAGAAAAGTGATCTTTGTACAAAATGAAAATCAAGTGGGAAAAGCCCCGCAGCACAGAGGGAATATGAGAAGCTGGCAGATATGAAAGGGGGCTAGACTTTCCTAAGGACAGGGTCCAGCAACTGAAGAGACTGCCCAGGTTGTGACTATCATATAGCCCCCAATTAACTGGGATAACATCCTTGACCAGGTATCCCAAAATGTATTAACTCTGGAGACTACTCTCTCCTTGGCCTTTGCTCTATTTTGCGGCTCATTTGTCTAATGACCCAAGAAGCATGCTCTGACTTGGTAAATATGGGGAAGGGGGATTCAAGAGGAGGCACCTTCATTGCTTCAGCCAAGAATCAGAAGAAAAGCTCCTATGCCTGCTTTCTCACTCAATATTCTAAGCTCAGGAAATCTGTGTATACAGTTTTCCTAGGCATATGCAGAATAGTGTGGCCTCATGCATTAAAACATGCTCATTCCATTAGCTGGGTGCACTGAAAACATTATTCTTTTGCGATATTCCCAAGCAGTCAATCAACTTTCTAGGTCAATCCGCATTCCTTCAGTCATCAGCAATACATTTTCAGATTCTTAAATTAAACATCTTTTAAGAAATAACCAACTGATACTTCTCATTTTTCAAAAGCTGATCAAAATGTTTAATATTTTCTTTATGTCCCCCAATTTTTAAAAATATACAGCAGTTTTAGCTCCAGAAAGCTTGTTTCTGGCATAGAGCAGAAAATTACATTCTATAACTTTATGTGTGAGTGTATCATTAATTTGCAGAATTTATGAAACATCTTTACCCAGTTTGCAAGAGTTCATTGCCTGCATACTACAGGCTACGTTTTTCAAGGCCTACTCCTGCAATTTTCAGTCTTTTCTTGTGGATAATAAGTGATAAGTGATATAGTTTTTGTTAGGAGGTGCTAAAGGGTTTCAATATAAACTCCACATGCAAGGCAATCTTAAAATGTGTCATCTAAGAAATCTTCAAAATTGGAATATTAAGACAGATAGTATATAATGTTTCAGAGTGAGTGCTAATACCTTCCTTCACAAGGTTTTGTTATTCCATTTGTGAGATTGGACAATGACTGATGAAACTGGTGAGAAAAGAGCTCTTAATAACCCTGGGAGTTCAGCTCCTTTTAAAATTCTAACTGATGTGCATAGAGTGAAAAACCTTATTGTAACATTTAGCATGTGTATGTGTGAGTGTATGTGTGACTCATGAAGGGTAAGGAAATCTGAGGCTGTAAGCAAGCCCTTGTTATTTCGGTTTGCTTATGTGTTTGTTTCTTTAAAATGAGCTGGCACCTATTTAGTATACAAATGTTGAAGACGGATTGATTCAATAAATACTGCCAAAGTTCTGCAAAGTAGCATTTGAAATACAGAATCTGCTTGGTTCCAGGACAGAATCTATATTCAGTTATTTACCTTTGTGCTCAAGACTAGATTGCTGTTGCTTCTTGCTTTGAGTTTTCATTTAGTCAAAATTACTACTCTTTTACCTCGAGGATGGTATTCCAGAATTTAAGATATTCATGCCTGCTTGGTAAAATCTTAAAATTGTTAAATAAAAGATTTATTTGCAAAAGATTGAGATCAGGTGAGGTCATACAATCTATAGAATCTTAAAAAAAGTGACAATTTTACCCAAGGTCATCTTCTTTGCCTAAAACAATATTACCTGTATTTTCTACTGAGACATGAAATTCTAAAGCAAGATATTTGTTCTTCAGCTTAAGCCTTTTTTTTTTTTTTTGCAGATAAAATGCACATTTCTTAAGAGGTATAGTCTCCCCCACGTACTTTAGCTTAAATAAACCTGAGGTACTGTCTTCAGAGTACACGTTAATAGACATTAATCTACTACATCTGTGGATTACTAAGGTGTGTAAATGATAACACTAATTGTGGGAATGGGGATGGATCAGAATAGAGCCAACACTTAGTATATTAGAGATACGGAGAAGATATGACCGACCTGCATTCATTCATTCATTCTACAAATATTTATTGAAAAATATATTTATTGAAAGTCTATTATGTGACTGGCATTATGCTAAGTTCTTGGGATACAAAAATGTCTTTCCTGTTGCATTACAGAGCACATTGTTAAGACCTATGTTTCCTGAGGCTGCTGTAACAAATCATCACAAATTTGTGACTTAAAACTACAGAAATGTATTCTCTCACAGTTCTGGAGGCCAGAAAGCAGAAATCAAAGCGTCAGCAGGGCCGTGTTCCTCTGGAGATCCTAGGAGGGATTCTTCTTGTCTTTCAGTATCTGGTAAGCCCCAGGCATTCCTTGGTTTGTGGTAGCAGAAATTCAGTCTCTGCTTCTGTTTATGTAAGACCTTTTTCCTTTGTCTCTGTGTCTTCTCTTCTTAAGAGAAGGTCACCAGTGACTGGATATAAGACCCACCCTAAATCCATGATGAGAGCATCTTGAGATTCTTACTTAATTACATCTACAAAGGCCCTCTTTCCAAATACAATCACATTCTGAGATTCTGCGTGGACATAAATTTTGGTAAGGCACAACCCTACATCAAGGTAGCAATACCAAAAGCACTCCAGCAGTTTTAACAGAGGGTTATGCTAGGAAAAGTTACATGGAACACATAAAAAGCACAAAGAGGAGAAGAAAGAGTATTTTCAGCAGAGAATATTTTGAAAGATCCAAAGCAAACAGTATGTAATGTTTCCCAAGAACGTCAGTGTAGTAGGAACCCATGCATGTATGGGAAATGTGAGAATTAGAATGGCAGAAAGTGGAGCAGGGGATGTAAAGAGGTGGCCAGTTCATGAAGTTATGAGGACTTTTTTTTCTTTCTGTAATAAGTAGGCAGCAATTGCAGTGGTTTAGGTGGGATATCATAGTTCCATTTACATTTCTGTTTCAGTCACTCAGGTTATGTGCAGAGTGGGAGAAAGGGAAGTAAGATCAGAAACAATAAAAAGGAAGGTATCACATCTTACAGTGGTTCCTTGTTCAGCATATAAGTCTTCCATTGAAATGCTGCACCCAGACCTGGTCAAAGACTGCACACATGGCTCAAATTCAGCCAATGATATACTCTATTCATGGAGTGTTACGCTGGAGATAAATAACAAAAAACTGCAAAATTTTGATGTTCACTCAAATAAACAGGCATTATTCATTCCTGCAATCTCAATTTCTCTTCCTTTTCTTTTTGAGCCAAATCATCCACCTATCCCATGCTTGTGAGAGCTGCCTTAGATCTTCTCCATAAACTCATAGTCTTTGCTTAAGGAAGTTTAAGTTATTTCTCTTGACACGAAGTGAAACATCCCCATTTAGCTAAAGGATGGCAGCGAGATAAACTAGGGTGGGAAACCGAAGAAATATAGGTTCATTGGAACAATACTTAGGAAGTAACACTGATGTGACTTGGTAATAGACTCGATGTAGGTAGTTAGGTAGTGGAGTCAAGGATGAAGCTCAGGTTTCTAATGAGATATTCTAGGTGAAAAGAAGAACCATTAACTGAGATAAGACACAGCAAGAGAAAGGTAAGGAATGTAATGCATTCAGTTTTAGACAAATGAACTCGAGGTGCCTGCAGGACATTCAATTAAAGGTGAGTGATATGCATTTGAATATAGTGAAATATAGAACAGAAGTCTGGATAGGAGAATATATATGTGGAAATTGTTAATCCACTGGGGCTGATACCTTACAACCATGCTACTAGCATCGCGATCACAACAGACAAAACCTACTGAATGGCCTGTCAGTTTCCAGTCTTAATAGTTCTCTCTTTTTATCTATTGGTTTTTCAATTATTTTTCCTCAGTCATTTCTTTTTCATAGAAGGCTTAAAAAACTCTAAAACATATTCATATGACAAGTACTATAAATTTATTTCTCTTTCTTCTGGAAAACATCATTTTTCTATGAGAATATGTTTATTATTTTCAATACTTATGAAATGTGGACATTTTTTGTTGTTTTTGTATTGTGCCTTAATGAAATTTGACGTCTTTGAAAGTTGGGATGCTGTTTTCTTTCATTTTTTTTTCTTTTTTCTTTTTTTAGTTCCAAACAGGATCTATTATATTGTAAATCATTCAGTGGACATTTTTATGTTTATTGATGATGATTTTAACATGAAGCTATATCCAAATTGAAATAGACACCATAAGAAACACAATGTAACTTAAATGTTCTGAGATTGTAATTATATAACATAAAAAGGAAGTGAAAAGAGACATCAAAAACAATATTAGTGGATCATTTTGCCTTCTTTTGAAAATAATTTTTCAAGCATGATTACAGTTACACCTGCAGAAATGATGAACACCATCTGAGAAATACTCTTTTATTTCAAGACCAGATTGCTTGCATGCTGTTTAGTTCAGGATCAGAAGGGGCATACAATTGAGTTGTATGAAAAGTTTTCTCTTTATAACTTTGCTAACTCTAATTTTTTGAAATTTGTGCTAGTGTCAGAAATATAAAACTATATGCATCAAGAATAAATTTTTTTTTCTTCCTTCAAAGCTGGCTTTAATTTTCCTGGTATTTCTGCCTGGGCTTAGATTGGTGATTATGACACTTAGCACATGAATCATTTTCTTCAACTTCAAAGAGCATTATGAACGTTGAATAATTATTCCTCAAAATCTTTAGCAAGGGAGGTATTTTTGTTCATGTCCCATTGTACAGACCTGAAAACTGAGGGACAGTAGCCAAGTAGATATCTTATCCCAAAAGATTAAAAAATCATAACCTTTTGAATCTCAATCATCATTTCTCTTTTTCTTTTGGTTCTTTCTATGGACTTTAAGATATAAGAAAAAGATTAGGGAAAAAATTGAACTCTGTGATGTTTTCAAAGAAAAGAAAAAAATTTCACACCTTTTTAACTGTCGTTCAGCTGCAGGTAAAGAATTTAACAGCTTGTGGAGTGCTAATTAGAGCCCATTATAACTTGATTGACCTGCATTGGCAGCAGCACTGGCTGTGTCCTTGCAAGATGGAGAGTTTCTTTCTTTGCGCAGTTCTGATTCAGGTAACTCAGTTTCCTGACTATGGAAGCAGTGATAATTCAGAGGCGGCAGTCAGAATCAGGCTGTATAAATCTATATTTAAAATGGAATTTTACCTTTGCATGCTTTGGAAATAATAAGCAACAAATACGGTTCAATACTTCCAGTGGCTCAAATGCTATCACACCTACTTGCATGAAGATACAGAAAACTGAGCTTCATGATCTGTCTTAACTTCCTAATTAACAAAGTCAAAGAATATCCAAGAAAGAAAATATCTGTATTTGGCCCTCTTGGCTTTTGATATTTACTATTTGCAAAAGAAATCAAGTATGTATATTTACAAAGTAAATGTTTTGTACTGAAGTGGCAAAATGAGCTTTCCTGAGTAAGTACATATTTGAGTGAAAAGTGTTTTCTTTTTGCTTTATTTGATTATTTTCTTGATGACCTAAAGGGATTTTCTTCTGTGTCTAATTAAATTTAATACTACTCTATACACCTGTTCTCTAACCTTTTCCGTGGCCCCACATTTCTATTTGCTTATTGCATAGAAATCTATTGTGTGGAAAGGTATCCCTGTTTCATCCACCTTCTTCCTTCCCACAAATAATTGTCTCATTTCCTCAGTTTCTAACATCCTACCTCATATCTACAATGTGTGTTTATAAAAATATCAATCTATCTTCAGGCGAAATATTTGAACAACTATTAGAAATTAGCACTATAAAATCCTAAAATAATGTTTCCATTTTTATTGTGCTAAAATATACATACCATAGCACATAAAATGTGCTATCTTAACCATTTTTAAGGGTACATTTGAGTTGCCTTAAATACATTCACATTGTTGTGCAACCATACCCATTACCTATCTTCAGAACTTCTTTCATCTTGCAAAACTGAAACTCTGTATCCATTACACAGTAACCTCCCATTCTCCCTCCTGCCAGCCCCTAGAAATCACCATTCTACTTTCTGTCTCCATAATTTTGACTACTCTAGGTACCTCATATGAGTGAAATCATACAGTATTTATCTTTTTGTAACTGGCTTATTTTACTTAGCATAATGTTCTCAAGGTTCATCCATGTTGTAGAATATGTCAGAATGTCCTTCCTTTATAAGGCTGAGTAATATTACACCATATGTATATGCCACATTTTACTCATCCATTCTTCTGTTGATGGACATTTGGATTGCTTCTACATCTTAGCTGTTGCAAATAATGCTGCTGTGAACATGTGTACGCAAATATCTCTTGGTGACCCTCCTTTTAATTCTTTTAGATAGGTAATGACAGGGTTTAAGACACACTAACCCAAAGTATGACACTTTACCATTTGAGAAAACAGGAAAAGCAGGAAGGTCTCTCTGACCTTTTCCCACCATTCTCCCCTGAAGCAAGCCGTAAAAAAATATTCTGATCTTCCTCTATAAGAGGTCATAAGACCCTCATTCCAGAAGGGTCCTATCTATAACTGGAAGAAAGGAATGAAGACATAGGGACACAAAGAAGAATCTGAACAAACAGCCATGTGAAGTTTCCTTTAGTTTATTACCATTAGATCATACCCCCTTTTGTCCCATCATACTTCTATATGACTACTTTTCATCAAAGCTAACCATAAAAATACAGTTTTTTTCTGTACCTTTAGGCCTTCATTTTTGAAGGCTTTCTTGATATGTAAAACTTTCATTAAATACATGTGTATGCCTTTCTCCTGCTAATCTGTCTTTTGTTTTAAAGGTCTGATATGGCTTGGCTGTGTCCCCACCCAAATCTCATCTTGAGTTGTACCTCCCATAGTTCCCATCTGTCATGGGAGAGAACCAGTGGGAGGTAATTGAAAAACGAGTGTGGGTCTTTCTCATGATGTTCACATGATAGTGAATAAGTTGCATGAGATCTTATGGTTTTCTAAAGAGGTGTTCCCCTGTACATGCTGTCTTGCCTGCCACCGTGTAAGACATGACTTTGTTCCTCATTCACCTTCCTCCATGATTGTGAGGCCTTCCCGGCCATGTGAAACTGTGAGCCAATTAAACCTCTTTCCTTTGTAAATTACCCAGTCTTGAGTATGTCTTTATTAGCAGCATGAGAACAGACTAACACAAGGTCTCAGCCATGAACCTTATATTGGATAAGAAGATACTTTTTCTCCCCTAGAATACCCACAAGTAGAATTGCTGGATATATGGCAATTCTATTTTTAATTTTTTAGGAAATTATCATACTGCTTTCTACAATTTCTATACTATTTTACATTCCTATCAACAGTATTTATGGATTCTAATTTCTCCACATGCTGATATGTATGTTCTGTTGTTGTTGTTTTTTGATAATAGCCATCTTAATAGGAGTAAGGTAGTATCTCATTGTAGTTTTGATCTGCAATTATCTAATGATTACTAATGTGGACCATCTTTGTATGTGCTATTTGGCCACACATATATCTTCTCTGAAAAAATGTTTATTTAGGTCCTTTGCCTATTTTTGAAATGTTGTTGTTGTTGCTGCTGAGTTTTAGCTATTCTCTATACACTCTGGATACTAATTCTTTATCAGATATATTATTTGTTAATATTTTCTTCATTGTGTGGGTTTTCTCTTTATTCTATTGATAGTATACTACCTTTTGATATACAAATTTCATGAAATCCAATTTGTTTATTTTTTCTTTTGTTCCTGTGTCTTTGCTGTCATATCCAAAAAACCATTGCCAAATCCAATGTTGTGAAGCTTTTCTGCTATGTTTCTTCCTAAGAGTGTTATAGCTTTAGGGATTATATTTAGGTCATGGATCCATTTTGAATCAATTTTTGTATGTGGTGTCAGATTAGGGTACAACTTAATTCTTCTGCATGTGGATATTTGGTTTTCCTGGAAATATCGTGGAAGAGACTGTCTTTTTGTAAATGGATGGTTTTGGCAACCGTGTCAGAAATCATTTGCGTAACATGCAAAGGATTATTTCAGGACTCTCTAGTCTATTCCATTGCTCTATGTCTTTATGCCATTACCACACTGTTAGATTGTTGTAGATCTGTATGATGCTTGGGCTTTTTGTGGTTCCTTGAGATTCTATATAAATTTTATGATTGATTTTTTTTATTTCTTTAAAAATATGTTATTGGGATTTTTATAGAGATTGCATTAAATCTGTATATAAGTTTAAGTAGTACTGACATCTTAACAATCTTATGTCTTTTAATCTATGAACACAGGATATACTGGTTTATCCTATGATTTGTTGATGACATCTAGATTTACTGGGGTCTTTGATTTTTGTTTTCAGAAATGTTTTATTGGACAAGCCTTTTACCTCCTTGGTTAAGTTTATTCCTAACTATTCTGTTATTTTTGATGTTGTCATAAATATAATTATTTTCTTAATTTCCTTTTCAGATATTTTATTTTTAATCTTTAGAAATGCAACTGATTTGTGTATGTTAACTTTGCATATTGCTACTTTGCTGAATTTGTTACTCCTAAGTGTGTGTGTCTGTGTGTGTGTGTAATCTTCAGAGTTTTCTACACATAGCATAATATTTTCTGCCAAAGTAAATAATTTTCCTTTTTTTCTTTCCAATTTGGACTCCTTTTATTTATTTTTCTTGCTTAATTTCTCTGACTAGGACTTTTAGTACTATGTTAAATAGAAGTGGCAAATGTAGGTATCCTTGCTTTGTTCCTGACCTTGGAGGAAATACTTTCAGTCTTTCACCAATGAGTAGGTGTTTACTTCAGGTTTTTCATATATAGTTTTTATTATGTTGATGTGGTTTCCTTCTAGTCCTAGTTTGTTGAGTGGTTTTATCATAAAAAGATGTTCAATTTTGATAGATGCTTTTTCTGCATCAATAAAGATGATTGTGTGATTTTTTTCTTCATTCTGTTAATTTGGTACATTATATTGATTGATTTTTATATGTTGAACCATCTTTTCCTTCCAAGAACTGAACCCCATTTGGTCATTTTCTTAGTCCATTTTCTGTTGCTCTAACAAAATACCACAGACGCGGTAATTTATAAAGAAAAAAGATTTGGTCAGGTCACAGTTCTTGAGACTGGGAAGTTCAAGAGCATGGCACTGGCATCTGGCATCTTGCAAGGGCCTCCTTGTTGCATTATATTATGGTGGAAGACATCAACTGGCAATAGAGCAAGAGTGTGCCAGCTCATGTGTCTTCTTCTTGTAAAGCCACCAGTCCCACTATGGGAGACCACTTGATGGTTTTATCTAATTCTAATCCTAATTACCTGTCAAATTCTCCATCTTCAAATATTATCAACATATTAATTTGGGGATTAAGTTTCCAACATATGGAATTTGAGAGACACATTCAAGCCGTAGCAGTCACAGCACATAACCATTTTAAAATACTGTTGAATTCAGTTTGCTAGTATTTTATTGAGGATTTTTGCATCAATGTTAATAAGAGATATTTGTAGTTTTCTTTTCTTGTTGTATCTTTATTGGCTTTGGTATCAGGGTTATTGTTGAGCATAACACCATGTACTGCTTGTCAAAGCTGGCAGAGGGATCCAACTACATAGAAGGTAGCAAAAATTATTACAATTCCAGCCACCAAAAATCAATATCCAAACACTTCTGCTCACTGCATTTTGGTATCAGAGTAACCAAGAAAAATACAACATAGCCAAGCATTGTCTGGAAGAGCTCTTACAATCACATAGAAAACAGACATAATAAAATCAGTTCCCATAGTGTGCGTTGATCCCTCATGGGTAGTGGGTCACCTGGCAGCTGACAGGACAGTTGGCCTGTGTACACTCTTCTCATGTGACAGTAGAATGAGCTCTCCCTCTCCCCACTAGAGTCTGATGTCCTGAAAGGTGGATAAATGCCTGATAGCTATTTATGCACAAGTTTAAGCAGAACAAAGGAATGCATATTAAGCCGGAAACAGGGAAAGATATTACCTCACAACGCAGTAAGCCCAGCACAGCATAGCTTATTTGGGCACTTTATCTCTTGGTAAGGAAGGAAGTGTTATAGGCCCAAGACCCATTCTTATGTGACTGAGCAGGAGTTGAAAGACTGCACAGACAAGACTCCCTTTCCAACAGTAATGCTGACCTCATAGAATGAGTTCAGGAGTGTTGTCTTCGATGTTTTTGGAAAGTTTGAGAAGGATTGGTATTCCTCTTTAAGTGTTTGCTAGAATTCACCAGTGAACCCATTAGGTCCAGGGATTTTTTTTGTCGGAAAATTTTTGATTAGTAATTCAAATGCTTTATGAATTATATGTCTATTAAGATTTTCTATTTCTTCATGCTTTAGTCTTGGCAGGTTTTGTGTTTGTAGGAATTTACCCATTTTATGTAGGTTATATTACTTATTTGTTGGCATGCAATTGCTCATAGTACTCTTTTAATATTTCTCATTTATGTAAAATCAGTAGCAATGTCCTCACTTTCATTTATGGTTTTAGTAATTTGAGTCTTCTGTTTTCCATACAGACTCCATTTAGTTAAACTTTTATTAGTTTTGTTGATTTTTTTGAGGAACCAACTTTTGGTTATTTTAAAATTTCTCTATTATTTTTCTATACTTTTATTTCATTTGACTCTGCTCTTAACTTTATTACTTCATCTTTATGCTAGCTTTAGGTTTGTTTTTCTTCTTCTAGTTCCTTAAGATGTAAAGTTCAATTGTTGATTTGAGATCTTTCTTATGTTTTAGTGTATGTGTTTATATCTATGTTTCCCCTTTAGCACTACTTTCACTGTATATTATAATTTTTTATGTAGTCTTTTAATTTTCATTTATCACTACATATTTTCTAATTTGTCTTTTGGTTTCTTCTTTTATTCCGTGGTTGCTTAAGAGTGTGTTGTTTAATTGCCACAAATTTGTAAATATTTTAGTTTTCCTAATGTTATTAATTTCTATCTTCACCCCATTTTGGTTTGAGAAGATATTTTGTATAATATCTACCTTTTAAAACTTATTGAGGCTTAATTTGTTTTCTAACATATGATTTATCGTAAAATCTTACACTTCAGAAGAAGGTGTATTCTGTTCCATTGGGTAGAGTGTTCAATAAGTGTTTGTTAGATCTAGTTAATTTCTTATGTTTAAGTCCTCAGTTTCCTTGCTTATTGTCTGAGTCAGTTCAGGTTGTTATAAAAATTATGCCATAGCCTGGGTGGCTTAAACACTACACATTTATTTCTCACAGTTCTGGAGGTAAGAAAGTCCAAGATCAAAGTGCTGGCAAATTTAGTGTTTGGTGGGAACCTGCCTCCTGCTTTGGAATTTGTTATCTTCTTGTTATATTTCCACGTAGCAGAGAGCAGAGAAATAGCAAGTTATCTGGCCTCTGGTTATAAAAGCATTAATCTCATTAGCTTCCAGGGCCCAATTCCAAATACTGTCACAATAAAGACTGCATTGAACATAAATTTGGTCACACAAATATTCAGTCTATAGCACTTACTTTCTTTCTGGTTGTTCAATCCTTTATTGAGAGTATAATGTAGAATGGTCTATTTCTACCTTAAATTTAATCAATTGTGCTTTACATATTTTGATGGACTTTTATTAAATGTATAAATGTTTATCATTATGATACTTTCTTGTATTAAAAGTTATATTAATATATAATGTCATTCTTTGTATTAATTTTTTTATTTAAAGTCAATTTTGTCTGATAGTAGTTACCATAGTAACTAAACGAAAGTATGCATGGTTATACTACTATAAGACAAAATGGCTATACATACTTTCTTTTGTTACTAATATCATTTAACCTCCTTTCACTTTCAAACTATTTGTATCTTTGGATCTAAAGTGAGTCTCCTGTAGATAGCATATAGTTGAATCACATTTTTAAAAATCAATTTTCTCAATCTTCATCTTTTGATTGGAAAGTTTCATCCATTTATGTTTAATTACTAATAAGAAGAGATTTTGGCATTATTCTATTTGTTTTCTATATGCCTTATTACTCTTTTTGATCCTCATTTCCTGCATTACTGTTTTATATGTTTAATAGGTTTTTGTAATAAAACATTTAAATTCCTTTCTCATTTCCTTTTGTGTATGATTTTTAGCTATTTTCTTTGTGGTTATCATGAAGATTACATTTAACATCCTAAAATTCTAAAATTCTACTTTGAATTTATACCAGTGTAATTTCAGTAACACACAAAAACTCTTCTACTTTAACAGCACCATCCCCATCCCTTTAGTTGTAAATGTCACAGAATTACATCTTTATTTAATAAATTGTGTGTCCAAAATACAAACTAATAATTTTTAATGCATTAGTCTTTTAAATTGTGTAGAAACCTAAAAGTGGAGTTACACACCATTGTTTCACTAATACTAGTTTTTAAAACTGGCCATGTATTTTACTTTGCTGAGATCTTTATTTCTTCATAAGTCTTCAAGTTACTGTCTAGTGTTCTTTCTATTTCAATCTGCAGGACTCCCTTTAGTATTTCTTGCAAGGCAGATATAGTGGTAATAAACTCCCTCAGCTTTTGTTTATCAGGGAATGTTTTATTTTTCTCCTCACTACTGAAGGACAGTTTTGCCAGATATGTAATCCTTGGTTGACAGTATTTTTTATATTAGTACTTTGAATATGTCAGCCCACTGACCCCTTGCTCTGAAAGTTTCTGATGAGAAGTCTGCTTGCAATCTTATTAAGGATTTCTTACATGTAATGAGTTGCTTCTCTCTTGCTGTTTTCAATATTCTCTCTTTGACTCTGGCTTTCAACGATTTGTTTATCATGTTTATCATGTGTTCTTGATGGAATTAAACTCTTGGAATTTATCCTGTTGAAGCGTGTTAAGGGTCTTGCATGTTTATATTCATGTCTTTCTTCAAATTCAGAAAGTTTTTGCCCATTATTTCTTCAAATAATCTCTCTACCTCTTTCTCCTTTTTTCTGCTTTTGGGAATTCTGCAATATACATGTTGGTCAGTCAGATGATTCCCAAGGGTCTCTTATGTTTCATTCACTTTTTCTCAATATTTTTTCTTTCTGTTTATCAGACTCAATAATTTCCATTGTCCTATCTTCAAGTTTGATTATTCTTTCCTCTGTTTGCTTAGAACTGCCTTTGAATCTTTCTAGTGATTTGTCTTTTCAGTTATTTCATTTTTCACTCCAGAATTTCTTTTTGGTTTCTTTTTAGGTTTTCTATCACTTTGTTGACACCTCAA
>NW_012123376.1:3435239-3464439 GCF_000951035.1 Colobus angolensis palliatus | reverse complement strand
TTTTTTAATAGAGATGGGGTTTCACCATGTTAGCCAGGATGGTCTCCATCTCCTGACCTCGTGATCCACCCACCTCGGCCTGCCAAAGTGCTGGGATTACAGGCTTGAGCCACCGCGCCCGGTCAATTTTATTCATACTTTTAAAACACTTTATCCATATCTTCTTTTAGTTATTTGAGCATCCTTAAGAGGTCCAAGAGCATCCTTAAGAGCATCCAAAACTCTTTGCCTAGTAGATTTACTATCAGTTTTTTTCAAGGACTGTTTCTGTTTATTAATTTATTTTCCTTTGTATAAGTTATACTTTCCTATTTTTTTGTATGCCTTGTTACTTTTATGTTTTATTTTTCTTCCTTTCTATCTTTCTTTCTCTCTCTCTCTCTCTCTTTTTTTTTTTTTTTTGAAAGCGTCTTACTATGTTATGTCACTTAGGCCAGAGTACAGTGGTGCAATCATGGCTCACTACAGTCTCAGTCTCTGGGGCCCAAGCAACTCTCCTACCTCAGCCTTATGAGAAACTGGGAATAGAAGCATGTGCCCCCATGCCTGGCTACTTTTTGAAAAACAATTTTGTAAAGATGGGGTTTCACTATGTTTCCCAGGCTGGTCTTGAACTCCTAAACTAAAACGATCTTCCCACCTGGGCCTCCCCAAAGTGCTGAAATTACAGGTGTGAGCACCATGCCTGGACTATGCCTTGTGATTTTTTTTTGTTGAATATTGGACATTTGAATCTAATAAAGCAGTAACTTAGGAAATCTGATTTTCCTTCTTCCCTCTGGTTTTCTGCTTATTTTATTTTTTAGTTATTTATGGATCAGCCTGAAGTGTAAACTTAAAATCTTCTGATTTTTTTTTCTGCATTTGTATTTGCCTAGTGATACAGTCTTCAAACATCTGGAAAACCTTTCCAAGAAGAACAGATACAAACAAGCCCAGACTGGGAAGACTATGATAAATGTCTAACTCTTCAATGCCAAGACACTGATGAATATCTACAACCTTCAAGCCCATTCAGGAAAACATGACTTCAGTAAATGAAGTAACTAATGCAGCAGGGACCAATTCCAGAGAGACAGATATATGTGACCTTTCAGACAGAAAATTCAAAATAGTTGTTTTCAGAAAACTCATAGAAAGTCAAGATAACACAGAGAAGGAATTCAAAATCCTATCAGATATATTTAACAAATAAATTTAAATAATTAAAAGGAATCAAGCAGAAATTCTGGGGTTGAAAAATACAATTGAAGCATTAAAAAATTCATCAGAGTCTTTTAATAGCAGAATTATCAAACAGAAGAAAGAATTAGAAACCTTGAAGACAGGCTATTTGAAAATACATAGTTAGGGTGGGCTAAAAGAAAATATAATGATACTTATCTACAATATCTAGAATATAGCCTGAAAAGGGCAAATCTAACACTTATTGACCTTAAAGATGAGGGAGGTGGGTAGAAAATTTCTTCACCAAGATAGTAACAGAGAACTTTCTAAGCCTAGATAAATATACCAATATTTAATTACAAGAAGGCTAAAGAATACCAAGTAGATTTAATCCAAAGAAGACTACCAGAATGCATTTAATAATCAAACTCCCAATGTTCTAGGATAAGGAAAGGATTTTAATTGTAGTGAGAGAAAAAAACAAACAAACAAATAACATACAATGGAGCTCCAATATGGCTGGCTGTAGACTTTCCAGTGGAAACCCTATAGGCCAGGAGAGAGTGGCGTGACATATTTAACATGAAGAAGAAGAAAAAAAAACCTTTTTACCCTAGCAAAGTATATCCAGTAAAAATATTCTTTAATATGAAGGAGAAATAAAGACTTTCCCAGAGACAAAGACAAAACCGGAGGGATTTTATTAACACCAGACCCATTCTACAAGAAATGCTAAAGGGAGTTCTTCAGTCTGAAAGAAAGGGACATTAATGAACAATAAGAAATCATATGAAGGTACAAAGGTCACTGGTAATGGTAAGTACACAGACAGACACAGAATATTTAATACTGTAATTGTGGTGTATAAATTACTCTTATCTCTAGTAGAAAGAAGAAAAGATGAACCAATCAAAAATAATAACTACAACACATTTTCAAGACATAGGCAGTATAATAATATATAAATGGAAACAACAAAAAGTTAAAAATCAAAAGTTAAAATATTGAGTTTTTATTTGTTAGTTTGTTTATTCAATCAGTGTGAAGTTGTCCTCAGTTTAAAGTAATGGGTTATAAGATATTTGCAAGCCTCATGGAACATACAGTGGATACATAAAAAATAAAAACAAGAAATTAAAACATAAAACACCAGAGAAAATCACATTCATTAAAATGAAGACAGGCAGGAAGGAAAGAAGGAAGAGAAAAATCACAAAAAGACCAGAAAACAAATAACATAACGGCAGAACTATGTCCTTACTCATCAATAATAACATTGAAGGTTAATGGAGTGAACTGTCTCATCAAAAGACATAGATTGGGCTGGGTGTGGTGGCTCATGCCTGTAATCCCAGCATTTTGGGAGGCTGAGGCAGGTGGATCATGAGGTCAGGAGAAGGAGAGCATCCTAAGCTAACACGGTGAAACCCCGTCTCTACTAAAAATACAAAAACATTAGCCAGGCGTGCTGGCAGACACCTGTAGTTCCAGCTATTCAGGAGGCTGAGGCAGGAGAATGGTGTGAACCTGGGAAGTGGAGCTCGCAGTGGGCCGAGATCGCCCTACTGCACTCCAGCCTGGGTGACAGAGCAAGACTCCATCTCAAAAAAACAAAAAAAGAAGAAGACATAGATTTGTTGAATACATAACAAACCAAAAACCAGTGATGTTACCTACAGTAAACATACTTCACCTAAAAAAACAAAAGTGCATATAGTTTGCAAATAAAGGGATGGAAAAAGATAGTCCAGGCCAATAGAAATTTTAAAAAAAGGAGCAGGAGTAGCTGTACTTACATCAGGCAAAATGGATTTCAAGACAAAAACTATAAGAATAGACAAAGAATGTAATTATATAAAGGTAAAAGGCCCATTCAGTAAGAGGATGTAACAAGAGGATGTAAATCTAAATGCACCCAGTATTGGAACACCCAGATGTGTAAAGCAAATATTGTTAGAGCTAAAGAGAGAGATAGACCCCAGTACAATTATAGCTGGAGACTTCAACACCCCACTTTCATCACTGGACAGATCTTCCAGACAGAAAATCAACGAAAAAAATCAGACTTAATCTACACTACAGATCAAATGGATCTAATAGATATTTACAGAACGTTTCATCCAAGGCCCATAGAATACACATTCTTCTCAGCACATGAATCATTTTCAAGGATATACCATATGTTAGGTCACAAAGAAAGTCTTTAAACATTCAAAGAAAAGTGAAATAATATAAAGCATCTTCTCTGACCACAATAGTATAAAATGACTAATAAATAACAAGAGGAATTTGGAAACTATACAATCATATGGAACTTAAACAACATGCGGGGATTTGCTGGCAAGATGGCCAAATAGGAGCAGCTCTGGTCTGCAACTCCCAGTGACATCCATGCAGAAGGTGGGTGATTTCTGCATTTCCAACTGAGGTACACAGTTCATCTCATTGGGACTGGTTGGACAGTA
Source organism: Colobus angolensis palliatus (assembly GCF_000951035.1). Classification (NCBI taxonomy): domain Eukaryota; kingdom Metazoa; phylum Chordata; class Mammalia; order Primates; family Cercopithecidae; genus Colobus; species Colobus angolensis. Next base: position 3,460,807 of record NW_012123376.1, on the reverse strand, counting down.
GGTGCAGCCCACGGAAGGTGAGCCAAAGCAGGGTGAAGCATCGTGTCACCTGGGAAGCGCAACGGATCAGGGAATTCTCTCCCCTACCCAAGGGAAGCCGTGAGGGACTGTGCCATGACGAATGGTACCATCTGGCCCAGATACTGCAGTTTTCCCATGATCTTTGCAACCTGCAGACCAGGAGATTCCCTCTGGTGCCTATGCCACCAGGGCCCTGGGTTTCAAGCAAAAAACTGGGTGATTGTTTGGGCAGACACTGAGCTAGTTGCAGGAGTTTTCTTTTTTTTTTTTTTTCCATACCCCAGTGGCATTTAACGCCCATGAGACAGAACCATTCACTCCCCTGGAAAGGGGTCTGAAGCCAGGGAGCAAAGTAATCTGACTTGGTGGGTCCCAACCCCATGGAGCCCAGCAAGTTAAGATCCACTCCCTTGAAATTCTTGCTGCCAGCACAGCAGTCTGTGGTCGACCTGGGATACCCAAGCGTAGTTGGGGAAGGGGCGTCTCCTATTGTTGAGACTTGAGTAGGCGGTTTTACCCTCACAGTGTAAACAAAGCTGCTGGGGAGTTCAAACTGGGTAGAGCCCTCCACAGCTCAGCAAGGCCATTATGGTCAGACAGTGGGCACAGCTTCAGCAGACTTAAATGTCCCTGCCTGACAGCTCTGAAGAGAGCAGTGGATCTCCCAGGACACTGTTTGAGCTCTGCTAAGGGTCAGACTGCCTCCTCAAGTGGGTCTCTGACCCCGGTGTATCCTGACTGGCAGACACTTCCCAGTAGGGACCAACAGACACCTCACACAGGCAAGCTCTGGCTGGCATCTATTGGGTGCCCTTCTGGGACGAAGTTGCCAGAGGAAGGAACAGGCAGCAATCTTTACTGTTCTGCAGCCTCCACTGGTGATAGAGGGACAAACAGGGCCCAGTAAAGGCCAGCAGACCCGTATCAGAGGGGCCTGACTGTTAGAAGGAAAACTAACAAACAGAAAGGGATAGCATCAACATTAACAAAAAGGATGTCCACCCAGAGACCCCATCCAAAGGTCACCAACATCAAAGACAAAGGCAGATAAATCCATGAAGATGGGGAGAAAATAGTGCAAAAAAGCTGAAAATTCCAAAAACCAGAATGCATCTTCTCCTCCAAAGGATCAAAACTCTTCTCCAGCAAGAGAACAAAACTGGATGGAGAATGAATTTGATGAATTGACAGAAGTAGGCTTCAGAAGGTAGGTAATAACAAACTCCCCTGAGCTACAATGCAAGGAAGCTAAGAACCTTGAAAAAAGGTTAGATAAATTGCTAACTAGAGTAACAGCATAGAGAAGAATACAAATGACCTGATGGAGCTGAAAATCACAGCACGAGAATGTCATGAAGCATACACAGGTATCAATATCCAAATCAATCAAGCAGAAGGAAGGATATCAGAGATTGAACATCAATGTAATGAAATAAAGTGTGAAGACAAGATTAGAGAAAAAAGAAGAAAAAGAAATGAACAAAGCCTCCAAGAAATACGGGAGAATGTGAAAAGACCAAACCTACATTTGATTGGTGTATCTGAAAGTGAGGGGGAGAATGGAACCAAGTTGGAAAACACTCTGCAGGATATTATCCGGGAGAACTTCCTCAACCTAGCAAGACAGGCCAACATTCAAATTCAGGAAATACAGAGAATACCACAAAGATACTCCTCAAGAAGAGCAACCCCAAGACACATAATCATCAGATTCACCAACGTTGAAATGAAGGAAAAAATGTTAAGGGCAGCCAGAGAAAGTTCGGGTTACCCACAAAGGGAAGCCCATCAGACTAACAGTGGATCTCTCTGCAAAAACCCTACAAGCCAGAAGAGAGTGGGGGCCAATATTCACCATTCTTAAAGAAAAGGATTTTCAACCCAGAACTTCATGTCCAGCCAAACTAAGTTTCATAAGCAAAGGAGAAATAAAATCCTTTACAGACAAGCAAATGCTGAGAGATTTTGTCACCACCAAGCCTGCCTTACAAGAGCTCCTGAAAGAAGCACTAAACTTGGAAAGGAAAAACTGGTACCAGCCACTGCAAAAAAACATGCCAAATTGTAAAGACCGTAGACACTATGAAGAAACTGCATCAATTAATGGGCAAAACAACCAGCTAGCATCATAATGACAGGATCAAATTCATACATAATAATATTAACCTTAAATGTAATGAGATTTATGGAGATCCATCTCACCTGCAAAGACACACATAGGCTCAAAATAAAGGGATGGAAGAAATTTACCAAGCAAACAGAAAGAAAAAAAAAGGCAGGGGTTGCAATCTTACTCTCTGATAAAACAGACTTTAAACCAACAAAGATCAAAAGAGACAAAAAAGAGCATTACATAAGGGTAAAGGGATCAGTTCAACAAGAAGAGCTAACTATCCTAAATATATATGCACCCAATACAGGAGCACCCAGATTCATAAAGCAAGCTCTTAGATACCTACTAAAAAGACTTAGACTCCCACACATTAATAGTAGGATACTTTTACACCCCACTGACAATATTAGACAGATCAATGAGACAGAAAAGTAATAAGAATATTCAGGACTTGAACTCAGCTCTGGACCAAGAGGACCTAATAGATACCTACAGAACTCTCTACCCCAAATCAACAGAATATACATTCTTCTCAGCACCTCACAGTACTTATTCTAAAATTGACCACATAATTGGAAGGAAAACACTCCTTAGCAAATGCAAAAGAACGGAAATCATAACAGTCTCTCAGACCACAGTGCAATCAAATTAGAACTTAGGATTAAGAAACTCACTCAAAACCACACAACTACATGATAACTGAACAACCTACTCCTGAATGACTACTGGGTAGATAATGAAATGAAGGCAGAAATAAAGATGTTCTTTGAAACCAATGAGAACAAAGACACAATGTACCAGAATCTCTGGGACACATTTAAAACAGTATTTACAGGGAAATTTATATTACTAAATGCCCACGAGAGAAAGCAGGAAAGATCTAAAATTGACACCCTAACATTAAAATTAGAAGAACTACAGAAGCAAGAGCAAACAAATTCAAAAGCTAGTGAAGACAAGAAATAACTAAGATCAGAGCAGAAATGAAGGAGATAGAGACACAAAAAAACCCTTAAAAAAAAGCAGTGAATCCAAGAGCTGATTTTTTGAACAGATCAATGAAATTGATAGACTGCTAGCCAGGCTAATAAAAAAGAAAAGAGAAAAATCAAATAGACACAACAAAAAATGATAAAGGGGATATCACCACTGATCCCACAGAAATACAAACTACAATCAGAGAATAATATAAACATTTCTGTGCAAATAAACTAGAAAATCTAGAAAAAATAAATCACGAAGAAGTCGAATCCCTGAATAGACCAATAACCAGTTCTGAAATTGAGGCAGTAATTAATAGCCTACCAAACAAAAAAAGTTCAGAACCAGATGGATTCACAGTCAAATTCTACCAGATGTACAAAGAGGAGTTGGTACCATTCCTTCTGAAACCATTCCAAACAATAAAAAAAGAGGGAATCCTCCCTAACTCATTTTATGAGGCCAGCATCATCCTGATACCAAAACCTGGCAGAGACACAACAAAAAAAGAAATTTTCAGGCCAATATGCCTGATGAACATCAATGTGAAAATCCTCAATAAAATACTGACAAAGCAAATCCAGCAGCACATCAAAAGGCTTATCCACCATGATCAAGTTGGCTTCATACTTGAAATGCAAGGCTGGTTCAACATATGCAAATCAATAAACATAATCCATCACATAAGCAGAACCAATGACAAAAACCACATGATTATCTCAATAGACACAGAAAAGGCCTTTGACAAAATGCAACACCCCTTCATGCTAAAAACTCTCAATAAACTAGGTATTGATGGAACATATATCAAAATAATAAGAGCTATTTATGACAGACTCACAGCCAGTACCACACTGAATGGGCAAAAAATGGAGGAATTTCATTTGAAAACCAGCACAAGACAAGGATGCCCTCTCTCACCACTCCTATTCAACATAGTATTGGAAGTTCTGGCCAGGACAATCAGGTAAGAGAAAGCAATAAAGGGTATTCAAATACAAAGAGAGGAAATCAAAATGTCTCTGTTTGCAGATGACATGATTATACATTTAGAAAACCCCATTGTCTCAGCCCCAAATGTCCTTAAGCTTCCTTAAGTAAATAACTTCATCAAAGTCTCAGGATACAAAATCATGTGCGAAAATCACAAGCATTCCTATACACAAATAACAGACAAATAGAGAGCCAAATTATGAGTGAACTCCCATTCACAATTGCTACAAAGAGAATAAAATACCTAGGAATCCAACTCACAAGGGATGTGAGGGACCTCTTCAAGGAGAACTACAAACCACTGCTCAAGGAAATAACAGGGGACACAAATACATGAAAAAACATTCCATGCTCATAGATAGGAAGAATCCATATCATGAAAATGGCCATACTGCCCAAAGTAATTTATAGATTCAATGCTATCCCCATCAAGCTACCATTGACTTTCTTCACAGAATTAGAAAAAACTACTTTAAATTTCATATAGAACCAAAAAAGATCCTGCATAGCCAAGACAATCCTAAGCAAAAAGAACAAAGCTGGAGGCATCATGCTCCCTGACTTCAAACTATACTATAAGGCTACAGTAAAAAAAACAGCATGGTACTGGTACCAAAACACAAATGTAGACCAACGGAACAGAACAGAGGCCTCAGAAATAACACCACACATCTACTACCATCTGATCTTTGACAAACAGAACAAAAACAAGCAATGGGGAAATGATTTCCTATTTAATGAATAGTGTTGGGGAAAATGGCTAGCCATATGCAGAAAACTGAAACTGGACCCCTTCCTTACACCTTATTCAAAAATTAACTCAAGGTGGATTAAAGACTTAAATATAAGACCTAAAGTCATAAAAACCCTAGAAGAAAACCTAGGCAATACCATTCAGGACATAGGCATGGGCAAAGATTTCATGACTAAAACATCAAAAGCAATAGCAACAAAAGCCAACATTGACAAATGGGATCTAATTAAACAAGAGCTTCTGCACAGCAAAAAAAAACTATCATCAGAGTCAACAGGCAACCTACAAAATAGGAGAAAATTTTTGCAATCTATCCATCTGACAAAGGGCTAATATCTAGAATCTATGAGGAACTTAAACAAATTTATCAAAAAAAAAGAAAAAAATTCCAAAAGTGGGTGAAGGATGTGAACAGAGACTTCTCCAAAGAAGACATTTATATGACCAACAAACATGAATAAAAGCTCATCATTACTGCTCATTAGATGCAAATCAATACCACAATGAGATATCATCTCATGCCAGTTGGAATGGCGATCATTAAACAGTCAGGAAACAACAGATGTTGGAGCGGATGTGGAGAAATAGGAACACTTTTACATTGTTGGTGGGAGTGTAAATTAGTTCAATCATTGTGGAAGACAGTGTGGTGATTCCTCAAGGATCTACAACCAGAAATACCATCTGACCCAGTAATCCCATTACTGGATCTACAAAGGATTATTACAAAGGATTATAAATCATTTTACTATAAAGACACATACACATGTATGTTTACTACAGCACTATTCACAGTAACAAAGACTTGGAACAAACTCAAATGCCCATCAACGATAGACTGGATTAAGAATATGTGGCACATATATGCCATGGAATACTATGCAGCCATAAAAAGGATGAGTTCATGTCCTTTGCTGGGACATGGATGAAGCTGGAAACCATCATTCTCAGCAAACTAACACAGGAACAGAAAACCAAACACCACATGTTCTCACTCATAAGTGTGTGGAGGACTATATGCTCTTGCAAACGAAGCAGGCCATTTCCCCCATTAATATTATAAGTCCTGTTCTTGTAAACGAAGCAGGGCATTCCCCCATTAATATTATAAGTCCTGTTCTTGCATACGAAGCAGGGCATTCCTCCTCTGCAAACAGGGAGGACAAAGGAGCCTACAAGACTGGCCTCAGTTGCAAATAGACCCTGGGGGCTTGTTTATATGTAAACATCTTGGAAATCCAGAAAGTCAGGGAAAGGTCAGAAAAACAACAATGTGTCTTGTGACTTGGTAACATTCCACAAATGACGGTATAAAATAAAGCGGAGTGTGTCGTTCGGGGCGGCTGCCATGTTTGTCTTGTCTTGTGTTGTCTTGTGTGTTCATTCCTTTGTTCAGGATACACGTGGACCCCAACCTAAGTGGGAGTTGAACAATGAGAACACATAGACACAAGGAGGGGAACATCACATACCAGGGCCTGTTGGGGGTCAGGGACTACTGGAAGGATAGCATTAGGAGAAATGCCTAATGTAGATAACAGGTTGATGGGTGCAGCAAACTACCATGGCACATGTATACCTATGTAACAAACCTGCATGTTCTGCACATGTATCCCAGAACTTTAATAATAATTTTTTTTTAAATAATTATTTCAGCCGGGTGCGGTGGCTCAAGCCTGTAATCCCAGCACTTTGGGAGGCCGAGACGGGCGGATCACAAGGTCAGGAGATCGAGACCATCCTGGCTAACACGGTGAAACCCTGTCTCTACTAAAAAATGCAAAAAACTAGCTGGGCAAGGTGGCGGGCACCTGTAGTCCCAGCTACTCGGGAGGCTGAGGCAGGAGAATGGTGTAAACCCAGGAGGCGGAGCTTGCAGTGAGCTGAGATCCGGCCACTGCACTCCAGCCTGGGCCACAGAGCGAGACTCCGTCTCAAAAAAAAAAACAAAATAAAATAAATTAATTATTTCAAAAATTATATTTGGGAGGTCAAGGCAGGCAGATCATGAGATCAGGAGATCGAGGCCATCCTGGTTAACACAGTGAAACACCATCTCTACTAAAAATACAAAAAAAAAAATCTATCTGGGTGTGGTGGCGGGCACCTGTAGTCCCAGCTACTCGGGAGACTGAGGCAGGAGGATGATGTGAACCCGGGAGGTGGAGCTTGCAGTGAGCAGAGATTACACCACCGCACTCCAGCCTGGGCTACAGAGTAAGACTCCATCTCAAAAAAAAAAAACAAAAAAAAAATAGAAAGCAGTATGGAAAACCTATATATTAAAGCCATTGTTATTTTCTATCTTCTACATACATCCTAGTATAGGCTAAACCATAGTCTGAATATTCAGTTTGTTGACTGACCCAGCAACTGTGCAATTAAGATTATTTTTAGATTTTTAGTATTAAGCAATGACTTTTTTGACAGTTTTCTTGTATATCACTTCAAAGGCAAGAAAAATTTTCATTGCACTAAATTGAACTCACAGCTCTCAATCCTCCACTATTCTCTCTAATCTATCACGCTTCATTTGATTGTATTTTAATACAAATATGCCACTTCCTCTACAGGATAAAAGTCAAATTAGAGAAAAATTCAGACACATCAGAGTCTAGACTTGCCTTAGTAAATGAGTTAAAGTTGTATTTGTTTTGATATATAAAGCTAAGCGAATTGATGTTAAGAAAGTTGCCCTAATGACAGCAATTATGGATAGCCATCATTTGACAGTAAATCTTCCACATGGTATTTTCATATTCTTGGGGCCAAATTCTTCCTTAATGACACACCCATTTTCATGAGAGCCAGGCTGGAGCCAGCCAGAGATATAGGGGCTTAGTACAAGGGGCAGTGTTTTATTATCTTCATTATTTCAGTTACTAAATAATATAAAGTGAAGAAAATGTATATAATTTCCTTGCCCCCAAATTTAGCATAATCTATTAAAAACCCCATCAAATAGAAAGCAAGAAAATAGCATCCTAGGGTCAGAGCTGATTATTTTTTCCAAACTTTCTGAATATTATGACATTTCTTTACAATTAGAAGTTTTAATGAAAAGAAGATGTAATTATCTCACCTCTTTTCACTGTTTAATCAGGCTCTTGTCTTTGCTATCTTTCAAACCATGCCAGCCTAGAATTTTCCATCAAAATTCTCCTTTCTCGTTTCTTTTCCCATATGTTCAGCAATGAACTGTTGTTCCGGTTGTCTAAGTTGCACTTAAAGATTACATAATTGTCCTTCTTCCTGAAATGTCTGTCAAGCAGATTTCACACAGAATACCCAGGAAGGGAGAGGTGCACCTACATATTTTTTCTACTTATTTTACTTACTTTGAAGTTTTTCCATGTCTAAAGTCATAGGGATAAAACTAAGGCTGTAATACGCTAAATTCTTCTAATCTGTAGTGAGAGATTTAATTCATCTTCTGAAAATGCTCAACTTGCTTCCAGACAGTAATTTTTACTCTCGTAGTAGCTGACTAATTTTTTATTTTTAAAGAGACTTGTAGAAAGAAATAAAAATAAAAAGATGCCTATCTGGATGTACTTTATTTAAATAAATTGCATTTTTTGTTCAACATTTAATACAGGGGTAGTGTATAGTATGAATTCATTAACTCACTAGGGCTTTTTATATTATACATACTCTTAGTCACACTTTTCTCATCTCTTTTTATTTTTTAAAAAATATTGTTACTATCTTCTTTCTTGTTTGCCTTATTTGATTTTGCATGAACTTCTGTTCTGCCTAAACATGAGTCTTTTTCAAACCTACATCTCTTCATTCTGCCCTACTTTCAATACAAGTTTTGACACAATATTCCATAATTTGTTTTTAAAATTTTTATTTTTTCACACTTATCTCTCGTGCCTTCCTCAGTAGGTCCCCAATGTTCCAATAATCAATCATTTACACCGGTGTATTTTAGCTGAATTATCTCTTTTATACAGTTCTTTTAATAAGATTTTATAATTGTTGTCCATGCCGTTAATTAAGCAGATATCTCAGAGTGGGTTTGAACTTTAAGCTGACTCAAATATGTAGTATTCTTGACCAAAAATTTGGTAGGGTATCAATCAGGATTCAACTAGAGAAGCAGAACTAGCAAGAGATAGATTAAATAGGTAAATTTATTACAAGGAATTGTCCTACAAAAATGTGCAGATGAGCTAAGCAAGCCCTAAATTCTGTAGGCAAGCAGGCAGGAAGGTAAGATCACAGGCAGGGTAGAACGTCACAAACTGAAGCTTGGAGTCCTCAGGCAGGTACTCAAGAAAGGACGTTTACCAGCAAGGGGATCCTGGGACCATCACCTGGAGCTTGGAATCTAGATTCACGAAAGCTCTAGCCCTCTTTCAAAGGGCTTCACTTTATTTGAATATTGGGGACTGGTAATAAGGAAGCCATGAGAGATGGGATAAACGTAGGAAAATAAAAATCAGAAAATGAATTATGAATACCTAAAATTCTAATGAGAGAAGGGGAGAATAAACTGATAAGATTCAGACAGGCCCAACCTTTGGATTAATTGAAGGCAACTGTATAGGGGTTTTAAATTACACCTGGAAAATCCCCTCATAGAATGGCTTCTACCTCTCTTCTATCCTCCAACCTGTCTTTTGAGAGAATCTAACAACCAACCTGTCTTTTGAGAGAATCTCTCTCTTAGTCCATACTACCTGGAAACACACCAGAAAGGAAACACACCTAGCAACAGGCAGTACTAGACTGGTATTCAGATCATAAATTACCATTGAGGATCCAGGCCCCTACTAGCTTTTCCATCTTAGCATGTAGTTTCACATCTTGTGAATTACCAGAAAGGTAATTCTGAGGACTATAGGTTAGCCTAGCCAAATGGACATATCACAAAGTCTTCGGTCCATTGAAATGTGATTTGACCAGATATAGTTTTGTAGCTCACTGAGAGTATCTGATGTGCTGTGATTTATTCCTGCCAAACAAGTGCTCTTATAGAGTGATAAAAAAATGATCAATTGTTGATCATAACTAATATTTATTAAATAGACACTTACTTTGTGCCAGATATTGTTTTACGCTTTAGGTATAGTAATGCAATCATCACAACCTTATGAAGTAAGAGACTATTATCATCCCCATTTTCTGAAGGAGACTATGAGGGCACACACAGGTTAAGCAACTTGCCTAAGGTCACACAGTTTGTAAGTGACACAGCTAGTTTTGAATTAGGGGAATCTAGCTCCAGAGTTCATAATGTTACCACTATGCTATCCTCAAGCATCAAAAACATCCCACATTTTTAAATTTTGTCACAAAAATATTATAAATGTCCTAACTCAGCTCTAATCCTTGGCACATTGATGCGTATTCAGCCTATTTCTTAGATCATAAGAACCCCTGTTAGGATAAGAGTTCATCTTTACTTTCCTACTAACCCTTCTACTTTTTTTCTCTAACTATGGACTCTTAAATGTTGTCACCAGTCGGGGCACAATTAGCCCATTTAGTTAGGAAAATGCTTCCTCAAAGAGCAGGAAAAGCCTGTAACATCTCCAGTCTCCAAGGACATGTACAGCTCCCACTTCCGTAAGTTCTCTGCAGGGTGTAGAACACTTTCTATCATACACAGTCCATTCTAGCAGAGCCAGATTCAAACATGCAATGAAAGATGAAGGAGGCATCAATAAACTGAAGGTTTTTAGTGGAACCACTTACTGTAAGTGTGACAGACTTGGATGGGGTGGGTGACAGTATAAAGTACTCTGAAAAATCACTGCCTTCCACTGTTTTATCTCACTCACATTGCAGTTATTCCTGCAAATGAAAATACTTGGTAAGGCCAAGGATTTTTCTCCTATCAGGCTTGTGGCTATTAAGGAATTGAAAAATGGGGGTGTCATTAGGCAGGGACTTAAAGGAGAGGGAAAAATCAGTCCAATCACTGTATATCATATTACCAGGATATACAAAGATTACTCTAATCCTCAGCACATCAATTAACAACCAACCTGTCTTTTTCTGCATTTTTTTTCATAGAAGCAATATTCACAGTTGATGTCTGAATTCTTAGACAGTAAAAAGCTTGCCATAAAACAGGAGATATTAGGGGCTTCTTATGGAATAATGGAAAAATGGAAATTAATGTCAAAATGATGTCATGGCTTCAAAACATTGTTGGTACAAGTGCCTGACAGGCATCCTTGACACAATCTGTAATGACATAGTAAGAAAGCAAAAATAATGTGACAATGACTCTCTATAGGACTCATGAAGGATGACTGGCTGGGTGCTGCACTCCATATGCTGATCCCAGGTCGAAGACGCATTTCCTCTCTGAGACATCAATATTTATGAGATTTATTGATTATCTTGTCATGTTTAAAATATGTGCTTAACAGTATATTTAAGGGTCAGTCGGAGTCACAGAGACACGTTTGAGAGAGCAGCATCACCTACCAGCAGGACACGAGAGACACTGTAACATTCTTTGTCAATTCTTACTAGCTCAAGCAAAATCTCTCTAAGAAAATAAATCAGTACAAATTTAAAATAATTCTCTGAGGGAAGGCAAAGACAGCAGGTCAAGAAGGTTTCACAGGTAAAGTTTACTAAAAATATTCAAAAAGTCAACAATAATATCTATCTTATATGAACTCTTGCAATAACTCTCTTATTTAAGCAAATTATTAGTGTATGATTTGAGAATGTCCTGGCTTATTACCAGATTATTCACTGCATGAACCATAAAATTATTTAATTTTATAGCTGGAAGAAACTGTAGCAGTCATTGAGCTCAGCACCTTAGATACAAAGGTGATACTCAGTATCACAGAACTGGTTAGTTGTAGAACTGGTGCCTGTACTTCTAATAACTAGGAAGAGTCATTACTGTATGCCAGGTTAAATCAATTCAAACTGCATTTGGCTGCAAGTACTGTATCATGCACCAAGAGATCTGGCAATAGGCAGTACTAGATTGGTGTTCAGATCATCATTACCATTAAGGGTCCAGGCCCCTACTAGCTTTCCCATATTTAGCATGTGGCTTCGTATCTTATGATACAAAGATGGCAGTTGCACTTTTAGATATCATGTCTGTGTCCTGACAAAAAATAAAAAAGAAAGGAAATGGGCTGAAGTAACAGATGTCCACAACTTGGCCGGTCTCAGTCACATGGCCACCTCTAGTTACAAGTTAAAATTTTTTTTAACTTTTACACTTCAGAATAGAGACAGCAAAGCAGAGGAGATTGAAAATGGAGGTTGGGTCAGCCAATATATAATATCTCCCTTTCTAGCTGCTATGGATTGAATTTTGCTCCTCTCCAGATTCATATGTTAAAGTCCTAAACCCCCATGGGACTGTATTGGAGATAGGGCTTTTAAGGAGGTAAGGTTAAATTAAGTAAGGTAAATTAGGGTGGAGCCCTGACCTGATAAAACTAGTACCCACAAGAGGAAGAGACACCTGAGTTTTCTGTTTCTTTCTCTCTCTCTGTCTCTCTCCCTCCCTCCCTCCCTTCCACGTGAGGATACAGCAAGAAGATAGACATCTACAAGCTAGGAAAAGAGGTCATCACCAAAAACCAAAGCCTCTTGGAACCTTGATCTTGGAATTCCTAGTCCTTGTAACTATGAGAAGATAATTTTCTATTCTTTAAGCAATAAACACCAGTCTATGGTGTTTAGTTGTGGCAGCCAGAGCTAATATACTAGCATACACAGAAACAGGCATTCACTCATTCATTCAATGAAAAATCAGCAAACAACTACAATGTTGTAATCACTGAGAATACATGCATGGAATTGAAGTGAACATGACCCAGGCCTGTCTAGTTGGCAGGTAGCAGGACACATCATCAACAATAGCAATAGTGCAATAATTGTCCTCACAGGTAATTACAGATTGTTATTGGAATACAAAGGCAAGTAAACAGAAGCTTTACTGAACAACCCAGGCGCACGGCTTCAAGGAGGGTGTCTGAGAGTGACCTCTGAACATCAGGCTACTGACTTGACCACTTAACCTTTCTAAACTTCCACTGTGAAAATGGGGGTAAAAATCAAATCAACCACATATATCTGTTGTGTCAATTTAATGAAATAAACTATGTAAATGAGGTAATAAGATATACCACAATGCCTGACATTTTTGAAGCAAGCATTAAAGAAAATTTTAATCACTTTCAATAAATCAGGGGTCAGCAGGCTGCTTCTGCAAAGGGCCTGATAGTAAATAGTATAGGCTTTGCAGGTCGTATTGTCTCTGTTGCAACGAATCGACTCTTCCATTGCAGTGTGAAATCAGCCATAGACAACGCATACATGAATTAGCATGCTGTGTTCCAACAAAACTTTATTTATAAAAATTGGTGATCTGCCAGAACTGGAGCATATTATCATAGATACACAACTGCAAATAATTTTAGGCATTATTTTGAGAGATCTCTTTGTACAGGCCTCAGAAATGTACCCTGGTTTTAAAGTTAGAAAAAAATGTATAGCCATATGACTATTTTGGGCAGACACACAGACAACACGTGTGGCCACTCGATCATTCAAATGTTTTTTCTTCTAGATTTATGTGCAAGACAAGCAAAGACTTAGCAGACAACAACTATGTTAAGTGAGTCTGGCTTTCTTCCAGTGAAATTTTCATGTTTTCATTCATAAAATAAAGCTTATTTCCTGCCTCAAAGGCTCAAGAACTAGAAAAGTAAGGGTAGGACAGGAAAGTTTTTTAAGTGTAATTTTCATTTAAGTTTATTTATACTGAATGCCAGGCACTATGTGAGGCACTAGGAAAACCCAGAGTTCAGACATAACCTTAAGCCCTCAAGGAGCCTCCCTCCTTTTGTGGGTTTGGAGGGTTGGAGTGATTGTTCTCCAGTAAGACAGCAAATGTGTTTTCTGGTTTCTTGAGAAATTATTGAAACTTTCCTCAGGAGTACCTGGATTAAAGCAGTAACGATTTCACTACCTCTTCAATGGCAAAGGTTGAAGGAGGCTTTTAGTGGTGGGCTATAATTTCATCATAATTCAAATGTTGCCTGTTCAATTTTCTGTCTCATAACTCCACAGTCCTTTTCCTTCAATTAGCAAAATAAATCACTGGAGAGCCAAAGCTGACAACTAGAAATCTCCAACTTGTACAATCCATCTTTTTTCCCAGAGGAAACCTTGACATTCTCTTCTCACAAGTTTTAAGCTTCTTTCCCTCATCACCTTTCCAAAGTAGTAGTAGTATTTGTTGTTGTTGTTGTTGTTGTTGTTGTTGTTTTTGAAAGACTAAAGAATTGTGGACAGAGTAAAATTGTAGGGAGAGACCTTGAGATAGAATACTATCATCTTGGGAGACAAGTAGCTAGGGATTCGCCTTGCTTTCTTTTATACAGAAATAAAACACCAGCACTAAGCTCATGTTCACAAGCAGCCCAGATGCTCAGGCTCTTTTTTCTTTTGATGTATATTTGTGTATGAAAGCTTCATTTTCTTTGTTCCAGTGATTGAGGGAGTTTGGTTCTTTCAGTATAAAGAATCTACTTTCATTTCCTTTATTGAAATGGATATTTATCCCACAGAGAGTTGTCCATATTTGTCTGTGGGTCCTCTTTTCTTTATTCACATAGCTTCTGCTTATATCTTTCTCTTTTTTTTCTTTTCTTTACCAGACGTCCACATGGCATGCTTCCAATTGTGTTTATCCACTCTAGCTAATTGACAGTCACATAAGTGCAAGTAATGTGAGGTATTACTGTGAGAGATTTCTGTTTGCCTCTTTAATTAAGCAGTTGTTCACAGGTGCATACAGTTACAACAAAATTAATTGACAGCTTTATATCACACTTCTTGAGCCCACTACTATTTGATGTTTTCAAACACAACTATTAGATTTGTCTTATCTTGTATATAGGGAGTATTTCTCATTTTTTTCCAACAGAGGTTAGGACAGGTTACCCTAAATACAAGAAAAATCTATCAAAGCAGCAAAGATAATTTTACTAAGAAGGAAACAAAGTGAAATGTTTATTTATGGAATATTTTGTCACCACCAAGAAGTACAGTGAGAAGCTCTTTATGTTTCTGTATGCACTGCAAGTTTCCTGAGTGTCAAAAATCATTGCTACCCAAACCAAATAGCTTCCTGTGAGGGCTGTGTGTTTATCTTTCAATGATACTGAGGAGTGATACACACTTACGGCAGGCAAGTGGCATTTCCTGGGATTAAGTTTTGTTAATAGTCATTATTCATTTTTTTCTTTATTTTGTCTGAGTACCAACAAAACACCTTTCCCTTCCAAATTCATAAAGCGCTTCGCCCAGGGAGAAAGAGGAACAGATGTACTGTGATTAGGTCTTCTGCTTGCTAGAAAGAGCAGGAGGAAGACATTCAATCTCACAGTCTCTTACCTGGGCAGCCTATAGAGGGATTACAATGTAACCTCTGAGCGAGACTTCCTGAATTTGAGCCCTGCCTTATTATTTATTACCTGGGTGTGCTGGGCAAGTTACTTAACTTCTCTGTTCCCTGATTTACTCACAGGTGAATGGAGATATTTAAGTAAGCACCTCATAGAAATGTTGTCACAATTAAATGAGTGAATGCAGCAAAGTCTTGGAATGACAAATGCAGAAAAAATGAAAGCTATTCTTTGTAGTAGACAGTGTGATGTAAGCAGTTTATTTAAACTTTTTCAGTTTTATTTTTTTCACTGTAACTTTTGGATATGAATACTAATTAATTAGTTAATTGTATAAAATATTCCAGACATATTAATAATTTGTTATTACTCAAAATACTCCCCAACTTTCAGACTTAGCTACATAATATTTACAAGAATATACCGCCAAGCAAATAATAGTGTTCATTTCTAGTCATGTATCTTATTTTATTATTTCAAAACACCCATCTGCTTCCCTGCCTGTGGTTACCTCAGAACTCTAATACGGAGGGGGCAAAAACAGGTGAAACAAAGGACTCACTGTGAATGTGGAGTGGGTGGCTCTCTATCCTGAAAGGTTTAATAGCCCCAAAGGCCCTGTTTACCACCAAATTACTTTTCCTACTGTCACTTAATCGAAATTTGAACACTTTTATGACAAAATCCAGAGAAGATCAAATTTTAAAATATATTTAACCCTTAGGAGACATTAGTTCTAAGTGAACTAGTGAACCCATAGTTCACTAGTAGACACGTGAACTAGTGCCACATTTGGATAGATTGCATTATCAGATCACTTAGACAAGAGCAGAGGGTTGAGTGCATATGATGTTGAAAATGAAGAATGAGATTAGGGACAGAGGGGATTTGTTTATTAGGCCCATAAAATGGTGAAGTGTTTAACTCTGACCACTGTGGCTAGGTGAGTGTCCAGTAGCAGTTTTGATCGGGAGGGTAGCTACCTGGTGTGTGTATGTCCAGAAGTGAATATAGACAAAGATCAGCATAAAATTGTATTTGAGATGGAAGCACAGAAGATCATACTAGGACAATAAATCTGTCATCAGCTCTAAGGAATAAATTTAGGGTCTGGAGTAGAAGATGAAATCTAAAAGGTCAGGAGCTAGACAAACTCAGGAGTGGAGTTAGAGGTAAGGAATGGGGCAAGAACAGGGCAAGAAGACATAGAACTTGGGCTGAAACCAAGCTGGAATGATGCACAGAGCTTTCTCTTACTGGTTCTATCTACAGGAGGGGTCTAGCTGAGTAAAAGGTACTGGATAGATGCATATACAAGGGATATCATCATTATTTTGCGTTTGTAAATTTTTCAGTCAGCACAATTTGAATTTTTCTTTCTTGTTTTGGATTCTAGATGTGTAAATTTCTGGGAGAGAATGAGAAGTTTAAGAGAATTGATGAAGGTAACAGATATGTCCATATACCTGCATACCTGCAAGCACATATTAAGTAGGAAATGAAATGTTGGATATGCCTATTTCAATGTCTTTGCAGCCAGTCAAGACTCAAGGTGATGGCTATAGGAACCAGGTCCTGATACCATTTGAACTGAGACCAGTTAGTTCTAACCAGACCTTCTCTCTTTATCAACTAAAGTCTGCATAAATGTGGGATGCCTCTGCCACACACAAGCACTAACCTTTCCGACTCCCTTTCTCACTCTGACATGCTCTTCCTCACCCATACCTACACCAGTCTTTCACTGTTTCCTATGGAAATCCGCTATGTTCTAAAAATCTTTTCTCAAAATAGTTTTGCCCTTTTACATCAAATTTGCCCAGGCCATTAACTGTGAGTGTTACAACTCTCTCATTTTTCTCATATGGGCTTCCAGGCACCCAATCATGATCTTCAAACACTGAGACAGTTAACCGAGTGTGCTCCTTTCTACTCTATCTGCTGTTATCATCTTAAGCAGCTTCTAGATTCCCATATAATAAAACTAATGCAGTAGCTTGTGTCACTTGACCCTCTAAAGAACTTCAGCTCCACTCTTTGCTACTCACCAAATTCTATAATCAACTTTCACAGTCTAACCACAGGAGAAATGGCTCTATTTCTGAAATCCTGAACGTTTCTGTTTATTTCATATATAGTTATGAAAATATTTTATTTAAAATTTATATTACTAATATATTATCACATTACTATAACACATGGCATGGAATAGGATAAAAAAAGAGATGAGGAAATTGAATAAAAAAGTAAATGAGGCCGGGCACGGTGGCTCACACCTGTAATCCCAGCATTTTGGGAGGCCGAGGTTGGGGGATCACCTGAGGTCAGGAGTTTGACACCAGCCTGACCAACATGGAGAAACCCCATCTCTACTAAAAATGCAAAATTAGCTGGGCATGGTGGCGCATGCCTGTAATCCCAAATACTTGGGAGGCTGAGGCAGGAGAATCACTTGAACCTAGGAGGCAGAGGTTGCGGTGAGCCGAGATCGCGCCATTGCACTCCAGCCTGGGCAACAAGAGCAAAACTCTGTCTCAAAAAAAAAAAAGAAAAAAATAAAAAAGAAAAAAAAGAAAAATTAAAGCCAGAAGTAAGGTTAGTATACAAGCATGTATACCGAAAATTCTAGTTAAGAGTTGTAAGCTGTTTCTCAAAAAAAGAAATTGGATCACAGTTCCTGTAAGGGAGAGACAATTTTTGTAAGGGAAACAGTGTTATGTGATCTCCTTTATATGTGATAAAAGTGAAAATGCCCTCAATTATCCCTAGGGATGGCCCTGCTAATGATTACTGTTTCTTATTATGTTTTTTATTATGTCCCCTAATGATGTCAATGCCATTCTCCTGAAAAAAATGTGGTAAAAGCAATCTTTGTTATCACAAAACAATATGTTATAAATATGCAGCTGGTCTGACCCCAGAATGAAATGAAGAATACCTAGAATCATATGTGGATCATATCTCTTTCATAAATATTGTTTCTTGAAATGAATCCTTGAGAAGATTTGGACACCAGAGAGTTCAAGGTTAAAATTGTTTGACAAAAAGAGTAAAATTCAACGTTGCAATTTTAAAGTGGAGTTATATGCCTGACACTTGATGAACACAGGATAGGCATAAAATACATTTTTGAAAACTGGCCATGTCACCTTTGCTTGGAAGTGGGCCAAAGGAATGACTGAGAGAAGGGTTGAGATTTTTCTCAAAAAATAACTCTGTCTCTGCTTCAAAAATTAGACATATAGCCCAGATTAATTTCAAGGTGGTGGTTACCAATGCCCATTCTACTCCACACCATAGACATAAAATATCTCACAAAAATATCTATAAAACATATCTCATTTTAAGCAATGTAACTCGTGGTGACTCTTCAATATAGATTAATTGGCCAAATGTATTCACAGATGATTGAATGATTTGACCTGTTACGTGGAAGTATTGGATAGAAGCCAATTACAGCTAGAGGACATCTGCCAAAACTTATGATTTGAGTTTTGAATAGTTGATCTTATGCCACTATTTCTGACAATAATTAAAAGACAGGATCAATTATATGTTGAGGTCATTTCTAGTACATGACAATCAAGCTATTTCATCAAGAAAGAAAAAAATACTTTTTTCTCCTATTTTCAATATTAGGGTGGTATGTAGATATCTCATCCAAAAACAGCTTCAAATGATTAACATATAAAGAACAGATGTTGGCAAAAATGTGGAGAAAAGGGAACGATTATACAACGTTAGTGGGAATGTAAATTAATACAACCTCTATGGAAAACAGTATGGAGATTCCTTAAAGAACTAAAATTAGAACTACCAATCCATCCAGCAATCCCACTACGGGGTATGTACCACAAAATGCAGATATCAAAAAGACACCAGGTTTGTATGTTTATCACAGCATTATTCACAACAGCAAAGTCACGGAATCAACATAAGTGTCCATCATATATATGTGTGTGTGTGTGTGTGTGTGTGTATATATATATATATATATAACTTAAAATATATATAATGGAATACTACTCAGCTATAAGAAAGAATAAAATGAACTTTTGCAGCAACATGATGGGACTGCATGCCATTATCCTAAATAAAATGACTCGGAAACAGAAAGTCAGAAACCACATGTTCTACTTATAAGTGGGAGCTAAACAACAGGTACACACAGACATACAGAGTGAAATAATAGACATTGGAGACTCCCGGAGGTAGGTGAGTGAGAGGCAGTTAAGGGATGAAATACTACCTACTGGGTACCATACACGCTATTCAAATGATGGGTACATGAAAAGGCCAGAGTTCACTACTATGCAATATATCTATGTAATATAATTGCACTTGTACCCTTAAATCTATTTTTTTTTAAAGAATGGGATCTAAAAGACATTGTCGTGTTTATTTCATTCGAAATCATTTTTCTTTTTCTTTTTTTTTTTTTTTTTTGAGACAGAGTCTTGCTCTGTCACCCAGGCTGGAGTGCAATGGCATAATCTTGGCTCACTGCAACCTCCGCCTCCCACATTCAAGCAATTCTCATGCCTCAGTCACCCAAATAGCTGGAATTACAGTCATGCGCCACCATGCCCAGCTAATGTTTGTATTTTTAGTAGAGACGGAGTTTCACCATGTTGGCCAGGTTGGTCTTAAACTCCTGACCACAAGTGATCCATCCACCTGGGCCTCCCAAATTGCTGGTATTACAAGCCGAAATCATTTTTCTTATCTTTCAAGAGACTATACCTATAAACATTGTCACTTGAATGGTATTAGGATGGAAATTCTGTATGAACAACAATAAATAGTTTCTATACTATGAGCTTCTGCAGCTTAGTGAGTTCACTGACTTAAAGGCTAAGGAAAGGTCCATAAAAGCTGCAAACATTCCTAGGTCATCCCAGATGTCTACAGCCAAGGCTACAAAAACTCTCCGTGTTATTACCACCCTATGTTACCACTGTGTGCACTCATAGCATACAGTGCCTCTGACACATATTAGGTGCTCAGTCTTTCTGTGCTGCATAAAAAAGGGCTCTGTGATAAATTGTGGATTACAGAACCTGAAGTTCATTTATTCTTGTGCAGAATATTATCTCGAAAACAAAATTGTAACTTATCAGAGAGAATACTAGAACAAAATTTAAATAACTGTAATGCAAGCCTTTTTTAGTTTCAGAAGAATAGTATATGATAGTCCTTTAAAATATAGGCAAGATTATATATACATTAGGCTCATCTACATAAGATATTACCCACAGAGTAAAAATAAGTAGAGAAAGTGTTAAGGATGAGAATTCATCGTGAGTATGTGTCTTAAAAAATTCTAAAGACAGGACTTTACCAAGAAACTTTTTAAACTTGGATTTTCACATTAGGTGTCCTATATAAACAATGTGCTCAATTAAAAAAAAAACAAAAAAAAACAAAAAAAAAACAACCTAAGTCTAAAAGATAAAGGAAACGCATGTATTATTATGCCAAGAACACTAGAGATTTCATTTCTAAGAATTCAATAGAACTAACTTCCTCAGCCACATTCTCTGGAGTTATGAGCAATGAAATCCCAGAAACTGTGTCATTCCTCAGCTAAATGGCCAAATGTAAT
Organism: Colobus angolensis palliatus; assembly: GCF_000951035.1. Lineage (NCBI taxonomy): Eukaryota > Metazoa > Chordata > Mammalia > Primates > Cercopithecidae > Colobus > Colobus angolensis. Next base: position 3,439,928 of record NW_012123376.1, on the reverse strand, counting down.
TCTTCCAATTCCTCTAACAAGGACATATTGTACTCAAGTTTTGGGGATAAAATCAGAAGTTTCTTTTTACAACTTAAATTTTGTTAAGATTTGTATTGATTTTACATATATGTAAATTATGGATTTGTTTTTACTTCCCTAACCAACCTTCTAACTGAGGAACTACATTATACTGGAATCAAGCGAAGACTTTCTAAAGGGTACCCAGGTGCGCATAGCTTTAAGGAATCAATTTCCAGATCATCAACTTCCATATATAATTTTTTTCTCCAATTGATTTGCCTGAAAATAAGCCCATAAAGAAGGGCAAGTTTCTCGTTTCCATCTCCCCTTTCATCGTGCCTTTTAGCTAGCTTCAACAAAAACAGGCATACTCTCACTGGTCTTGTTTCTTACTAAGGTGCACTGCCCCCAGGTGTAAAACACTCCAGGGAGGTAAGCAAATGGACAATTGGAAACACTGAATCTGCATGCGCTTCCAGAAAGAAAATAGCCTTTCAAAAAATTGATATAAATTATTTTACATATTTATGGGGTACATGCGAGTATTTGTTACGTGCATAGAAATGACTTTAATGAATGTTAAGGTGAAGTCTTTCAAAGACAGGTAAATTCCTATTCTTGGCTTTGAACAACATTGAAGGAGAATTTTGTGAAATAGACAATTGAAAAATCATTCAAAACATTTATTGATGGCAGCCACTGTGTGATTATTTTTTCATATTAAAAAAAAAAAATGAGTAACATTGTCAAGGCCAGCTTCCAAGATGTAAAATCTATACAGTTGCACAGTGCCCTGTGTTCAGAAGGACCCCATGCTTGGTTTAATGCTCTGCATTAATGTCTTGTGAGTTTTAATAATTTTCTCTTCAAATTTGTGTTTTGTAAGAGAAGTCAGATAGGACAGTAGAGCATGTGAATGAGCACAGGACAGATGTGTTTGATATGGAAGTCCCATTCCTTGTCAACCCATTTTTAGATATTTCATACATTTTCATGCAGTACTCCATCAGTGCCAAATTCTCATGGAGCAAGACTCAAACACGTCCAAGGTAAGTTTGTTACATGTACAATTGAATAAATGGGAGTACTGACATTTCCAGGAGACCACATTTTCCATTTAAATCTGAACATGCTTCAAAAGTAGAAAGAATGGACAAATGACTTTCTAACAAACACAAATGACTAAGAACTCTATATTCTTTCTTATTCATGTTTCTTTTATGTATTGGTCAACTACATATGCTGAAAATGATGACTTTGAAAGAAAGAGAAGCATAGAGCAACCCATAGTTCCCTTTCCTTTCAATCCTTCCTTACTCATCGGTAAGCTAAAGGTAGAAAATACGTACATATGAAAACAAAACAGTGAAACAAAAAATAGTTGAGTTAGTTCTATGGAACTTCTTCATTATATTGGTAAGAATAAAATATGTACGTCTTAATGAGCTACAAAACACAAAATACATAATTGTGGTGACCCAGAATATAAGTCAAATGTTTCTACATTTGTATTTAAAACTGTCATTGCACAAAACAAAGATGAATGATAGAATTTATGCTAATAATTTGGAATTTTAATTTGTCATTATATAGAATGACATTAAATAGCAAATAAAAACCATCATGATAAGACAAGAGGGAGACTGGAATAAACAAAACAGCATAACATTTTAGCATCCTTAACATCACTTTTTTCCGCCTTCTGACCCAGGTACCCACATTATCACTTTGTGCTAGGCCTGAAAAATTATTTAGCTGGTCCTGATCACTAGTATATCAAAATATCCATTTCCACATGCTTAGGTATGATGTTTTGAGAAATCAGACTTACTATTCTATTGCTATAACTTAAGGAATCTTTAAAGAGTTTCAGTTAATAAAATTGTCTTTATTTTAACCTCACAAAGCAGGTATTTCTTTTTTGGATAAAAGTATGGTACCGTATGGTATAGCTGTACCTGTGTCTATATAGATACAGACAGAGAGGCATAGATGAATATTTGAAGGCTAAATTGGTTCTCCCTCCTCTATGTAGATGCTCCCTTATAAAACTAACAGGATTTCCAATGCTGATTACTTCAATATTAATGTCATACCATCACTTGTAGCTGAATTCAAGATACACGTGTATATTAGATATTTGAAGGCTAGATTCTTTCTCCCGTCTATTGCAGATGCTCCATCATAAAACTAAGAAGAAGGATATCTAATAATCATGAGATTATTTCACTAGGAGTGTCATGTCATGACCTGTAGTGAATTCCTTCCCATGACTTCCTCCCTCTCTCTCTTGTTCTCTCTCTGTCTTCCCGGCATTATCTTGCTTCCCATTTGCCACACACCTTCATCCCATCAGCCCGGTACTGTTCTGGGTGGCATCTCAATTCCGAATCCCTGAAGAGAACCATGTGGAGATCCACAGATACGAGAACTCTGCATTTCCAACAAGGTTTCTGTGCATTTGGGCTCCCCTTCCCCCTTTTTAAACTGACCTTTACCATATCTGCCATCAAGTGGTAGGATCCAAAACTACAACATGACACGTGAAGTCACATTGGACATGTGTATGACACACACACATAGAGTCTGTGTTAGGTGTTGTCAATTATCGATAGATGATAAATGGAATACAATCTGGAATGCTGAAAGAATGGTGACAAAATACCAAATTTTGGTTGTTAGAATAAAAAAACATGATTGCACTATGTGTCAACACTTCTTTTCTTAAAAGGATGTTTTACATAAAGATTTGTGTGATTTCGCTTGCATTTCATGGGTCTAGTATATCTTAGCTGGTCATCAGTCTCAATCAGGATTTTAATTTTCCAAAAGCTGTAATTGCAATAGAAAACATGAACAGGTACTTACCTTTGTGAATAGAAGTGCAAGCATAAGTATAATGCAAATTTTCTGATAACTCTTTTCCTTTAGATACTAGTCAATTTTGTACCCTTAGATAACTTATAAATGATAAACATATGTTTAAAAAAGAATCCAAAGAAGAGTTAGTACAGAATTATGCTGTACTTTAAGCTAAAAAAGAAATATCTGTCTATTCTGTGAGGTTAAAAACGAAAGTTTTGAAAGATTACTTTAGGTTATGTCAATTGTATAACAAGACCAATTTCTCAAAGCATCCTACCTATGCATCTGATTGTGAAGATAATACATGATCTAATCTGTCTCCATAAACACGTAAGTTCCTATTTTGCTGGTAGAAGGTCAATCTAATGACATTTCAAGAAGTTTAATAGGGAGTACAGTCATTTAGTATATAGTATGATACTATAGACGATCACTTAACCTTATTTCTAAATACAATTCCCTTTTATTTTTTAATTGTTTATTGTATATATTTAAGGTATACAATTTGATGCTTTGATATATGTGTACACTGTGAAATGATCACCACAATCAAGCTAATAAACATGTCCATCACCTTACAGGATACGTGTGTGTGTGTGGTAAGACTTAGGGTCTACCCTTTTTGCAAATTTCAGGTATAAAACACAGTATTTTTACCTATAGTTTCTGTGCTATACATTAGATCTCCAGAACTGATTTATCTTGCACAACTGAAATTTTTGTACCCTTTCACCAACAGCTCCCCATGCCCCACACCCTTGTAACCACCATTTTACTCTCTGCCTCTATGAATTGACATTTAACTGTAATTTAGAGCTTCAGTTTTATCTGTGAAATGGGAATGATGCTTGTCTGATTTCTACAGCCCTACTCAATACTAGATGAACTTCCATTCTACATCAGGCTGCATGCTGGCAGTGCACTGATGAACATAACAGGTGTGGTCCCTTCTCTCACGCAAATACACTAACTGTTAGGGGTCTGGACAAACTGTTGCCTGTTCTGCTGTGGTGAGGAAGAAATGAGATAATGGATGTGAACGCACTTTACAACCAGTAGAGCATTACACAAATCGGAATGCTCAGTATTTGGGGATTAATTATGGAAAAAAATCCTAGCTGAGTGTAAGGAAGAGAGGAAGGGGGGGCAGTTATTGCCAATGGGGAAAATGGCTTCAAGTCCTGAATCAAACTGACTGAACTGTTTCCTGTCAACCTATTTGTGAGGATTATGTCATCAAATGTTCATACCCTAGATTGCTGTGGCTATAACTTTCTTCCTAAAATAAGACCTTCTACAATGGGACAATGACCAAAACATGAAGAAAAAAACAATGCAAAAATAATCTATTTTATCATCATGACTGAATCCAATAGGGGCAGAAGAAACACAGCTGTATTTTATTGGCCTTTATTTCTTTAGTTTTTCTTGGTTCTTCATTAGCTGTTTCTCAGGTTTCAGAGCCAAGTAGTTTTGAATTCAACAGCTCAGCTTGCATCTCCTGGAGAACCCTCTAAAATGTGTTCTCTTGGCCCTTTTTTCCTTTTTCCTTTGATGAAAAAAGGAAAAAAGTGGCCTCCCATTTGTGTTCCTTTGATAAAAAAGGGAAAAAGTGGCCTCCCATTTGTGTAACATATTTTCTGTTTTGATCATAATGGTGAATTTTCTTCTCTAATAAACAATGTTATATCTGATCAACATCTTTAAAAAGTTTAATATTTAAGATATTTTCGAAGATGGCCGAATAGGAATAGCTGCAGTCTCCAACTCCCAGCGCGAAGGACACAGAAGACCGGTGATTTCTGCATTTTGAACTGAGGT
>NW_012123376.1:3337894-3430284 GCF_000951035.1 Colobus angolensis palliatus | reverse complement strand
GGAGGGGGGAGGGGGGAGGGATTGCATTGGGGAGTTATACCTGATATAAATGATGAATTGATGGGTGCTGACGAGTTGATGGTTGCAGCACACCAACATTGCACAAGTATACATATGTAAGAAACCTGCACGTTATGCACATGTACCCTAGAACTTAAAGTATAATAAAAAAAAAAAAAGATATTTTCAAGGAAGAATTCCTTCTAGAAGTTCAGATTTCTGCTGCTTATTTATTAGCAAAGGGCCTTTTCTGAGGCCGATAGAGTTTGGCTGTGTCCTCACCAAAATCTCATTTTGAATTGTAGCTTCCATAATTCCCACATGTCATGGGAGGGACCTGGTGGGAGGTAATTGAATCATGGGGGCGGGTCTTTCCCATGCTGTTCTAGTGATAGTGAATAAGTCTCATGAGATCTGATGGTTTTGTAAAGGGGAGCTCCCCTACACAAGCTCTCTTGCCTGCTGCCATGTAAGACATGACTTTGCTTCTCACTCGCCTTCTGCCATGATTGTGAAGCCTCCCCAGCCATGTGGAACTATAAGTCACTTAAACCTCTTTTTTAAATAAATTACCCAGTCTCATGTGTGTCTTTATTGAGAACAGACTAACACAGAGACTCGCTTTTTCTCTTCTGTGTAATAGGATCACTAATACATTTTTCGAAAGTCTGTTGTGAGAAATCATGATAAAATATATTTTGTGAATAGTAAAGAGCCATGTAAATCTAAGTTACTATCATTCCCCAGATGCACTCTCCTCTACCTGTGAACACCTCCAACTAGTCTGTCATCCTTTGTTCACTTGACCAACAGCTGTAGACCTTTCCAAACCCTGAGGTCAAGTGCTTTGAAAACCATCCTTAATTAGGGCTAGAATTTATGTCCATTGTTTCCTACTTTGCTGAGAAAATTGAAGCAATAAGAGGAAAACTTCTTTAGGTTTTACCACATTAACCATACACCAGCATCTGCACCCAAGTTGTCTGCCTTCCTGCTTGATACCACAAACAGAACTATTTATGTTTCCATGTACAGCCCCATCATTTCTGCCTACGTCCCACCTCTTCTCACACTGTCTAGAACAACCCTCTCTATCCTCTGTCTCTCTTCTTTACCATCAGGGTTTCATTCTGTACTTGGGTTATTCTGATCAGTAAATAAACATCCTGATGTAATTTCTCTTATTCTAAAATTACGCCCTTTACTTGATCATCCCTACCCCCAGACAGCCCATTTTTCAGCTTCTGTTTTAGGCAAAATTATTTGGAAAATGTTGTCTGTTTTTATTTTGTCTGAGCTCTCTCCTTCCATTCGCTCTTAAACTTACTCCAAGTGAAACTAATCTGGTGAAAGTCTTTGTTTCTAAACCCAGTGGCCATTCCTCAACCCCTCATCTCACTCAACTGTTAGCAGCCTTTGGAACAATTGATCCCTCTTCCTTGATTTACTTTCTTCTATTGGCGTTTTATACTCTTAACTGGCTTTCCTTCCACTCTTCTGATCTCTTGCCTTCTCACCCTTTTTCCTGGTTCATTTCCTTCCCCAGACTTCTTAACTGTGGACGACAGGTATTTGGACTCATCTCCTTTTCATCTATGCACACTCTTGCTATCTACAGTCTCATGGCTTTAAATAACATCGACATGTCACAGACCTCTACTTTTCTGTTTTCATTCTACCCATCTTTCCAACTCTTTCCAAACTGATAAGTCCAACTGCCTCCTTCACATTTCCACTACTTCATATAATAAAGACTTCTCTCACACCACACATCCAATTCTGAACTCTTGATTGCCTCCTGCCCCAAATCTATTCCTTCAGCAACCTAATCAGTCTTAGGGGATGGTAACTCCATTCTTCTAATGGTTCATGGCAAAAACCTTACAGTTATCTTTACCTTAATTTTCTCACTCACGCCTTACTTCCAATAAATCAGGAAATCCTTTTCAGTCTATCTTCAAAATATTTCTAGAATGTAATCACTTTTCAGCACCTCCACTATCGCCATCATGATTTGAGTGGACATCACTTCTCACCTGATTTGCTGTAATAGTCTCTTTCTTTTATTCTTTGTTATAGACTGAAGTGTGTCCCCACCGAATTCATGTGTTGAAGCCCTAACTCCCCAAGGTGACTGTCTTTGAGATAGGACCTTTAAGGAGGTGACTGAAGTTAAACGAGGTCATAAGGCAAGGGCCATAATCCAGTAGGACTGGTTTCTCTATATGAAGAAGAAGAGACACCAGAAGTGAACACACATGAAGAAGGCCATGAGAAGACACAGAAAGAATGTGACTGCCCGTAAAGGAGAGAGGCCTCACCAGACACTGACTCTGTTGGTATCTTGTTCTTGGACTTCTAGCCTCAAGAACTTTGAAAAAATAAATGTCTGTTCTTTAAGACACCCAGTCTGTGGTATTCTGTTTTGACAGCTCTAGCAGACTAACACACCTTTGATCTCTTCCAGTGAATTGCCAGTACAGAAGGAAGGGTGATCCTGTAAACGTAAGTCAGATCATGTCAATCTTGTGTTCAAAACCCTGCCTCGCCTCCCCATTTCTTACAAAGTACAGATTCCTTACAACAGCCCATCAGGCCCTCTATGATCTGGCATCCCAGCTCCTCTCACAGTTCTTCTCTGACTTTGCTTAGTCTGTTCTAGCCACATTAGCTTCCTTAGAGTTCCTCAGACATGCCAAGCAGAATCCCAACAGGAACATTATACTTACTGTTCCTTCTGGCTGGTTCACTTCCCTCCCAGGTAAGGCTAACTTGTCACCTGCTTCAATCATTCCTCCAGTATCCCTTTCTCAGTGAAGTCTACTCCACCAACCACTTTCACAGCCATCCTCCCCCATCCACTTTACCTTCAGCTACTTTCTTTTCCTTTTTATCACTGCACTTTTCCCCTTATAACATGCGATATAACTCATGTATGTCTTATGCTTATTGTTTATGGACTATTCCCTTCTGTTAGAATATAAAAATGATGTGGGGCAGAATCTGTTTTGTTCACTGCTATATACTAAGGATGGATCTGTTACAACAATACATCTGGTATATTACATGGACTTTAACATCTGTTGTCAACCACACAATTGTTAATTCCTTTAAGGACTGAGTTTTTCACCTCTATCTCCATGAATAAATGATGGACTAAAACAAGAATGAAGGGGAAATGGATGTTGATTGCTAATTACATTTCTACTCTTCATTTTATTCACTATTTAGTTGCTTCTAAAATAGTTTGAGGATTATATTAACACAGTCTTGAAAAAATAAAATTCACACATAGTCAAATAACACTGTAGGACATGTTTGTTAAGACAAAAGAAACACAACATGGAAAATGCTTGGGCATTTTTCATGCTCATATGACACCAGATTTATGTTTAAATATTTTCATCAATATTAATAGTATAATTCACTATGTATAGATGAAATTCTACACAAGATAATCATTAATTTTTTACAGATATCTCATAATTTTGGAAAATTTTGTTTCCATTGTTATTGAAAATAATTTATAAAGAAAAAGTATTATGCTCTATGTCAAGTTAGCTTTTGATTAAGGTTAATATTACTGAAATAACTACATCTGCTTTGCTCTCACTGTGATGTTTATCACCTAATAAAAATGCTAAAGTTACCAAGGAAAGATGTTTAATTTGTTCTCACTGCTCAGTTGTATGTTGCATCCTATTTTGTAGTAAATGGCATAATGTCCCAAGTGGGCTGCCATACTGTCAGATACATTATTTATACATAACATTACTGGTTAATCAATGAACAGCAAATGCAGTAGTCTTTTCCTTTCCTCTTTATTTTTAAAGTGATAGCAAGATGAAATATGTAGAAAAGCATTATCATTTTTCTGGTATTAAATAATTTTTGATGATAAAAAAGTGAAATGTGGAAGTATGAACATAATAATTAAACTGCATGTCCTAATGCATTCCAATGAAGAAGAACAATTAACTAGTCAAATCTAAATACAGTTGCTTTCTCTTTTCCAGTAAAACATGGAGAATGCTCCTTTTATGATAGGTTGCAAACACTAAATAAATAAGATTTTTCCCCAAAGGGATGTACAAAACCCATCTTTGAAAAAAATCAACTAAAAGGCATTAATAGTCCATTTAGAATCATAATTTCTGTATCAAACTGGGTGACATGACAGCAAATGAAGGAGTAATTGGTATACATAGATAAAACATTTCCTTTAAAATCTTACCGATGGTTTGGCAATGAATCAAAATGTGTTAAACCTCATTTCCTATAAAAACAAAACTTTTTCTATAGTGCCTTCCACACTTGCATTTTGCAATCAATAAGACAGCACAATTTCTATAAATTTGCCTTTTGTTCATGTATTCTTCTCTTCTCCCAGAAATAGTATTATGAAGTTAAAGGTTTTTAGTGGGGAAAGTTATTATATAATGGCTTGTTTCACTTTTTAAAAAAAATTTGTGGGAGGATGAATATGAAATGAATAGCAAAAATGTAAATAATATTCTAAAAGTAGTAACAAAAGTTTATTCAAAAGAAAATGACATTGTAGTGTTTGAGCTGTATAAAAACAAACATGTAAACATATATCCAGCTGAATTCTCATAGAACAGATAACCTTCTTATCTGATAAGAATCTTGAATTTTTCAGTTCCCAAGGGAAAGCTGTACACCTCAGCACTACGCTTGAAAAAAAAAAAAGAAGACAGAAAAATACACACATTACCACTGATAACCAGCATTCATAGAGACCCACTAAGTGCAAAGCACTGAAGCTGTGTATGTACATCCAGTTAAAAGTGGAGCTCAAAGTCTCCTGATTTAATTAGGTATAATTCCCAAATGCATAAACATATTTTCCCTGTGAGAATTGTAATAGCATTTAGAAGTCCATATTATAAAAAAGAAAGATGGTTTGTTTTTACTTTAGCTTATTCTGTTGTGTTTTATTAATAGAAGTTTTAGATCAATACCAAATATCCTACTCAGTTCCAGTGATTGAATATGAATACATTATGTGCATACAAAAATAGTGATAATCTAAGTTGATACAATAGTTCATTTTGCATTAGTGTCCTAGATGGGACAATGTTAAGAAGCAATTTAAATGAAATTCATTTAAATGTCAGCTCTCATGCTTGCGATTTTTCTATAATTGGTTATTTAATTAAAATAATTCTCATAGTCATTAATTTAGACTAAAACTTGCTGTGCACTGACATGTTTTAATTACATGGTATTAACAAAATTGATATGCTTTAAAAAAGCATGGTTAAATTTTAAACAAGAATAAATTAGAAATCTCATAGATCATCCTACTTAGTGTATTTATGAGAAAGTCGGTCATTTCAAATGTTTATTACAAACAAAGTCACACCATTATTGTGTACACATTGCAATTTACATCGCATATCTTTTCCAAGGATTTGATGTACCTACAGGGCTCTTATTCTTGAATATCTTTAACAATATATGAAGTAAACTAAATCTTAACAGAAAACCACAAAATGATCTATAGAATAAATGAAGACAATGCTTATGTGACATAGAAGCTCATAGAGACTTTAGATAAGTCATATAATTTTATACATAAGGAGATAACATGTAAATATATATTAAAAGATTTTAAAAGAAATGATTTTGTTATAACCATTTTGTGATCCTCCTTGCAAGGACAAAATATATAGGAGTTTTGGTTCAGCCTTTATAAAAATTAGTTTTCACATTACATTTGCGAGGTTACATTTGTGACCAGCCACATTCTCATTTCAATCTTTGTCAAAGGACTAGATAAATATTTTACCCTTTTCAAATCTCAATTACAATCTTTGTCAGGAGTATGAGAAATCAGAATTTTAGTGTTTTGTATGAATTAGAGGACTTCTATATTGCTTTGACCTTTTTAATATTCTGTAATTTAATTGGATGGACAGTCTACTTTTAACCAGGCTTGCCAGTCTTCCTATTTAATAAACTTACTGACACAAAGTACTATTTTAAATGGCTGCTTCTCCTTTGTTCCCTGAGTAGAAGCTTTTGGACTGGTTAAAACATCGCTTTTGCCAACTAATATTTCTCCATTTTCTTTTAGTCAGTAGAGATTTTAAAATTTGTGTATGGCCAGCTGGGTTTTATTACTTCATTTCTTTTCTGGATGTATGATAGTTTCAGAATCAGGTTTCCAGTCCAATTTCTTCACCCTTACTGAGCTTTAAATTAGTCTAGCACCATGAACAGAGAAGTCCACTGAAAAACTCTGAGATGCCTCTTTCCAACTTTGTTCTGAGGATTTTTTAAAATGTGAAATACAAAAGGAGACACATTTGCTTACACCTTATTTCAGCCTAGGTCTCTGTGTTTTTTTAAATGAATGAAATCATGCATAACTAACATTGGAATTAACTTTTTTCAATTATACTTAGGTTCTGGGGTACATGTGCAGAATGTGCAGGTTTGTTATACAGATCGACATGTGCCGTGGTGTTTTGCTGTACCCGTCAACCCATCATCTACATTAGGTATTTCTCCTAATGTTATCCCTCCCCTAGCCCCCAACCCCTGGACAGGCCCTGGTGTGTGATGTTCCCCTCCCTGTGTCCATGTGTTCTCATTGTTCATCTCCCACTTATGAGTGAGAACATGTGGTGTTTGGTTTTCTGTTCTTGTGTTAGTTTGCTGAGAATCACGGTTTCCAGCTTCACCCTGGATTTAAAAAAAAATGTGGCACATATACACCATGGAATACTATGCAGTCTATGTGTTTTTAGACACTGGCCTCAACAGGGTACATCTGTTATTTTGGATCACATTCTCTGTTGGGCTGGACAAGACATTGGTGGTCTTGAAGACAGAGGAAGAAAAGAAAATAGTGATCACTCATTATTTTGGGTTTTCATAACAAAATCTCTTCAGAATCATCTAAGCAGGTGAAAACTAGTTTACAGACTCATTTGGATTCCCCCCCTCGTTTTCACTGTCTCATTTTCTATCTGTTTCTTTCTCATTCTAAAAGTCACAAAACTCCATATTATAAGTGGGTTGGTAAGAATGGAAGAAAAAAGGATCATCTTCGTTTTTATTACATTTTCTAAATTAGAAAAATGGGAGTAGGTATATTTTTTCTTCCCCATATTTTCCTACATTAATTATGAAGTGAATTGATTCAGTCTTCAGTATGATAGGAGAAAAAATAAATAAACATCCTGAGAAGAAGCTGTTAATTCTTTGATGTATATTTGAATAGTGTCTCGCATACAGTAGTTGCTCAATAAATATCCATTGAAAGAGTAAATGACTGGATGATAGTAAGTACACCATTTTAATTAGGTCTTTTTACATAGATGGGAGAATACGATTATTTCTGAAAGACAGAAATTAGCAGATGTAGAGAGGAGCTTACAAGAACTTCATTTCCGTAAATCTATTTTCCCAAGAAAGCCTGATTCACAGAGGAGACACTGATCCAGGTGTGCCGACTCACTGCTCAAATCTTTCATCCCCAGGTTTTCTCTGGTTCCCTGGCACTGCTATTAACATGTAAAATATATCCCTAATTAATCTGTTTTGTAATTTGAGATTTTAGCACATCTGGATCTTTTAGAGCTTGGCATACAGATTATTTTAGTGGTTCCTTCCCCTAAAATTTGCAATATGTTCATTTCAAGTGAGGATCAGGAATGAGATGAAAGTTTTATCTTCCCAAACTCTCTTGAAGACCAAGAGAGTATACCAATTCATGAGAAGCAGTGATTTGAATCCTGACTCTGAAACCTCTGAATTCTAAGGCTTTTAGCAAATTATTCCTGGAAGCATCTTCATCTTAAAAATTGTTATCTCTGTAATAATACCTACCCTCTAGGGTCAATCATTGGTTACTATTATTATCCTGATATTTTCCATTTCTTTATTAAAATTCATTTTGCAATCACAATCCTAATGTCTTCTCTTTGACTCCCTATGAAAGCAAAGAAACCTGGTGGACCTGGCTATCTAATTGACACACACAGTGTTCCAGGACAAGTCCATACATGCCTGATGGTACAGTCATGGTTGGTGAGAGACTGACCCATGTGAGTCATATTTAAACATATCATCTGGAAATCTCCCTATGCATAGGAGACATATATATTTTCAAACTGAAACATTCCCTTTAAATTGTGCGAGTCTATGCTTTTGACTGGGTAGTGGTGGTGAGTGAGTCTGGTGATATTGATACAGTATTGAGAATCATTCAAAAGATCATGACATCATTATGGAATCTGAATATCAGGGTCAGGCTATGTGGCATTAAAAATATAAATGACAAACTTTAGAGTGCACCAAAACTCAACAGAGTATCTGCATGAGTATTTTAGAGAAACCAACGAAACAAGTTTTTTCTGTGGAGTCTAGGAATTTACACACAATAGGCATACAGGATTTAGCAAGATGTTTAGAAGTATTGTTCAAAGGAAAACAAAAAATATATCCATTCTTATTCTACTTTTTGGTGGTAAAAATATACCCTAGGTTTTTTTTTTTTTAAGTTGATGTTTTAGTTCCATATCTCTTTATACAATAGGTGTACACTTACTGATAAAGTGTTTAGTACATTCAATCAGTGTAACTTGCTGTGCATAAATTTTATACAGTTGGTACAATATAAATAACTTCTCCCAATTTATCTAATAAAATATTTTAATATGTTTACTTTTCATAAAGTGCATCAGATGATTAAAGTTAGTGTTTGGTTCATATGAAAGAGGGCTGAGTCGTGCTATGGATCAGCGATGGACTGCCATCTTACTCATATATCCAAGGCCTATGGATCAGCAGTGGACTGCCATCTTACCCATATATCCAAGGCCTACAATTTTATCTTCTCATTCAGTGTTCTTTTACCTACATTTCCTCTTCCCTTTTATGAACGTGGGCAGCAGAGGAGAGAGGCAATCATAGCGACTAGGATGAGAGAGTGCTCATCCTGGGCAATAGCGTTCCCAACCACTACAGCATTTTCTCATTCTGATCTCCATCACCATTGAGGGGGTGCCACAGTCAGCATCGTTACAGCTATAAAATTCATGGATGCACGTTAAATAGCTTAAATGCAACATCTCCCAGAACTAATTTTTTAAAAAATAACAGTGGACAGCCATAAAACAGATGGCTTCTGGAGGTGGACCCAAATGACAATTTAATGAAAAAATGGGCAAAAGATGAAAACAGATGGGCAAAAGATGAAAACAGGAAATATTTCAATTCATAATAAATACAGAAAAGATGCTCAATGTCACTAGTGGTCTGAAAAATCAAAAGTAAAATATTAAAACAACAGTTTTTGATTCATCAGACTAGCAATATATATATATATTTTTGGAGACAGAGTCTTGCTCTGGAGTACGATGGTGTGATCTTGGCTCACTACAATCTCCACCTCCAGGGTTCAAGTGATTCTCCTGCCTCAACCTCTGCAGTAGCTGGGACTACAGGCATGCGCCACCATGCCAGGCTAATCTTTCTATTTTTAGTAGAGATGAGGTTTCTCCATGTTGGCCAGACTGGTCTTGAACTCCTGACCTCATGTGATCCACCCACCTCGGCCTCCCAGACTGCTGGGATTATGGGCATAAGCCATCATGCCCAGCCTCAGACTAGCAAAAATTTAAAAATATAAATGATACTCAGTTTGGGTGAGGACATGGGAAAATAGGCCCTCTCATACATTGTTGGCACAACAGATAGAAATTTTTAAATGTTTATACATTTTGATATAACAAACTTTAGAGATCTACGCAACAGAAAAATATTGACCTATATGCATAAACTGCATGTACAATCTGTCCATTGAAACACTTTTAGCAATTTTATACCCTCACAAATATAGAGAGGACCTCATTTTTGGAAGCCTATTATGTTTCTACAACATTGTGAGAAAAACAGCGCATTGAACAGATTAAATAATTAAATTTGGGTTCCTAATTTTATTTATGTATTTATTTTATTTATCTATTTTTGAGACAGAATCTTGTTCTTGTCGCCTAGGCTGGAATGCAATGGTGCAATCTTGGCTCACTGCAACCTCCGCCTCCCGGGTTCAAGAAGTTCTTCTGCCTCAGTCTCCCAGGTAGCTGGGATTACAGGTACCTGCCACCACACTCAGCTAATTTTTGTATTTTTAGTAGAGACAGGGTTTCACCATGTAGAGACAGGGTTCCACCCACTTTGGCTTCCCAAAGTGCTAGGATTAGGGGCATGAGCCACTGCATCCTACCAGTTCCTACTTTTGAAACTGAAATACATAAAGACTACAAATTGGATGCAGTGTATACTGTTCAGGTGATGGTGCACCAAAATCTCATAAATCACCACCGAAGAACTTAGTCACGTAACCAAACACCACCTGTTCCCCAATAACCTGTGGAAATACAAAAATTTAATTAATTAAATAAATAGAGCAACTTGGGGAAAATATCATTGAGATATATAGGGAGTGTCACATATATGAATTTTGTTAAAAATTTTATTCTAATTTTTATTTATTTTTTGAGACAGTCTCACTCTGTCACCCAGGCTGGAGTGCAGTAGAATCATCACAGCTCACTGCAGCCTTGACCTCCTGGCTTCAAGTGATCCTCCCACCTCAGCCTCCTGAGTAGCTGGTGCATGTGCCACCATGCCTGGCTAATGAAAAACCTTTTTTTTTTTTTTTCCCCAGAAACAAAGTCCCCCTATGTTGCCCAGGCTGGATTTTTTTTTTTAAGATTTTATCTTAAAAATTCTTTGCTCATTAAGCATTTATTTCCTAACTTCCAGGTGGCAAAAATTATGGTGTTTAAAATTATTTCTGGGACATCTGGAAATTTTCGTGTAAGTTCTATAAATGTAGTTTTACTTCTTCATTCCTCAGTTGTAACTAGTAAAAATATTTCCCAATGTTGTCAATCAAACTTCCACACCAGCGAGAAGATGACATTTCCTCCTCTTTCCAGGAAGGATAGGAAGGAATTAGTCAGAAATTAAGCTATTTATTTTAAAAAGATACATTTATTTTAAAAAGGCACCTACAGAGTGTCTGAATACTCATTTATATCCCAGGGATATTCGGATGAAAACATAGTTCTTGTCTTCACAGTATAGGCACACAATAATCGCATACCTAAATAGTACGAACAGCATCACTCCTTAGGTATAAAAAGAATCTCACTTCATCTTTTCTTTTTTCATGTTAAAACTTCTTGGTTCCCTATTTGCACAAAATATTCACAATGCTTAGTCTCTCCTGGGGCCTCCAATCCCATCTATCTGTAAACAGGCCAAGAACAAGAAAGAGCTCCTTCAGTCCTGAAGTGCCAGTCCTGTTTCTATATGATTGCCTCTCGGAGAGAGGATTGGAGGACCTGCTCAGTTCCCAGGCGAATCCCCTATAGTTGGCTGTCATCAATTCTTTCTCCACCCCATGTACCATTGTTGAACACTGGACACCCAGCCTGGCTTGGAGTCATACTCATCAACTGTAATTAAGATACAACCGTGACAATGCCAGCTCTTCCAGCAGGGCAGAGGTGTTCAGGGTAGAGGAAATTAGGGGATGTCTCTGTCGTGTGGCTCCCAGGTTGTAGCTGCACATGACCCTGTGGTAAACCATTTAATACCTGCTGCTAGGCTGCACATAGATGGTTCATTGAGGGAACCTGCTCCTACCCACTAAGTGTTAAGGAGAGCAGTGGGTGCTTCTTACCGTAACGCCTAAGAACTCTGTGGCTCCTCATACTCTTCTTTTTTAGATTCTGTCAGTAGGCCACGTCCTGCAGGCACCAGTCTGTCCTGTTTCTCTTTGACTCAGATCCTCACTGATTTCCTGTTATGCAATGATTGGCACTTTGTTCCCCTAGGGAACTACAAGAACAGGTTACATATGTAACAGGGAAAAGGAACAGGAAGTAGAGATCTGCAGCGCAGCCATCATTTCCGGGCTGAACAACCCAATCCCTGCACACATGAGGGGAACTGCGTCTGGGTAGAGGCTGCTGCTGAGGGTGTCCCACACGCTGTACAGGAGTGTAAGAGTCTGAAGAATTGTGGTCTCAAAGCTTTGAGAAGTGTTTTATTGTTCTAATAGTCAGAGACTTGAATTCACATTTGGTGTGAATTTTTCCTTTGTTGAGGGGAAACACTTGGGTGACTCAAAAAGCGTTTGAAGAAATGATGACTGGATATTCTAGTTCAAGAATGCTCTTAAACTGAAAGCGCAGACGTACTTAATTTCTACCAATTAAGCAAATTCAGGTTTTATTGCTATCTCCTGCCACCCTTAGGCCTAGGGGGAGGACGGAGAGGGATACATGTGCTTGTGTGTATGTGTGTGTTTGCTGTGAGGCTACAATTAGGCACTGGGTCTGGTTATCTGGAGTGGGAAGTAAAGAAAGATCCTCCAGGCATATCAGTAAAGACAAAGATCAGAGTGTATATTCTAATATGTCAGGCTGTCTTAGGGAGAGGTCCAGAAGGGATTTTAGATGGTTACCTGCGTGTCACTGAAACAAAATTGAAACTAGTGCACTGTAACTAAATTGCAGTATTCCTTTGATAACCGAGGGCTTATACATTTTAGCTAATTTGTCAGACAATTTGATAACCAAAGGGAGAAGACCTCACTTCTCCCTTTGCCAGATTTAGCAGAGAAAATATAGAATACCCAGGCATATTTGAATTGCAGATAAACAAAAAATGATTTTAGTATAATTATGTCTAAAATATCACATGGTTTATACTTACAGCCTAAAAACTATTAATTGTTTATCTGAAATTTAAATTTAACTGTGTGTTCTGTATGTCTATCTAGCAAACCTAGTCTCATTAGATAGTAGTATTTTCTTTAAATTCAAGTCCTCCTACAGAGGAATTTTCATGGTATTGGAAATGCGGTAATTGGGCTCACTCAGCACTCACTTCCAACCATTTTTTCTCTTGACTTTCTCACTTTTAGAGTCTGGAAAGGTAAGCACTCAGTTTTCTTGGACACCATTTTTCAGGAGTAGCCAAAGGACTCAAAGACTGTCAATGAGTCTTAATCAGAAGTCTTCTAGGCAGATCCCTCTCTGAAATAAAAAGATAGCCGTTCTAAGGAAAAAGCACTTTTGTCCTTTCTACCCTTTTCTTGCCTGTTATCCAAAAACTGAGCTAAGATTGTCCACTGTACTCTAGCCTGGGCAACAGTGTGAGACTCTGTTTTAAAATTAAATAAATAAATAAAATTTCTTTTAAAAAAAGCAATGACAGTAAGTGCAGCATTCCTCATGCAATCACCAGGTGACAAGCATAATGACAAAGGTCTACACATTCATGGAGAGATCCTGAATTCCAGATGATCAGTAAGTCACTCTACCTGCATTAAACTACCAATCTCCAGACTTCTTGTTTTTGGACAGAAAATAACTTATTATTTATAGCTATTATATTTGAGTTTTTTGTTAATTGTAAATGACTTACCCCTACTGATACCTCTCAAAACTCTCACCATTATAGAGCTATTTAGTTTTACATAACTAAAAAAAATCAAGTTTTGGAAAGACAGAGTGGTATCACAGGTAAAGTAATTCACTCTTATAAAGATGCTTTGGGAATGAGGAGAAAATACAATAAAAGAAATGTGATGCTCTGATCAGATTTTTTAGAAGACTTAGTTTGTGCTTGTATGGGTAGAGAGATAAAAACAGAAGTTTTTGTGTGAAACTTGGTAAGATCATAAGAAAAGACCATCGGAAACAATAACATTGTGTGAGAAACTTTGTCAAATTGTGGACATCAACAGAGCTACTTCTGGGCCAAGTGATGATGGATTGTGGACAGAGTTAGAGAAGAGGCTGTTCTTGGCACCTTTGCAAAATCATATACCTCTTGGCACTCAAAGTTGGTAGTTTGGGGAGTGTCTAGCGGCAGCCTCTCTGGCGTAAGCATTGACCTTCTCACTGTTGGCACCACCAGCGGGGGCAGAAGGGGGGTCTTGCTTCAAGCAACTAAAAACATACAAGAACCAGAATCAAAGAACAGATGAATATGAGTGAGGCTGACAGACTGACTTGTTAGCATGTAGGAAATGTACCTTTGGAGGTTCCCAGTTCTAACTGGGGGACATTTTGAAGTGCTCTGAAGTTCACTTATTTCATAGGCTAAGGAACTTGATCCATTGTTTTTGGTATTATAAATTCATGGGTATTTTGGCATAGCCTTTTGGTGGGGCAATATACCTGACCTAGGATTTTCAGAATTTAGCTATGCTTCTCAAAGGCTGAGATGTATGTATTCTGTGTGTCTACATTTTTTGAATAATTTTACAACTTGTATCACAATCATTTGCCGGAATGTCTCCTTTTCCTATTGCTTTGCTTCAGGTGCTGGTTGTTACACATCTGAGTTTTTAGAAAAGTCTCCTAATTGATCTTTATGCTTCTCTTCTTAACCTTCTCAAACCCAGATTGCCCTCTGCTACCAGAACATGTCAGTTCCATATGTAAACACTTTCAATTATTTCTCTTTTGTCTATAAGGTTCAAGTCAAATAATTTTCATAACATGTTGTTTGCTGCTTTTACAAGCAGACCTTCCAACATTTCCTAATGTGTACCTTTGTACTCCATTCATGTAAACAACTCGCTGAATACTCTATGTCCTTTCTTCCATGGGCACATTCTCTACTTATTGAAGGGAATGCCATTTTTCTCTTCACCTGTTTCACATTATTCTTACCTAATCTTCAAGCACATTCCCAAAATGATTTTTTTTTATTAAGCTTCCTCTGGGATCCTTGACGGAGATTTAATTATTACTCAATGCTGTGCTTCCATAATAATATGTGTGCATCCCCATATTGAGCTCACCACTTAGTACTGTAATTATTTGATTCCATGTCTCGTCCATTATAGTTTGAGTTTCTTGAAGGCAGCTAATCCGATGACCTGTCTTTAAGACCAAATTCTAAATAGTAGGTGTTTAATAACTTTAATTATGTATATCAATGACTCATACTTTTAAAAATGAACTCCTCACCAAGTTCTGTTATTTCTCAGGCCAAGTATTTCTCAACATTCTTGGTTTCTCACCATGCCAACCACCACTACTATAGATTAGAACATCACCAGCTAGCTTCAGGATTATTTCCACGGTCAGTATTTTTATTTTTCTTCCATCAGAAGTATTTTTAAAAAGGGAAATTATATGAACAGATTTGTGGTTTCAGAAAAGTAGTCCTGGAAGCTATGTAGAAATTGGATGGTGACTGGTGAAGAATGGAGAAAGCAAACCAGTCTAATTTCCACAAAGCTGCCAGAGTCATTTTTCTAAAACCCACAGTTCTGCTCACATAACTTTCCTTATTAAAACACTTCCTATGGAAAGTAATAAGCTAAGCATGTGCTTCAACATATTTTTTTCTGTCCCAGTTGTCTGCTGAGGTTACTAAGTTCACACAGAAAAGGAAAAGTTAGTATACAACTGGAACCCAGTATGGGGTTTTAGCTAATTGCTTTAAGTTTGGCATTTTCATTGAGTCAGTGGAGGTGATCCAGGTAGACCACAGTGGTCCCTTGCCTGCTGCCCCATCCCTGCTCAGGACATCAGAGGAGGAAAACAGACTCCTTCATCTTCATGTACACTGAGTAAGATACCTATACACAAGTTATTATTTTTTGAGCCAACGGCTAGGACCAGTAACATTTAGCAGTCAGTCTTGCTCAAGGAGAGACAGCCTACTGAGCTGAACTGATCCAAATCAGGGCAGTTAGTAGAATACCTAGCCCCCATATCCTGCATGCCCTGGGAACAACCGGCAAATGACTGGACTCTCCTCAGTTGCGGGACTCAAACTGCTGAGCTGATTTCACCCCCTATACTGGATCTGGAAGCTCTCCCAGGCCACTTCCTTGGCAACCATCTACTTCAGTGTAGGGAATCCAGCCTTCCAATCTATTCATCTCCAATATCCTTGGAGAGAAAATTGTCCTTTTTTGTGAGCTACCTGATAGTGACCAATGGTCAGAAAACCCTACAGCAGATCTATCCTACACAGGGAATTAAAGATGCTCCACTGCTAACAGCATTGTGGGCCATTATTACAGTTATCACTATTTCAGCACTGACTATGTATCGAGCATTGGCTAAGTGTTCCATATAGTTAATTATCACAGTGATTCCATGACTTTACTCTTATTATCTTGATTTTATGGCTGAGGAAACAAATTTAATCCAGGTAGGGAGTAAAGAGCTGGAATTTAAACCCAGGCAGACTTACCAAATGGGCTGTACAATCTTTTATTTTTTTCTTTTTTTTTTTTTTTTTTTTTTTGAACAAGCCTCTGGAGTTCAAGTGATTCTCTTGCCTCAGCCTCCTGAGTAGCTGTGATTACAGGTGCCCTCCACCATGCCCAGCTAATTTTTGTATTTTTAGTAGAGATGAGGTTTCTCCATGTTGGCCAGGCTGGTCTCAAAGTCCTGACCTTAGGTGATCCATCCACCTCAGTCTCCCAGAGTGCTGGGATTACAGGCTGTACAATCTTTCTGCTGGCAATTGCTTGCCTATATTTATTACTATGATCATACAATGAAGACTCACTGGATATGTAATAGAAGTCAGAAATTGCAAGAGGGGATTGATTGGCACAGATAGATCAAGTATCTCCCACTGACATTGTAATGGAGGAGGGAGAAGATAACTTAAAATGTCTATTGTTCAATCTCAGGGGTAATTGAAAGATAATAGCATTAAAAATTTTATTGATTGAATCCAGGTTGACTCACAAAAGAAAACCAAGAAATAGAAATAAAGGACTTTGCAGAATCGAAAACACAAAAATAAATCCCTGAGAAGGATGAGAAAATAATGGAATGGGTATGGCTTCAATCAGAATTACTGATCTTAAATCCAACTTCAGAAATTATACTTGAGTGTGGAGTAAAAGAGTATTGAATTGCAAATTATGAGATGAAAGATAAGACACAGACAATAGATACATGAGACTTAAGAAAGAAAGAAGGTTTGAGCAGAGAGTTATTTTCTGCACTGAAAGACCATGTGGGACTTTTGCAATAAAAGGCTCAGTAATGCTAGGCAATAATATTTTTAAAAATCATATTTTTAAAAATCTTTAAGGAAGCATTCCAGCCAAATGAAACTTTATTGTGATAAAAATTTTAAGACAGAAGAAAACTAATTAGGAAGACTATGGGTTAATGAAATATTTTATTTAGTTAGTTAATGTTTAATTTCTATAGGTTTTGAGGGAACAAATGGTGTTTAGTTACAGGAGTAATTTCTTTAGTGATGATTTTTGAGAATTTAATGCATCCATCACCCAAGCAACATGCACTGAACCTAATTTGTACGTAGTCTTTTATCACTCACCCCCTTCCTACCCTTTCCCATGAGTCCTCAAATTCCATTCTATCATTCTTACGCCTTTCATCCTCATAGCTTAGCTCCCAGTTATGAGTGAGAACTTGAGATGTTTAGTTTTCCATTCCTGAGTTACTTCACTTAGAATAATAGTCTCCAGTCCCATCCAGGTTGCTGCGAATGCCATTAATTCATTCCTTTTTATGACTGAGTAGTATTCCATCATATGTGTATACCTCAATTTCTTTAAATTCTGCAAAAATATTTGATACTTTCTAGAAGGTATAATGTATAGATATGGAAAGAATCTTGAAATAGAAATACATAATGGAAGAAAATGTAGCACAAATCTGCTTCCAAAGTTTTAATATAGGTCAGTGTAATGCAAGAGGAATATAAGTGTACAAAATTCTTCTCCTAAGGGAAGGGAAGATCTGGTTATTTAATATGTAATATTAATAAGTAAATATGAGTTCAAATAAATTACTAAGCCACTCTTCTGCATGTACTATTTCCTCTGCTTGGAATACTCCTGCTAAGTGTATCCACGCAGTCCATCCTCTTACGTCTGTCTGCTCAGATTTCTTTTCATCAGAAGGATCTTTCCTGCTCCCCTATTTAAATTAGCATTTCTCATCACCCTTAGTGATTTCTTTACTGTCCTCCAACAATGCACATAATGGAATGTAAGTTCTCTGAAGGCAAGACTATCGATTTTCTTCACTGTCCTATCCCCAATGCCTAGAAGAGTACC
This sequence comes from Colobus angolensis palliatus, assembly GCF_000951035.1. Lineage (NCBI taxonomy): Eukaryota > Metazoa > Chordata > Mammalia > Primates > Cercopithecidae > Colobus > Colobus angolensis. Next base: position 3,412,154 of record NW_012123376.1, on the reverse strand, counting down.
TAACACATTTTAGACTCTTAATAAACATGAATGAACAATATATAAAGTGTTCCTATAAATCAATAAGAACAAACAACCTCCCCAGTCCCACGAAATGAACAACACCATGAAAAGGACATTCAATAAAGGCGTGAAAATATGGTTATCTTAATTATTCAAAAATGTAAGCTAAGTTGATGAAAGGTATTTTTATAGGACTGTGGCAAAGATTTTAAAGATTGGTAATATTCTGTGTTAACAAGGTGTGGAGGATGTAAAATATTAATTTGCAAGGTCAATTTTTTATGGGCTACCAAATATTCTTTTGATCTAGAAAATCTACTCTTCGGAATTTTTCCTATTAAAATATTTGTACAATTCTGTAAATATATAATTTTTTTAAAAGTTTGCCACATTTTTATTAAGGTAAAAAATAAGGTATGCTTATCTCATTTTGTATATGGGGATAAAATACAGGCAATAATACGTAGCTCAATATAGGAATTTTTTTGTGGTACATAGGAAGAAAAACCTTGCCTCTGGTTATCTCTGGAAGGTGAAGTTGCATGATAATTTGTTTCCTATTTTTTAGGTAATTTTGTTATGTTTGAAATCTGACAATAATATCTAGCATTCTATAATCGTTAGGAAAATATAAAAGGTATAATTATACTATTTAAAATAACTTGTGAACCAGTTTTCTCAGCTCTAAAGTCTTTTCCACAGAGGGTCTGTTAGCCTTTTTGTAAATTTTTAAATCCTCCTGAGTTCGATGTGTTGGTATTTCTTTCAGGTTCTTTCATTTTATGTTCATAGGTGAGATTACTCTGCAGATTTTCTTTCTTCTTGTGTTAGTTTGAGTTAATACAGCTACATTTGTCTCATAAAATCCGCTCCTATCCAATCATGCCCTGTGCTGTGCTCAACGTATGATCCAATGGCTTGAAATCCTTTTGTGAAAAACGTCATCTTTTTTCATGCCTCTGTGACTTGTTCATGATCTTCTCTCTACCCGGCAGGCCCTTTGCTGTCTTCTTTCCTTTGTAAGTTTCAAATTATCTTGTGAGACACAGGTTACATGTCCTCTCTTGTATGAAGTCTTTTCTGCCTTCCCCCAGGAGGTTTCTTTTTCCTCTGATCCTCATTATATAAATAATGTTATCACCAATAGCATTCATCACATTGTAGTGTAATTATTTTCCTGCATGTTTGTATCCCTGGTCTAAAGAGAGACTATCTCTCATTCATATTTGTGTGTCTAGCCCCTGGGTGCGATGTCTGGTTCATCCTAGCTTCTCAATCTCAATAGATATCATTTGAATAATACAAAGATACCCAGGATCACCTGAGAGTTCATGAGTTAAAAGTAAAAGTTCACTATTTCCTTGCTCATCCCTTGAATGATTATTTAATTTTCCAGACTGATAAGGTCAGCGGTTACTGTATTATAACAAAGAGTGTCATCTCGCTTCAGCCCTCATGTGCCAAGAGACCCAGAGAGGTTCTCCTGTTCCTGCTGGGACATGTTAAAATGTGTCACTTTCCTTGCTACATTCACTCTTGCTTTCTACATTCTTTCACTTCTTCCTTGCTACATTCACTCTTGCTCTTCCTGGCTATTTATTCCTCTAGTTGCCCTTTTCTGTAAGCAAGAAAACACAAGAAAAGATTCTAGGTTTCCACACTCGATCTCACTGTGCATGTCTATGTCTCCACTTGTTCCTCAAAATCAAACCCTAATCATATTCAATCAAGAAGCAATAAATATGTAAGCCACAATGTGTATTATGAAAATTGTCATAATTAATATGAGATCTGAAAAAGATCCTAGTTTTTCCATTGAATGCTTTTGTTTCTTAACACCTTCCTTGATTTTTACTGATTGTCTTTTTTTTTCTTCTTTTTTTTTTTTTTGCATTCCTATATCATTTGTCTCATTCTTGCAAATCAACTGTTTTTATTTAGTGAACTTAATGTTTACAAATAAATATGTTTTTTCTTCTTTTTTTTTTTTTTGCATTCCTATATCATTTGTCTCATTCTTGGCTTCATCTTTCCACATTTCAACCTGAAAAGTAGGATTCCTAGCCTGAACCTGAACTGAAATGTAAATATATCTGGGCTCTTCAGAAGTACCTTTGTTGCTTATGTGTCTACTAAGTAAGAATAAAAAGTAGTTTTGTTACTCATCTAAGGAAAATTACTCATCTAAAGAAAATTTCCTGTAGAGGAAATCATAATGTGGGATTGAATATTTTTGTACTAACAAACCTAGGGATTAAATTGTCATCTTCTGGAGAGAAAAATCTTTGGCAAAAGAAAATGTTTTCATATGGATCTATGTGAGACACAAGGGCAACATAAAAGCTGCTTTGCACCTGGGATACCACACAATGGGGTGTGGGCAGCAGGAGCCTCTGGAAGTGAAGCACCTCTTTGGCACATCCTGTGTTTGCTGCATTGAGAGTACCAGGAGCCAGCACCCTTGGCATAAACATTACCTCCAAACATTTTTATATTTATTAGTTTAAAGATGATGCTTAGTACAGCCATTATGGAAAACAGTATGGAGAATCCTCAAAAAATTAAAAGTAGAAGTATTGTATGATCCAGCAATACCACTTCTGGGTTTATATCCAAGGGAAATAAAATCACTGAAGATATCTCTTCATGTTCATTGCAACATTAGTCACAATAGCCAAGATATGGAAACAAGCTATCCTTTTTTTATACATATATGTACACACATACATTATATATATATATCCTATTATATATATACATACCACATTTTCTTTATCCATTCAAATGTCAGTGGCAACATAGATTTAAAATGTGATTTGTGTGTGTATATATATATTCTTTTGTGTATACATATATACACACATATGTGTTTGTGTGTATATATATATACACATATATATACACAAAATAATATTATTCACCCTTACAAAAGAAGGAAATTCTGCCATTTGCAAAAACATAGATGAACATGGAGGACACTATGCCAAGTGAAATAAGCCAGAAAGCATGAATGTCATGTCTCATGCAGAAAGACAAATACTGCATGATCTCACTTATATAGGAAATCTGAAAAACAAGTTGAACTCAACAACAAAGAGTAGTATAGTGGTTACCAGACGCTGGGTGTTGTAGGAAAAGGGAAGATAGTGGTCAAAGTATGTAAACCCTCAATTATAAGATGAATAAGTACTGGAGCCCTAATGTACAGCATGATGACTGCAGTTAATAATCTTGTCTTACATACTTGAAATTTGCTGAAAGAGTAAATCTCAAATGTTCTCACCACACATACACAAAAATGTTAATGATGTAATGTGATAGATACATTAATCAGCTTGATTGTGGTAATTATTTCACAATGTATACATATATCACAACATATTGTGCACCCTAAATATATGCAATTTTCATTTGTCAATCATACCTCAATGAAGCTGGAAAAAATGATGCCTATTCATTGTGAAAATAATACAAAATACAAAAAAGCATAAGAAAATAGCTGTCCCTCACAATTCCATGACACAGATATACCTAAATACTGCTGTCATTATTTTAATTGTATATATAGTTTTTGTTTACTTTTCCATTGAATATTACAGAACCACTGTTCAAGATTTACTCCAAGCTTTACCCTCTTTATAAAGTTTTCCTTAGTGTCTCCCCACCTCCACCCCAAGTAGCATGACTATATGTTGTCTTTCAATTGCTCTCAGTACATTCTTCTATCAAAAAATACATAATAATTTAGTTAACCTACTAGTATATGTATATGTCTTCCTTTTATATATTGGAAGCAGTTTCAATACAAATACATAGACCAGTGTCTGGTTTATATTAAAATGTTATTAAATTAGTTAAATACATGAATAAATAATCTTAATTGTTTTAATCACAAGATAAATATCTCTTTGTAAATACTATATTAATAGCTTGATGATATTCTATCATATGGGTGTAACATAAGTAAATTATTATTCATTATTGTTGGAATACTGGTATTATATAAAATTATTATTATAAATAACATTGGCAGGATATATTTCTGTGTGAAAGTTTACATTTTACTACCAGTACATCAGGAATTACTGGATTAAAATGCATAAATATTATCCATGACAGAATTGTTAATCAAAAAGTCTGTATAAATTTATATGTCCAGCAATGCATGAGCTTAAATTTTGCCTCATCCTGGGCAACACTGAGTTTTACATATTTAAATAGATATGCAAGATGTTTTTCTTTACACCTATGCATGTTAATTTAATTAAAATGTAATGCACATAACATATTTATGTATTATTTAATCACATACTCATATATGGTAAGAAACACCAATGTGTCACTTAAAATTTCATTTTAGACTGCATTTTTGAGCCACCAAATCTTACAAACTAATTTGTTTTACAAATCATATCAAGTTTGAAGGTGGCATTACTGAGCACAATCAAATCAGAGATGTGCATGTGTATTAGTCTGTTCTCACACTGCTAATAAAGGCATACCTGAGACTAAATAATTTGTAAAAGAAAGAGGTTTAATTGACTCACAGTTCCACATGGCTGGGAGGTCCCCCAATCATGGAAGAAGGCAAAGGAAGAGCAAAGTCACATCTTGCATAATGTTAGGCAAAAGAGTTTGTGCAGGGGAATTTCCATGTATGAAACCATCAGATCTCGTGAGACTTATTCGCTGCCAGGAGAACATGATGGGGGAAACTACTCCCACGATTCAATTATCCCTGCCTGGCCCTACCCTTGACATGTGGAGATTATTACCATTCAAGGTGAGATTTGGGTGGGGGCACAGGCAAACCGTAACAGTATGTGTGTGTGTGTGTGTGTGTGTGTGTTAGTATAAATCATACTATAAAGAATATTGTTGAATTCCTGATATGTACAAATACGAACATTATTACTAACAAACTAGATAAAGCCAAAATACAATTGTGTTATATACTGTAATCCAATGGACCTGACACCTGTTTCTTTCTTGCTTCTCTCTAGGCCATGCAGTGAACTCTGAAGTACAACTGCCCTTACTTCTACTTCTATAACATAGTTACCTGTGTTTGGTCATTTTGTTTTTTTCAAGTCTGTTTTGGTAAGTTATTATGATTTGATGGTTCTTTAGAGTTTCTGAAGCATATTTTCTCCCTGCTGTTTAGAGAATATTAATTTTTTTTCCTGTTTGATTACTGTGGTGGAACTGTTGTATTTGGAAAAGCAATGGTTTAAATTTAATTTTGTTTTATTTTAGTTAGCAAAAATGAAACAATTTCAACATAACATTGGGCATTAGTCTTTTTCTTAAAAGTTGTGGATTGTCAGTAACTGACAAATATTCTGCTGCCAAGATCTTGCAAGTATTATATTTGTTGTCTGATGCCAAACATCCTCTTTAAATGCTAATGAACAAAGTATGGCATGCATTCTGTTCCTGATAGATTATGCCTATACCTTCTGTGGTCAACAGAAGGGGAATTCCCGGCCCATATGATTTCCATTCTGGCACACTCATCTCCTTAGTACTTACAAGTCAGTTAGCATTTAGATGTATTACTCAATCTTATTCTTAGATTGAACACAACAGCCACAGCTTAGCTGCTTCCACTAAACCTGAAGAAGCAATTACGTGAGACAATTTTTCCTTACATTCTCCCACCCAGCCCAAGTGAATACAGGAAACATTCAATTTTACATCTAAACTTTTTGCTAAACCTAAGTAATTGAACTACAGAAAGACTTGAACACTCTGACTAGTTTGACCTTTCCTCCACAGGCATTTTGAAGCCATCAAAGAGTTTCTAGATAATGAGGAAACCTGATTTGGTGAAAGATTTGGCAGAAAGGAGGATAGTGAAGAGCATGATGCAAAAGCAATTGCTAGGCTTTTACAATAGTCCTGGCCTGTGCTAAAATGGTATAATATTGACATATTAACAAGGAAAGGCTTTGGGGAAGGTGTAATGAGGCAACAGAGTGGCCCACAGGTTTCAAGGCCAGCTTGAGTCAAGGCTTCACCCCATATAGCTGTGTTGATGTTATGATTAAACCTCTTGAATTTCCTGTTTTATCAAGTTTCTCACCTGTCAAATGGTTGTAATGATAGGACATAAGATTCAAAATTATTATAAAGATTACATGAGATAATGAACTAAAACTTGGAACATAGCACCTGGCTAGCATGTGGTATGTGTTGAAAATCTGTATTTGTTTTCTGTTGCTGGATAACAAATTACCACTAATTTAGCAGTTAACCAACAACACACTTAAAAAAAAAATCTTACTATGTTTTTACATCAGAAGTACAGGTCCAGCTGTACAAGACTTCTGTTCAAGCTGTCAGCCAGACTGCATTTCTTCCTGGAGCTCAAGATCCTCCTCCAAGCTCACTCAGTTGTTGGCAGATTTCAGTTCCTTGCATTGTAAAATTGAAGCCCCCATTTTTTTTTTTGATGACTGTCAGTGGGGGCCACTCAGCCACTAGGAGCCATCCACAGTTCTTTGACAAGTGGCCCTTTCACAGGTCCTCTCTCATCACAGCAGCTTACTTCCTCAAGGATGGCAGAGGGAGAGTGTCATACATAATGCGAGGTAATCAAGAGAATGACTCTCTCATCGCCTTTGGCACATTCAATAGATTAAAAGCAAGTTCTAGGGCTTGTAGCTCCATATTCAAGAGGAGTGGATTATACAAGGGCGTAGGCCACTGGCATCATCTTAGAGTTCTCTGTATCTCAATATATGTGTTAGCTCTTGTGTTAGTCAAATATTCTTTTTGTTACAAGACACAGAAACTCAACTTGAACTAGGTTAAGCAAAGTAGCATTTCAAAAGCGAAGATTTAGTGGAAGTTTTCTGGGATTGCTCACAGAATCCAAGAATGGGCTGCAGGTACCAGGGTAGCATTAATGACTTTGGGAACCTGAATGAGGAGTCATCGTATCTTAGGAGACATGATGTCTTGATGCATCAGGAGATTCAGTTTCCTCCTGTGCTGGCTTTGTCTGTTGGATTTACCCTCTTAAGCTTCTCCCTGAAACCTGGGAATATCCTGCTTGAAGGTTCATAACCTTGAACCTTCTCTGTGAGGTTACAGATCTCCCCCCAGAACCTCCAGAAGAGACATGTTTCAAACGGACTATCATTGGCTTATGGTAGATCACGTAAATACTCAAAGACCAATAACTCTGGCCAGGTAGATGGGGTATCATGATTGACTTAGCCAAGGGAGCATATCCTCCCTTGTGTTTGGAGGGAAATACATCAATTCCCAGAAACTGGTGAGGCTAGAAACAGAGCAAGGCAGATAAAAGCTTGATAGAGTGATTTTCCCCCAATAAAATATCATGAATATTTTTTTTAAAAGTTGTATTAAGCACTCATATATCTATTTCCTAAATTCAATAAATATATATTATTTTGCCATGTTTGCTTTACCACATGTCTGTCAATCCATTTTGTTTTTTATCCATTTCAAATATGTTGCAGATGTCAGGATACATCACCCTAAGCTCTTCAGTATGGTTGTCGTTATTTAGAGTCTTGTAGATTGAATTTGAAGTTAAAGGTCAAAGCATAAGTAGTCTATTGTATAAACCTAAAAGTATAAGCTTTACCAGATAATTCTTTCTAATTAACTTGGTTACCATTTTCCTAAATCTAGGTGACAAGAGATAATGGCTTTCATTGACATTTCAAGAAAATGGAGAATTTGGTGGTGCATGCCTGTAGTTCCAGCTACTCAGGAGGATGAGACAGGAGAATTGCTTAAGCCCAGGAGGCAGAGGTTGCAGCGAGCTGAGAATGTGTGCCACTGTACTCCAGCCTAGGTGACAGAGCAGGACCCTGTCTCAAAAAACAAAACAAAACAAGGAAATGGAGGATTTGTTTGAATACAGCTAATATGTTCAAATAACGTTAGGAACAAAGGATGAACAATATAGTAAACCCTCACTATTCACTGAAGTTATAGTACTATTTCACTCATTTCTCCAAGTAAGAACGCTTAGTGTCATATCTGTCTCCCTCACCCCTATTATCCAATTGGTTAATGGCCAGCCAGCTTCTTTCTATACACATTCACCTACTTCCTCACTGTCTTCCTCTTTTCCAACTCTGTTGCTTTCCAATTCTCACCTTGCTCTGACAATAACTTCAAAAATTTTCTCCCTGATTTGGGTAACTCCTTTTAATAAACTAATCTTTACAATGCCACTGGAATTGTCTCTTTAAATACAGATCTGGTTTTGTGATTCCCTAAAACTTGGTACTTCTCTTTTTCCTGTAGAAGAAAATCCAACACATGGACATGGTGGACAAAGTTTACTAAACACTGGTTATTTTGTAAGTGTTCTTGCCAATATGCTAACTATAGAGAATATTGGTGGCATTTACATTTTAACTGGATGGATTGGATGCTTCAAATATTTGTTGATCTAGATTGTTTCCAACTAACAAGTGTCCTGAATTGGCCCTAAGGTACCCTGGCTCAGGCTGATGTCACCACACATCTTTGAGTGTTGTTATGGAATGATGCTCATATGAGCAAAGAATAAACATTTATTGTGTTAAGTCACTCCAGTGGGATTTGCTACAGCATCTAACATACTATAAATGATACATGGTACCAAAGGGCAATATGACTATTCGGCCTGCAATACTTTCATGGAATGTGCCCAAGACTCACATTGGGACTGAAGGTGTTCCGTAGGGGTCCTATACTATTTGATCCAGAACAGTAAAAAGGCCAATCGATCAACAAATAATAATAGGAAATTTATCCCTATTGGAATTCTATTCCCTTCCACCTATAGATAGTAAATAAGCCATTGTAAAATATTATACAAAAGAAGGAATATTTCTTTTGTTTTATTAAGCTTAATTCTATACCTACACACTAGGATGCCCTAATTGAGAGAGGGTCTATTAAATTCTCACTATTTGATAGCTTACATTTTATTTAGCTACAAGTAAATGCATTGAGTTTTAACCAAGTAACAGGCCTGCTTCACAATTTTAAAATGAATTCTGAATTTTGCATCAAATGGAAATTTGAATTAGCATAGGTTTAATGATACATTGTTTTTGGTTTTTATGAGGCAAATATTTTTACTTTTCAATATTTTTGGTTTTCATGACCATTGCATTTATAGGCTCATTTTTGTGTGTGTGTGTAATTTTTTTATTATTATACTTTAAGTTTTAGGGTACATGTGCACAGTGTGCAGGTTTGTTACATACGTACACATGAGCCATATTGGTGTGCTGCACCCATTAACTCATTTACATTAAATGTTAATGTAAATGAGTTAATACCTAATGTACATTAGTTAATACCTAATGTAAATGTCATTTACATTAGGTATATCTCCTAATGCTATCCCTCCCCCCTCCCCTCCCCACAATAGGACCCGGTGTGTGATGTTCCCCTTCCTGTGTCCAAGTGATCTCATTGTTCAATTCCCACCTATGAGTGAGAACATGCGGTCTTTGGTTTTCTGTTCTTGCGATAGTTTGCTGAGAATGATGGTTTCCAGCTGCATCCATGTCCCTACAAAGGACACGAACTCATCCTTTTTAATGGCTGCATAGTATTCCATGGTGTATATGTGCCACACTTTCTTAATCCCGTCTGTCACTGATGGACATTTGGGTTGATTCCAAGTCTTTGCTATTGTGAATAGTGCCGCAATAAACATACGTGTGCATGTGTCTTTATAGCAGCATGACTTATAATCCTTTGGGTATATCCCCAGTAATGGGATGGCTAGGTCAAATGGTATTTCTAGTTCTAGATCCTTGAGGAATTGCCACACTGTTTTCCACAATGGTTGAACTAGTTTACAGTCCCACCAATAATGTAAAAGTGTTCCTATTTCTCCACATCCTCTCCAGCACTTGTTGTTTCCTGATTTTTTAATGATTGCCATTCTAACTGGTGTGAGATGGTATCTCATTGTGGTTTTGATTTGCGTTTCTCTGATGGCGAGTGATGATGAGCATTTTTTCATGTGTCTGTTGGCTGCATAAATGTCTTCTTTTGAGAAGCGTCTGTTCATATCCTTTGCCCACTTTTTGATGGGGTTGTTTTTTTCTTGCAAATTTGATTGAGTTCTTTATAGGTTCTGGATATTAGCCCTTTTAGACTCATTTTTAAACAAAGTTAAAATCCACTACATGGTGAAGACTATTTATAATATATTATGTACAATTTCTAAAGCATTTTAGTAGAATTTTGGTAATTTGTAATATCACTTAGGTATCGAAAATAAACTATTTATATGTAATAGAAAATTTTTATATGTCTCCAAAGAATCTGTTATTATAAAAGCTTTCCCAAGATTCTAATTATCTCTTTCCTAATACACTATGCAATAAAATCCAATTTTCATAATTTCAACTGAAAAAAATATAGCACTTTATTAGTAAAATTGAAATGCATTATAAGTTTACAAATGAGAGAAAGAACTTATAAAAATGCATGCATAATTTTAAGAAATCAATTGATATAGATTTCTCTGACAATCAAAGGTGTAGTATGAATACTTTATTGTCTAAACCTGAAGATGTTGCAACCACTGTTTCCAAGGACGCACCATGTTGTCGTGGAAACAGCATGGGTGTCAAGTCAGAAAAACCCTGGCCTTGCAACTGTAGAATTTATGAACTTGGGCAAGTTATTTACCCCTCTAAGCCTGTTTCTATACTAAAAACTGAGTTCATCATCCCTACTCAATAAGGCTACTAAGAACATTAAAGTCTCCAACGTGTCTGAAATACCTCATACATTCATTGGCTTATAGAACAAAAAGTGTTAATTTCCTGCCTTTGGTTTTGTCTAAAGAAATTAAAGGCATAAGATATTTATCTTGTAAAGGCACTAATGATTGATCATATACCCAGGTAAAATAGATGTACATTTAGAATTTGGTGCATATGGAAGTCAAACAGAAACTTTAGAATGTAGTTTATCCCCAAGTGTGAAAATGCAGAGAAGCTAGAGTGACAGAAACGTGGTTTCCAGACCTACATTTCTACCAGTTAGATTTGTGACTGAGAAAATGAGTGCATTTCACAGGCTCTCAGCTTTTAAAACTATAAAATGATAAAATGAAAGTGCTGAGAATGAGGATCCCCTTCTAGCACTAAAAGTTTTATTTTTCCTTTTTGTTATAAGAAAATTCTGGAAGGTCTGGGTACTGGAAAAGTTTGATTTTTTTTTTTTTTCCTAGAGAATGGTAGCCTCATATTTTTCTTTTTATGCTTTCTCTTTCAATAGGATTTTACTCCAATATGAACTAAATCATAAACAATGCTCCATCTCACCTCACAAATTTCCTCCTGTTTGCTCTTCAGACTCTTTAGTTGAATTCCCGATATCTCAAATTATCGAAAGCATTGCTTTTCCAAATAATTCTACAATGATCGCTGCAAAGCTGTATTTTCAAGACAATGGTACACATTCCGTATGCTTCTTCAATCCATTCCTCTCTATGGAGTTGTTCCCTACCGTTGGCTTGTTAACGTAGACCAAGTATAAACTTTTTAGACACAAACCCCTTTATAGAACTCTATATGTATATTGGAAGAAGCAGACTATTGGATGGTAATAAGTGCATTTATAAGCATTATTTCTATAGTGAAAAAAAGGTTAATTTGAAAGTCATTTCTCCATTCAAGAAGAACAATTTTCTCTAGTCTTCTGACTATTTATAGAAAGACCTTTACATGTGCAAACTAATTAATAAATGGGATCAATTTCAAGGTATTTTTTCTGGTTCATCACCACTTAATCATTCAATTTAAAAAACATTTTAAAGGCCAAGTCTAAAATAGATTTGCACCCACGCCCCCAGTGTGAATTTTTCATTCTTTACAACATGCAGTAGGTACTGTATAATGACCTTTTCTCTGTTTGGAACAGGGATTAGAATAATACATTTGACCCTTTAAAGTCACCTGGGAGAGATGTTAGTCTCCATGTTCAATAAACTGAAATATGTCTCAAGTGTCCCAAGGTTAAGGCCATGACTTTAAACTATTTAACACAGAGTATCATACTGATTCACTTAAACTCTCAGACTTTTAAAAAAATTATTCACTTGAATTACATATACTTTATCAGAACAATTTCTTTTCTTCATACAATTAAAGCAAATATTTTACATTGCAAATAAAGCAAGTTAACCTAGATGCATTGTGCATTATAATAAAATTTATAGTTGCATAAATAGCAGTGTAAACTTACAGAAAGACTAGTAATTATAGTGCCATTGATGGTCTTTGTTGCTTTAATTCTGAGGCAGCCAGAATGATTAAACTGAATCTTAATCGACTTCTCCATTAAAAATGCTGGCAGAGGAGCTCCTTTAACCTTTCCCATTGATTGAACACAACAATCACCATTCAATTATAATGCAAAAGGACATTTGTTATAATGTAGAAAAGATGCATGAGCCATTTCCTTTTACTCAAGACAATCAATGAGATGACTCCTACTTCTGCAAAGGTGAGAATGCTCTACCTGGGAGTCTGATAAAGTCAAAACTAAACAGAAACCTCTGCATCATGCAGAGGAGCAGGACCATACAGAAGAAACTAATCTGGAACAGATTCACAAAGAAGAAATGTATTTTCTACTACTATTTACCCTAGCCATGTTTATCCTTGATATATTGTTTTTCTTCCTAAGGTTTCAAAGTACTTACATTACCATGATCAAAAGTTTAATGGTGAATTAATGAGGATGGTTACTTGGCCTTTTATATGTATTTTCAGTGCATGCTTAATCAGACAAATCAAGGCAATAGAGGTAATTGAAGTAACTGAATTTTAGACTAGGAAGTAGTCTTCAAGATTAAGTGATTTACCTAAGGTCAGACAGCTAATTGTAACTAACCCCGACTAGGATCTGGGTCCATTAATTCCCCATTCAACATGTGTTACATTTGTCACCTCTGAAGTGTATTTCCTTTTTAGTTATGCTTTTTACCTGATTCTATGCTTGTATGGAATGCTCAGGTTCTGTACTTACATCATATAACCTACAACAAAAAACAAACTATACAAGTATAGCTGTGTTGGTCTGCATACATAGTGGTATTGTATTAAATATGGCCATGGATTCTTTGCTATTCCTCCTGTTGAGAAGTGGAGTATAGTACTCCTCCCCTTGAATGTAAACTAACTTAGTGCGATAGTATTGTGGCAGGCCAGGTCTCACTAACGTAGGCCTCCATTACAGCTGTCCCAGCACTGACTGAGTAGCTAGGTTAAACATTAAAAGCTGATTGAAACAGTGCCCTATACAATGGCTGGAATGTAAGGAAGAGCCCACAGAGAGTTTTGTCTAGGCTTTTCTTGGGCCTTGAAGCATGACAATGAAGGAATTCTTAACAGAACCCATTTATGATTAAACAAGTTTTACTGGGGGTCTGAAGAAACTCCCCAGGCCTCCACAAATAAGTTTATTAGGGTGTAAAGAAACTCCCAAACCTTTATAATTTAGCAGGAGACAAGGTAAGGGTAATAACCCCCGCACCTAGACCCATTTAGATGAAATAAATTTACTGAGGCTCCAGCAGAAAATCTTCGGGGCTCAGGCCTTAGTTATAGATTAAAAGAAGTTAATCACCAATGTCTTTAGATGAATGCATACTTGCAAGCAGACATATAACTTAGAAGATACATAGGCTCTGGAAAACTTTGTAATTTTGAGTTGGTCTGGTGATAATTTCCAGGCCTTCTCCCTGTTACCGGTTCCAGAAATTAAAACTCTCTTCCTCCCCAGTTCATCTGCATCTTGTTATTGGGCCACAAGAAATAGCAGCCCAATCCTCAGTTTGGTCTGGGAACAATATGAATGTTTGTCCCTCACAAACCTCATGTTGAAATATGATCCCTGGTGTTGGAGGTGTGGCCTAATGGAATGGTGTCATGGGATAGGATCCCTCATTAATGGCTTGGTGCTGGTCCTCATAGTAATAAGAGAGTTCTTGTTCTACTAGTTTCCATGACAGCAGGTTGTTTAAAAGAGCCTGGCACCTACCTCCCCCATCTCTCTCTTGCTTCCTCTCCTACCAGGTGATTTCTGCACAGGTTTAATAGCCCTTCTCCTTCTGTCATGAGTATATGCAGTCTGAAGCCCATGCTGGTGCCTTGCTTCTTGTACAGTTTGTAGAACTCTAATCCAAATTAATTTATTTTTCTTATAAATTATCCAACTTCAGGTATTCCTTTATAGGAATACTAAGACATTTAGTGACTTGAGCAGTAAAATGTGGCGGAAGTGACACTTTGGAACTTCAGATGCTGTCATATTAAGCCTTGCAATTTTTGCCCATGATTCTTGGAATGCTTGATCTGTGCAAGGCTAACATTTTTAGATTACCCTGTTATAAGGAAGCTGAAGTCATCCACATGGAACAGCTGTGAGGAGATAGAGAAACCCAAACATCTCTATTGTTCAGCTATCCCAGGCCAGGAAACAGAAAAGTAAGCAAAGAAGTCATCTTGGACATGCCAGGACAGCAGGCATGATGTGGAGGACCACTAAGGAAAGCAACTGACATCCAGAAGACCTGAGACATATAATCTAGCCAAACCATGACAACTGACCAGATTCCCTTACAGATCCCCTCAGCTTGACAAAACTTTAGATAGCTTTCTTCCTAACTATAGAGCCACTGTGGGCTCCTTTCTTAGAACATTTACTTTAAATTCTTTGCAATTGTTGATTGTCTGCCCTTTTGAGATGTAAATCTCCTGGCCTCTTGCCAGTTTTACAACCCAGGAATGTCTTTCTCAAGGCCTGGCAGAAGCCATTTTTAAAAAATTGAATCATCAAGAAAGATAGCTCCCATATTCTACTTTCTATCACAGGGCAGGAGCCTAACTTAGCAAATACAGACGGCCTAATCACATTGATCAACTTCCAGTCTAATGTCCTCCAATACTTTTACACTAGCTTATCCAAGCACTTAAACTCTCTGGCTTTATTGTTCCCACGGAGTTGAGTTAAATCTCTCTCCCCTATTGCAATAATCTTGAACAAAGTCTTTCTCGCCATTTTTAACTCTGTGTGGTGTGATTTTTTTTCTTTGACACAACCAACCCAGCTATATATATATGTTTCTCTCCATCTGAGATCTCACTCATCTAGAAGTAGGAATAAATCACTCCTGTGGTGCTTGCCCCAATTCCTGACTCACAAAATCATGAGCATGATAAGATAGGTGTAGTTTTATGCCCCTAAGTTTTGGTATAGTTTGTTATGCAGCAGTAGATAACTGGAAACTCATTCTCAGTCTCTCTCTCTCTGTCTGTGTTTGTCTCTCTCTCTCTCTATACACACACACACACACACACATATACATATGTACCTATACACACAGTAAGTCTTCACTTAATGTCATTGACAGATTCTTGGAAACAGCAACTTTAAACAAAATGATGTACATCAGGTACTTGAATAATGTTTTCATGCATGTCATTTTGTTATAACATTGATGAGAAAAAACTCTGGTTTCTAATCAACATCAACATCATTTTGCTTCAAGTCACAGTTTCTAAGAACCTACTGAAATGTTAAGTGAGGATTTAAATAGGTATACCTATGTGTACATATACATATGTATATCTACATTTATCTTATATCTATGTAATGTATTGATACAATCTATATTGATATATCATGTAGATGTCATTCATAAGCATAAATCTCTAAATGCATTCAGTGGGGGCTAGAAGTATAAAATTCATGTTACTAATTTACTTTGGAGCATGCACTGAAGGTTCATTTGGTTACTTAGGAGAATATGTACATCTTTACCTTAACTACATTGAATATGTGTCAAATCACTAAAACTAAAACCTTATTAGATGCATAATTATTTTGTATGCACCTAAGCAACTGTTTACATGTAGCCAGCCCCAAATTCCCAGAACCCTCTTTCAAAAGTGAGCTCGAATGTACAACTATTAGAAATAAGTATTTTTAAAAGTAAGTAAGACTATTTGAAATAGTCTCTTAAAATAATAAAAGAGAATAAAAAAAGCATCTTTTCTCTGTAAATGACCTAAATTTTAAATGACAATCTTTTTAAAGTAAGAGCAAACAACTTTCAAATTTTAGGTTCAAAAGGGTAAATAATTTTTCAAAGTTCTAATGATACTTTCAAGAAAGGCATAATTCATCAGATTAAAATCATTTTGCTGTATTTCCAAGTTAACATGTACATTTTTGTGGAAAAAGCCTCACCATTTCTAAGTGAAGGAAAACTTTAGAGATATTCTATCTCTAAAACTGGCTTGATTTGACTACAGTGGTCAGTTACTTCTGAGAAACTTGTTATACATGGAGTCAGTTTTAATATTCATGTTTGTCATCCAAGCCCTTTCAGGGGCATATCCAGAGGTCTCCTTAATGTCTAGCTCTACTATACTACTTGTGATGGGAAAAAAAACTTTCACAATCTATAATTTTGAGTATAAGGTCAAAGTATTTCTTCGCAGGACGTTTTTGCTAAATCTGCTTCCTTATTATGGAAAATTAAAACATTTATGTATAAACATCTAAAGTGTGTGTTTTATTGATTTATTTTTCATCTACTACGTGGTTATATTCTACCTTATTAATAATTTTCCAGGTCATAAAATAAAAGCTGTTGCTTTATGACGTTTTTTGAAAACATGTTGCCAATAGTATCTACACTTCACATATGTGTTTTGGGGAAGCAAGTGACACAAAAAGAATACCCTAGTCCTGTTATCATGGTGGGCCACCAGTATAGCAGCTCTGAAATGGCTGGGATTGTTCCTTCCTTGAAGAAGGAACACAAAGCAGATTAAGTACTTAGGTTGACTCAGGGTAGATGTGGAACTTCTCAAGGCAGCGTCTGGGCATAGAGACTTCAAGGCAGTACTCTGGCAACTGGGAGATAAATTAATAAATTCTTCTCTTGGGCTGAAAAATTTACCCCCACACTTAGGAAACAGGGCAAGCTTTGTCTCATGTAATATTTTTTGATTGTATCACTTGTTGAGCAGAAAGCTTTGATGGGTGATTGCCCCGAGAATTTAAGTTCTTCCAAAGTCAACCTACTTGCATCACTTTTCACTGATGATGACTGTGAAGAAATGGATAGGTTCTTTAGTGATAGCATTTGCCCTTGGCCCCTCTCTGTTACTTAGTTTTATAATATGTCCTAGAATTTTTACAGTCTGGTTATGCCAACTCACCGTGTGCCTTTCTTTATACTGATAGAACGACAGCAGTAATAGGGGAAAGGATTTAGGTTAGGGTTTAAACAACTTTTTGATTGAGTTAAACAATTGTTTTAAAAATGTGTTGGAATTTCTTTTGCTGAAAGGGTTTGTTTGTGTTAAACCTTTCCTAAGGGAGTTTAAGTGACTCAAAGAACATATATTTCATCATTTGCCATAGGCACATAAAAATAAATCCCAGTCAGACCAAAGACAGAGCGTACTTTGGATTCCAAGTGACTATCATGGTCACCAGGAAGCTGGCCTTAGAGTTTAAGAAAATGATTCCTAGAACTTGCTGACAACTTGAAAATAATCTTTTTAAAAAGCACTTATATTTCAAATGTATTTGTAAATATACATTTTAAAATAAATGATCACTTTTGCATTTCATTTGGTTTTGATTAATTATTGTCATTTTCCCTGAATTCAAACTTCCTTATATATAGGTTTAATTTCTTGATACATTAGGTATATTTGGAAGCTGTGATGTCTTGGATCTAAGAGAGTATTGATAAAGTTAACCTTGTGCATTTACACATTCATTTATTAAACTAATATTTAGTCAGGAAGGGCTAGGTCCAAGAATAGCAATGAATCATCAGTTGAAAGAGAGTAGGGTACAAAAGGAATAAATCATACGGAGAGGAAAATAAAATAAAAACCTCTACCAGAGATTGGAAAATTTCCTTAGGGAAAGTAACTTAGGAAATGAGTAAGTGATTCATAAGAATGAAGTGGAGGAGTGTGCTAAGTGAATTCCTAGATTGGGAATAGTGGAGGTGAATGTCTGTTGGGGATGATAAACAAAAAGTCTTATTTTGTAAAATGAATTAAGAAGGTTTGCATAGTTTTTTCTATTCTACAAAAATGTTTATGCACAAAAATTTTTCTTGAAAAATTTAAAGAACTTGCCCATCTGTAAATCTGAGCTGAAATTTTAAAAGCACAAATCAGAGCAAGTGGCCAGACCTACTGGAGCAGAGTTTCTTGGAAGAAATGCAGGGAGACAAAGGAGAAGCAGCATTTAGACCCCCTTTGCCCAATGTATTGTAGGTCACCACCAGAAATATGTATGGGTCAGAGCCAACCTTAGGCAATAGGGCCCTTATATTATTTGATTAAGGAAGTTTTGCCTTGCTCCTTGCATGATCAAGAGCTGGTATATGGAAACAAGCCATGCAGGAACCTTACCTAGATCCCATCCTGCCAGCTCAGCATTTGGGTTTGGGGGAGAGGCTAGCCTTTCCCCTGACTTGATCAGATGCCTGGGATTCTAACCATGTGTTCACAGCTGTGAGGGAGAGGCAAGCTATTGACAAGAGTCACATATTTGTTCATGATTGTTGGCAGCAATCATTGCCTGGCATGATGGAGACAGAGGGCTAGATTCTAAGCCTTGCCTTTGGTGAGTTGGATTATCACAATAACTCTGCTACACGTTCTTCTTTCAATGGCCAGCCCTCAAACAGATCAGTCTTGGACAGTTTAACCTGGGCTCTCAGAATTAATTGGAAAAAACTTCTGTGGTCAAAAATACTAGAATGTATTAAAGTGGGATTTTACTACAGAATTTTATAAAGCTCTAATTTGCTCATATGATGACCAATTTTAAAAGAGGGAAGTATAATATTGAGAGTTTCCCAACTTATCTTGGATGTTTACCTAGCACATGCCCTCTTTTGTGGCAATCTCTTGGAATTAGTGTTATCTAAACGAAATTTATGTGATGTCATTTTATATCTATTAGATATATTTATATTTATGACTATACTAAACTCTTCAGCATTTAAGTATGTACCTTCTATGTTCCATTTAATGGTTTATGGCTCTTAAGTATTTATCTCTTTCTTTGAGTTGTTGTAAATGGCATTGTATTCTTATTTCAGTGTCCATGTATTTGTTGCTAGTATATATAAATGCAACCAAGTTTTGTATATTTACTTTACAGGTTACTTAACTCACTTATTAGGTCTAAGATATTTTTGGAGATGTCTTGGGAATTTCTAGATGTCATGTGCAAGTAGGAACAGTTTCATCTCTTCCTTTTTAATCTGAATACATTTTCTCCCCCTTATCTTGCTTTACTGCAGTGTCTAGATCATCTAGCAACACATTGAATAAGAGCTGTGAAAGTGGACATCCCTGCCTTGTTATAATTTTTGTTTCAGCTGTTAAATATAATTTAGAAACTCAAGAGAAGGAAGTCTATTGCATTTACTCGTATTTTTCTTTTCCTTCCTAAAGTTCCAAGATTCCATCCTTTATTGTTTTCTTTTGCTTAGAAAATTTCCTTTCGCCATTTTTTAGGGTATGTTTTGGGATGTCAACTTATTTTACTATCATACATTTATCAGTGTCTTGATTTCTCCTTCATTCCTGAAGGATATATTTTACTTGATATAGGATTCTGGGTCACACGTTTTTCTTGTTTTGTTTTGTTTCAGTAGTTTAAAAATGTTGTGCCACTTTCTTCTGGCCTCCATGGGTTTGAATGAGAAATTTGCTGTCATTCCAATTGTTTTTCTTCCTTAGACAAAGTATCTCTTTTCTCCTGGTGCTTTTGAGATGTTTTTCTTTATTTTGGGTTTTTCAAAAGTTTCATTAAGCTGTTTCTTGATGTGAATTTCTTTAAGTTTATCTTGTTTGGGGTTCATTCAGTATCTTAAATATGTAGCTTTATGGCTTTTGTCAAATTTAGGAAGTTTTTAGCCACTATTTTTTTTCTTTTGAGTATTTTTTTCAGTCCTGTGCTTTTTTTCTCCTATGAAATTCTAAAGATATAAATGTCATATCTTTTATTAGAGTCGCACAGATTTCTGAGTTGCTGTTCAATTTTTTTTCAGTCTATTTTTTTTTCTCTCTTGTTAAGATTGGGTGATATCTACTGTTTAATCTTCCAGTTCACCAATTTCTTTTCCCTGTTACCTTCATTCTGCTCTTAAGGCCATCCATTAAACCGTTTGGATCTCTCTCTTAACATAGACTTTCTATTTCTTTGTTCAAGCTTTATATTTTTTCAAATGCTTGCAGTTAATTGTTGATGCATATTTATCTTGGCTATGTAAAAATCTTTGTCAAATAACTCAAAATTTCTATCATCTTGTTATTGGCATCTATTGTCCTTATACTCAGTTTGAGACTTCCTGGTTTCTTTGTATGATACATGATCTTCTCCTGAAACATGAGCATTTTGATACTATATTATGAGTCTCTGGATCTTATCTTGACTTTCTGTTACTCCTCTGGCAAGAAAAGGATACGGTGCTACATTTTTACAGCCAGATGGAAGTAGAGGTATAGGTTTCTCACCCTCCACTGATACCCAAGTGGGAAGCCCCCTCATTATTGTTTTATGTGTGAGTCACAGCTTCCATGTGATCTTTACTGACATTAGTGGATATGACCTCATACCACTGGATGACAATGAGAGTTCTTACTCTCCAGTAGGCATCCTCCTATATGACACCCAGGGAGGAGAGGGCTCTCTGGTTACTGTTACGTGGGGATGGCTCTTCAAAATCCACATGTAGTCTCTACAAACACCATCACTGGGGCCTCATTCCCAGTTGGCAGAAATGAAGTTCCCGAAAGCTGACTTGGTCTTCTCCTATACTACCCTGGCTCAGGTATCAGGGTGCCTCATTACTACCTCCTGAGTGTGAAAGTCTAGACTTTTCACTTGACCTTTGCTGGTATGGGTGTGAGTTGGCCACAGTTTTCTCTATGGTGTTTAGCTGGCAGAGAAGTTACCAATAAAATGTTTTCTTTCTAGACTGCCCCTTGCCTTATACTTTAGCTAGGAAAAGCAGACATTAACTGGGTTTTATTGTGTTTGTTTGTTTCCAAAAAAAATCTACATTCACCTTTTTTCATGGATTAGTGGCTTTCTCCAAACTTGGATTATATGAGCAGAAACAAAACCCAGAAATCTAATCACTATGTTATTCCTAGCCATTCCGCCTTCTTACTGTATTTCAGAGTCTCTTTAAACTTGTTCTACAAACCGGGTACAGTGGCTCACACCTATAATCCCAGCATTTTGGGAGGTCAAGGCAGTGATTCACTTGAGGTCAGGAGTTCGAGAACAACCTGACCAATATGGTGAAACCCCATCTCTACTAAAAATACAAAAATTAGCTGGATGTGGTGGTGTGTGCCTGTAGTCCCAAATACTTGGGAGTCTAAGACAAGAGAATCACTTGAACCCAGGAAGTGAAGGCTGCAGTGAGCTGAGATTGCACCACTGCACTCCAGCCTGGGTGACAGAATGAGATTCCATCTCAAAAGATAAATAAATACATAAGTAAATAATAAAAAAATTTAAAAAATTATTCTACATATAATTTCCAGAGTTTTTAGTTGTGCTTAGTAGAGGAATAGGGAAAAGCACATTGACTTCATCTTCCCAGAAACAGAAGTCCGATGATTCCTTTTAATAAAACAATTTTGCAAATTTTTACTTATTATAATTAATATATCATTTTATATTTTTTATAATATGTAATGCTTTATTCTGTGTTTCTATACTATTTTAATATTTCTTAGACAATATGTACTATTTTTCTTTATTTCCTCTAAGTAATGAAAGGTATACTTTTCTAACACTTGTATTAATGTTAAACTGTGTGTTTTTATAAAAACACAAATAGAACTAAGTAGGGAAAATTTATCCTTTGTGAAGTATGTATTTGGTTATATCAGTTGGTGAAGTTTGATACATTTGTTCAAGTTTTTATCCTGAAAATAATAATGTACATTTATATGGATTCTCACACTATGCCTGCAAATACACATGTATTTGGTTATATCAGTTGGCGAAGTTTGATACATTTGTTCAAGTTTTTATCCTGAAAATAATAATGTACATTTATATGGATTCTCACACTATGCCTGCAAATTCACATCTGTGTATGCATACTTGCTTTCTACATATAATGAAATAGAATTATATTTTTCTTTATATAGTTGGGTATCTGTCACATTGTCTGTGTAAATATTCACAGGTTATCAGTTAAGCTTCTTATAGCCTTTCTTGTGGTCCGTGAAATGGTAGGTTTTCCTTTTCTGCATCTACAAAAATAAAGATCACCTGAAAAATCCCATGTTATTAAAATGAGAAATATATATGAGATACATATTCCATATTGGGAACTTCAAAATATATAGTATAATTTAAGGGTAAATGAAAATCACATATTTTTCAATTCAATATAGCACTGTTACTAACAAAAATCTAATTGCATACATTTGCATAGAAACAATACAAATTCCTTAAGGATTTTATGAAAAAAAATATGGCGGGAATCTGTTTAGGAAAAACCTGAGTATGATATGTAAAATGCTGGGCAGCTTTCTTCTTTTGAGTTTTGAAACTTCTAATACTCTTCCTTTTTGCTTTTGGGTTCAATAGATTAAAAGGCACTTGGTCATTAAATACCTTTGAAGATAGTTATCTGCAAATTTCACTTTGGGGTACAAACATACGGGAACAATTTGTAACCTGGGAAAGTGGTAGTATTGAAGAGTAATATTTGAACAAGAATTGCTTGAGGAAGAATTGCCTACTTTAGACAGGCATCAATAGCAGATGGTGAGACCTACTGGGAAATAAGTGCAAGTATTGAGAGAGGGAATACTGTATAGTTGCAAATATAAGATCTGATGCAGCAGAAATCTCTCTCTGGAAACTGAAGTTAAATTGCCCATTAATGTTTTATAAACACTTTTTCTAATGGAAGCGCTAAAATTAATCAGAAAAGAAGAGGTATTTTGGATAGCAAGATTTGTGCAGAAATTTCTTAGGGTTTTCTGGAAGCAATAGGCTATCTCTTTAGAATGTGTAAAATGTGCAATGGGGTCAACATAGCTTTTAAATTATTTTTTGGAGTTTAAGTTGTTTGAATGTAGCATTGAGTAAAATGTTTGAATGTTACATTAGAGAAAAAAGACAGCAAATGTTTAGAAGAATGGTACTGAAGTTTATTTTTTCTAAATTATCATATACGGTTTAAAAAGTTTTCTATCACATGTCATAATTTCATTCTTAATAGATGAAAAATAAACTTGTTCAAAAATCAATATTTTAAAAATACACATAAAATTAATTTTAAAATAATATAAAAAGATGCTAATTAACTTTTCACTGAGTATCTAAAAATCCAAACACCTTCTCGTAGTCACACAAAGATACACATACATGCACACACACACGTCAAATAAATAACCATTTTACTTAATTTTTTAATATATTGAAGTTGTTTTTACAATTGGAAGGTATTTGTTATAATTTTATTTAAATGACTCAGTAGGAATTTATTAAGCCTTGTTTTAGGACACAAAACCTAGCTACTACCAATATCCTGAAATATGGGTGACTGGCTGGCCTTAATGAGTAGAACATTTGGTTTAAACACATAAAAAAATTAAATGTTTAAAATAAATCAGGGAGAATATGTTTGATAGCCAATATATAACCGAAGTTAAAATCTAACAAATATTTTTCCTTATGATCAAGCATCTGTTATGTGTGATCATTTTCTGTGAAACAGAAGAATTCACATGCCATGTTTGCTGAAACTTGAGATATACAGGAAAAAGGAGGAAGACAGAGAACTTTTACATATAAAAATAGACGTACAAAATTAATGTAAACATCTAAATACGGGCTGAACCATGATCCCCAAAATTTATATGATGAAGTTGTAACTCCAGTACTTCTGAATGTGACTGTATTTGAAGATAAGGTCTTTAAAGTAGTAATTACAGTTAAATAGGAGTAATTAAGGTGGGCCCTAATCTGATATGGCTGGTGTCCCTGTAAGAGGAGGAGATCAGGACACAGAGGGAAGCACAGGCCAAAGATAGCCTTGTCCAGCCTAGAAGAGAGGTCTCAGGAGAAACCAGCTCTGCCAACCCTTTATCTATGTCAGGCTTCTAGCCCCCAGAATTGTGGGAAAATTAATTTCTGTTGTTGAAATTAATTTCTGTGGTACTTTGATATGACAGCCCAAGAAAACGATACAAATATATACTAGAGAAAAAAATAAAATTATTTAAACATAAGAAAGCCAGTTCTTTGTTACTGTCATAATAGATGTCTTAGAAAAAGCTATGCTTCCTTTTATGTAATTTTCCAAATGGTGTTATTTTTGGGACACAACCAATTCTACTATGAAATTTCTCTACATTTTGTATGTAAATTATTTCTCTTCCATCTTCTTCTCTCCACCCAGCCTCACTCTCTTCTTTCTATGTTGCAGCAAGGATGTCTCATGATCAAAAATGTATGGTACGGTTAAGCCTAAACTAAGGCAAGTACACGAATATGTTAGACTTAAAAATCTTTCCATGTTTCCTAAAACTCTCTCTGAGGGAATTTTTTCTTAATCTTAATCTTCTCTCTTAATGAGTCACTTGTTTTCATTTAACTACTAATTACTCTTTCTAAGCATAAGGGTATATGTGACATAGATGATGACATTTTATGGGAAAATATTTTATTGATAAATGAGAAATATTACATCAGCCAAAAATAGCAAACATCCAGGTGAGTATTACTTTGCATTTGTAGAAAAATTAAAGCATTTGTCTTGAAGTATCATTATTATATTGTAAAGACTAAAGATAATTTTTAGTTACATTATTTTAAAATAAGTCACCAAATACTACTATATTATAGCTCTGTTAAAACATAATTCAGTTTTTAGTGACTATCAGACCTTAGTAAAATATATATATACTATATATCCTATATTATATTTATATATATACTATATATAGTATATCTATATACTATATCCATATCCATATATGGATCCATATATATGGATATAGTGTATAGATATACTATATATAGTAAATATAAATTTGTATATATTTATATAGTGTATAGATATACTATATATAGTATATATAAATTTGTGTATATTTATATAGTATATATAAATTTATATAGTATATGTAAAAATCTATATAGTATATATAAATTTTGCATATCTATTTTTATAAGTAAAGGTTCTCTGTCTTCTTCCTTTTTCCTGTATATATCAAGTTTCAGCAAACATGACATGTGAATTCTTCTGTTTCACAGAAAATGATTGTACATAACATATGCTTGATCATAAGGAGAAATATTTGTTAGATCATAACTTTGGTTATGATCTAACAATAGTATATAGATATACTATATATAGTATAATCCCATATAATATATAGTATTATAATATATGGGATATACTATATATAGTATATCATATAGTATATATACTATATATACTATATTGTATTTGTATATATACTATATATATTGTGTGTGTGTGTGTGTATATATATATATATATACTATGTATATTTGCCACACTATATTTGTCAAGCATCAGGGTTTTCCTATATTAATTTATTTAGCCAGTACATACTGGCCTGTTGACAATCATCCTCTAACAGGTATAAGGTAGATTTTGTACTAGGTATCTAAGCCTTAGTCCACAGTGTAAGATAAACTATTATTCAAACCACTTTCAAAGAAAGACAAACTTCAGGTGAAATGGGAAACCTGGAAGCTGAATTTGGCTGAATTTTTTATCTTTCCAAAAACTTTTTCACCTAAGAGGTTGTAGGAGTCATAAAATTTCTTGCCACAGGCATTTAGGAAGTTCAGGATGCTGATGACTGTACTCTGGAAGCATTCACATAAACACAAAAGACATGTAAATTGTAGACCATTTTGAAAAGTCAGCACGAAGGTAAAGACTTAAAATTAACCTGAAGATAGATCTACCTGCACTAGGGGAATCCGATAGCAATCAAAGATCTTCATTGATGATTCAGAGCTAAGTTTCTCTCAGATTCTGCCCTCTCAGCAGTATACTGTCAAAACCAGTAGACTAATAAAAGCAGGTCAAAAAAACAATTATTTGCAGAGCTAAGAGGCTCAAAACTGCAATTCTACATCTTCAAGTTCTAGCCCAAGTCAGACGTTGGTTTAACCTTTAGACATATGTGTGTGTGTGTGTGTGTGTACGCACGTGCGTGCGCACGTGTGTGTGTGTGTGTGTATATATATATTTTAGAACTCAAAGCATGTCAAAGAATTCTGGAAAGAATTTAAAAATTAAGTTGGTGATTGTTCTAAAACAGCATTTTAAAAAAGAAAACAAAAAGGGAGATTATTTAGAAATAGAGAAACTATTGCTGATATAGGATCCTGTTGGTTAAAAAAAAAGCTACCAATTCAACTGGGGGAAAATCCTAGTTAAATCAGTTGCTTGCTCTCATGTAGACAAAGCTGAGAATTTGTTATTGGATCCAAACTCATTGTTTGATTCTCTGTTTGTACACATGGAGCATGTTACCATTGAGAGTACGGATCTAAATATAAACTACATTGGTTCAAATCTCAGCACTTGCTGGCTACGTACTTTTGGAAATTTAACCTGGGGCTCAGTTTCTTCATCTGCTAAAGGAGAAGCTAATTACACTTCCTCAAAGTCTTGGGGTATTAGATGATCAATGCATGTAATATACTTCACAGAGAGCCTGGTATAAGTAAACACTTAATCAGTGATAACCACTATTATTTAACAATCCAACAAATATTCAATTCATACATGAAGTAGATAATAACAAAATCAATGTAAAAATATATCTTAAAAGTAAAAGATGTTTAGGCTTAAGGTACATATTTGGCTTTATAAAATGGCTTAAACAGACTTAGGATTTTTCATGCCTGGCCTCATAATGACAAAATATCCTTCTGAAATGCCTAGATTAAGAATTAAGAAAGTAGTTTTACACCAGGTGAGGCATTTAAAAAGGACAAAAACATTTTCTAAGTAACTATTCTTGGAAGAAATAATTTTCATGGCCAATAAAATTAGGTGTATTTTTCCCCAGTATACAAAATGTCTCACAATTTATGTGCTGTTGAAATTTTATGAGTTTTTAATTTTAGTGATGATATACTTTATTCTATAATTAATAATTGGCTCTTTCTCAATTTTTCTCTTCTTTCCCCATTGGTCCTGTTCTGTTACTTTGGACATTATGTAATTTTTACTTCCTGTTTTCAAAATATTTGAAATACAAAAAAAGAAAACCAGTGTTTTGTTTTCTCATCAGCATACCAACTCTCAGCATTCCCAGCCTGGGGTGGGTGGGTGGATGTGTGTGTGTGTGTGTGTGTGTGTGTGTGTTTGTGGAAAAAGAGAGAGAATTTAGTGATTTTTAAAAAGCACTGGGAGAACTATCCAATGCTTTTTACTTTAAGAAAAATTTTAGAACAGCTGTGGAGGCTGGGATCCCAGGGAAAATGAGGTAAGATTCCAGGTGCTGTCTTTGGCTGCCAGTTCTGTAAAACAGTATTGTATTAAGACAAATAAATAGATAGATAAATAAACACTACTCTTTTAATTACCAAATAGGCGGGTTTTAGAAAAGGTGTGCCAAGTCACATATGAGTGCCTGTGCAACCCAAATTTTAATTTCCTAATCTGTGTCCATCTGTGTGGTGGGTTCCTGCCAGAGGATGTTCAAACTGTCCTGGGCATAATTGCAGCAGGAGAATCTGAAGAACTATAATGTAGGATTACCTTGCCCTTTCTTTCTCTTCCTTATTTTCCCTCAAGACTTTTAAGAGCAATTTGGTAAAAATTATGTTTAAAATTAATTTCTTAGTACTATTCATTGAGCCATCTTTATTTCAGTGTCATTGTTTCTGGGTTTATCAAAACAACTCTGGATTAAAATACAAGGATCCATACTTTTGCAGAGCCCATTTCACTCTGTGAGCAAATCAGCATGTATTTAAGGCACAGGTATATAATAGAAAACAAGTCTTTAGCATTAAAAAATATGGAAACTGAGGATGCTCAAATCAAATCATCAGGTATACAAGGCCATATATGGGGCAAAATGCTCTTGTCTTTTGTGGTTTCAAGCACAATCCTAGAAATTTTTGTTTGGTTACTACAGGGAGCATGACTGGGAATCAAGTCATAATATAAAGGAACGCTGGGTGTGAAGACCCAGTTTTAGTTCAACAATCATAAGTTTATGTAGAAAATAATAGATCAAATTTCTCCAGAGACAATCAACTGCCTGAAAGCTGGGGCAGAAAAATAGTATTGTCAAACAGGCAGGGGCCAGTATAAAGTTAAGGGAGCAAGGGCTGCGCAAGGGCCCCATGGATAAAGATGGAAGCTTCTTGGGAGGACTGGGCATGAGTCAGTAATGGGAAGGAAAGCAAGGATGCAGAGGAGGAGGATGATCTCTAAGATTCTAGGACATAAGTGGAAGACTAGCAGTCAGGAAAGCATAGCATTTTAAAAAATAAATAAAGTATTTGGAGAATTCAGAGGAGAGGCTACTTTGAAATTTAGTATCTTTGAAATGATTGTGAATTATGATGAAGTCAAGACTATGGGTCTGGCCAGCAACTCCTACTATGGAGTAGAAGTGAGGGGCTCAAGTTAATGAGATGAAGGGAAAGTAAGGCCCAGATGTTGAATATTTTGTCTATAGAGAAGATGCTGTTGGAGGAAGAAGTGGAGAGAAAGACTGTGACCCAGTCCCTACAACTATGTAAGACATTGCAGACTCATATCAAGATCCTTGTACTTAGTCACAGTGAGGGCCAGGAAAGAACACTGTGAAGAGATCATGTGAACTTTCAGGGATAATGCTAGAGGAATCATGATCAAGAACTAGCAGCAACCCTATCAGCTTTCAGACACTTCCTTCCTTGCCTCCCTCTGCCACTGCCCTCTCTCCTAACAGTCCGAAGTTCTTGACAACAGAGTTGATTCATTAAATAAGGCGACACATGAATAAACTTTCTCACCAAAAGGAGTTGTTCAAAAGAAGCTACATTACCTGGCAAGATAGCAAGTATCTTGTTTAGATTGCCTTTTATCCTTCTCATGTTCAGTCTCAAATTAGCTGATTTTCAGTTTGGGAAATTCTGAGATCCCAGATTCAAAGGAATGAGATATTGGGGTTTGATGTGGGAGGGCTACAAAGGTGAAAGCATCAAAAGCTTGGTGGGCATTTATATTAATTTCCTTGGGCTGTCCTAACAAAGTACCACACACTGGGTGGCCTAGAACAACAGTAATGCATTCTCTCACAGTTCTGAAGACTAGAAGTCCAAAATCAAGTGGTCAGCAGGGCATATTCCCTCAGAGACTCTGAGCAGAATCCTCCCTTGCCTGTTCCTAGCTTCTGGTAGTGGCTGTTAATCTGTGGCATTCTTTGTCTTGCAGCTGATTCACTGCAATCTCTGCCTCTGTTATCACATAGCATTCTTCCTGTGTATCACTGTGTCTGCATCCAAGTTCCCCTCTTCGTATAAAGACACTAGTCATATTGGCGTAGGGGCCCAGTCTTCCCCATTATGTCCTCATCTTAACTAGTTACATCTCCAACAACACTATTTTCACATAAGGTCATATTCTGAGGTGCTGGGGCTAGGACTTCAGCATGTCTTTTTGGGGGACATAATTCAACTCACAACATCTTAGGAGGCAACTCAAAAGCTGGACTGGGGAGCCAGGGTAGAGTGTTGGGCGGAGAGAGGGTGTCAACCCATGCCGTAGTTCCTGAATAATGGAGCATCACCAACTAACACCCAAAGTTTGGAACTGACAAATGCTACTAAAGCAATAGGATGCTGAAAGTAGGATTGCTGGGGGGAGAGGTGAGTACTATAACCAAAACTCAAGTCAGATAAAGAGGGGGAAGGAGTAAGAAAACTTCACATGTGTTAACTAGGAATAGACATATTTTATTTAGTTTTAGCAAATACATCAACCTTAGATCATTGAGTGTCAGGAAATACATATTTGGGTTTAGTCAATTGTGATATTCACTGATTGACCAATAAGAATTTTTGCTTGTTATCTTTAGGTGTCAGTCAAGTGACACAGCCTGGTGGTTAAGGACAGACTCTAGGGACAGGTTGCTTGGCTTGGAAAACGATCCCATTCCCTATTAGCTGTGAGACCTTAGTTAGATTATATAATTTTCTTATGCCTCAGTCTCCTTATCTGTAAAATGAGTACTTATTTCATAGGGTCACTGTGAAGACTAAATGAGCCAATCTGTTCTATGTCTGGCACATAGAAAGTGTTCAAAATATAATAATTATATTTTGTGTTAATTTATGGAGTATCTCATTTTTAAAACAAAATTCTTGAGTTAAGTTAAATATAAACACAAAGAATATAAATTACTGAGTTTTATTTTGGCTTAAAGTCTCTTTTGTTTAATTTTTAATGTAGCATTTCTGTTTTTTTTTTCTTAATGGGAAATATTTTTTGCATAGGTTTGAAAGAAATTACTAAATTATTTTATTATATAGCTTCCTCATCTGAAACTAGAATATAGCACTTATTAAAATATAATTGTTAATTAACTCCTTTGTATACTTAGAAAGCTGTGTTTTTTTTTTTATCATTTAAGTATTGTGGGTGATGAAAATAGTAGTAATTAGATAATATTGGTCACTTAGTAAGTGCTGCTCTACCAAGCACATTCTATACATTTTTGTCATTTCGTGTATAAAATAGCCCCATTAAGTAAGCATAAGAAAGCATTTCTTTCTCTCTCTGTCTTTTAAATGAGATCAGTGAAGCACAGAGTGGTTAGGTAATTTGTCCAAGGTAACACAGCTATAAAATCGTTCAGTGAGAATGCAAACCATATTTATCTGATAATGAAGTCTGAGCTCTTAATCAATTTGTTTCCTCTAAGCCCGGATTCTGGGCTCCATTTTAATATATGTAGATACGTTTAAAGATAAAATATATAGTAATAAAATTATTTATAAAATACATCCTTTTCATAATTTAATAATCAGATAACCAGAGGGCTAAAATATGTTTTGTAAGCATAATTTATTTCTAGTATTTCTAGAAATGGCATAAAATAAAATTACTAGTTCCTCAGTAATGTTTGCTCATTTTCTAAAAAGTTATTTCCTTTCAGAAACATAAAAAAAAAGTAAATGGCAATGCAAAACTCTATTCCTATTTTCTTACTACGTAAAGCCTTCAGAGAAAATTTCAAACTTTTCTTTGCAAACTTTTCACTTCTGTAGTGTTTTCTATCTCAGCAACAATGAAGCAACATCCTCGAACCCCTATGTCACCTCTTCACTGCTATGCATTTGTTTAGAATTGCTCTCTACCTCTGTCTCTAAGCATACACTGATTAACATGTTTTAATTAAAAGTATGACTACTAGAGAAAAATTATTGAGCAATTCTTCAGGATGAAAATGCTTAGTGTTGGAAGCCTAATTCTACTGTTCATGTTCATACTGAGCAATATTTTCTAAAAGGTTCACCTCTGTGTTGTGTAATATTGGATGTAGTCCCAACAGCTAGAAGGTATTGTTTCTAAAACAAGGCCAAGCAAGCATAAAAGTTTGTACGATGATACAGATTTGATTAGCTCTTAAGCAAAACAAGTTCAGCCAGGCTGGTTTGAGCAGTCATTCTATACTGAATCCTATAACTTTCTACCACTGCCATCCTTCTGAGAAAGAGTGGGCTTTTGTTATATTCTAAAACCATTTTTAAAAGGAAGAGGTGACGTGGTTTTGTAGGTCATAGTATCTGGCAGCCTGCACTCAGAAAAACTGTAGAGACACTGGGATGGGAGCCAAGTTACTTAGAATTGTATTACAGCTCATAAGAGATGAAAAGGAATTTCACTAAGGCACCAATATTACCATTTCTGAGGAAGAATGGGATCCTGTTTCCTAATTGATGAAACTCTCCACCAAGGAGAAAACGTCACTCCTCCCTTTTGAAAGTCTCTCATTGCCTGGTGCAACATTCCTTCTAGCAGCTGTTGACAGAGCAAAAACCTGGAAGGACCATCTTGGGCCAACCTGGAGAAATAATTAATGTTAACGCCCCTAATCAAAGAGCATGCTTTCAACAAGCCAGGCATCCATACGACCTACAGAAGTGGCCCATTTAAAACCTGCTCCACTTATTCACAAAAGCAGAAGTACATGAAATTAGCTTAGTCCGGTGCATCTCAAACTTTAATGGATATATGAAATACCTGGGGGATCTTTTTAAAATGCAGATTCTGATTCAGTGGTTCTGCAGTTGAGACCCGAGTTCTGAACTTCTATTAATCATCTAAGTGATGTGAAGTTGATGCCATCTGTCAATGGACTTAGCCCAGCATTAGTCTCTTTCCTTATTAGTTTTTAGGCAAGATCACAATTTTGCCACACTGGCCAGATGAAAGCTCACCTTGATTTAAAGGAAATCATTTATAGATTGAACCTCTTTCACTAACAATTCAATTCAAATTCAACAAACATTTACTGAGAACTAACTTATTTCTTACAGTTCAACTGAATCTTCCCCGAAACAACTTACAGCTATTTTCCCTGGCTTTCACACAATAGTTTTGTATTCTTTAATATAACTAGCTTTGTATTCTGTGATAACAACCTTTGTGTAATTTGTAGTCCTTCTGAGGTTTAGAGTTCTACAGTGCGTAGAAAAGTGGACAAGCTTCTTTCACATTAGACATATTTTTCTATGTGCAAGAATTACCTTAAAAACTTTTGAAAGTGAGGTCTGCTTCCAGGATCCCTCAGAAGCAAGTAGTTTGTAGCAAATTGTACAAATGAATGAAAATAAGATATTTTAGGGGCTCATTATGCAAGGCAAAAGTTCTCATTCTGGAGGAAGTAAGACAGAATTACTTAAGGAGCCTAATCCAAAAACACACACACTCACCTCTTCTCTCCTTTCTCGCACCCATCCTTCACAGATTCTGATGGACAACAGACTTTTCCCAGCATTCATTATCTCTCAGAGCACCCCCATTGAGAACTATGGGTTTAGAATCTCATCACTCAGGCAACATCCTCTTGACTTGTGTGGTGAGTTAAAGGATGGTACCCAAAAGACATGTCCACCAGAACCAGCAAATGTGACTCTTTTCCTTATTTAGAAAGAGTCTTTGTAGATATCACTAATTTAAGAATTTCAAGATGGAATCATTCTGGATTGTCTGGGTGGGGCATAAATTCAATAACAAATATCCTTGTAAGAGACTGAAAAGGAGAAGACCCAGACACAGAGGAGAAGGTCATAAGAAGATGCAGCAGAGATTGGAATGATGCAGACACAACGATGCCACAGCCACCAGAAGCTGGAAACACAAGGATGTGTTTCCCCCCGGAGCCTCCAAAAGGAGTGTGGTCCTGTTGGCACACTGATGGCAGAAGCCCGGCCTTCAGAGTTGTGTCAGAATGAGTTGCTGTTGCTTTACGCTTGCCAGTTTGTGATATCTTGTTATAATAGTTTCTATTAATGTTCAAAATAATTTTATTTATTTTTCATTATTATGGGTACATAACGCATATATCAGTGGCTTACATGTGATGTTTTGATACAGGTATACAATGTGTAATGATCAAATTAGGGTAATTGGGGTATCCTTCCTCTCAATCATTTATGATTTCCTTAAGACAGAGTTTTAATTATTATTTTCCTTTTCATTTTTTTAATGAGATGGGGTCTGTGTTGCCCAGGTTGATCTTGAATGCCTGGGCTCAAGTATTGCTCCCATCTTGACCTCTCAAAGTGCTGGGATTACAGGTGTGAGCCACTGCACTTGGCCTAATTATTATTCTCTTTTAGCCAAGGGATTCTATTCATATAGTTCTGGCTTGAGGAGCCTGCAAGTCACCTGGGAACATAATTTCTTTGTATAACACCAGAAAGACTATTGAATCATTTTTACTCATTGTTCTCAAGAATTCGGAGGACAGTGGAGTAAATCAAACGCAGATATTCATGAATATGATGTTAAGTATTCTTTGAATGTAGGCACACAAATGGAAGTGAGAGGACAATTTGGTCAGCTGATACCTCCGTCTGTGAGAGAGATGATCAGGAGTGGGTAATGCAGATGGAAAGAATGGGCAATGTGAGAGAGATTTTGGTGGAAAACCAGCAGGAATTAGTGATAGATGCAGCATGGGGGGTACCTTCAGGAAGAGGGAGGTGCTAACAATGACTCCCACTTCTGTCCTGCCTTAAGCAATTGTGTAAACAGTGTACTATGCTATTTATTCAGATAAAAAGCAATCGAAGACTAAGAAAAGGAAAAGTTTTATGACCCAGGCTTGAAAAATTCATAAATTCTGGTACATTTGCAATATCTATGGGGTGAGATCAACTTGAGAGTTACACAGATGCTCAGAGGACAGAACTAATGTATACCTTTAGAAATGGTCAATGAGTAGTAGTACTTGAACAAAAGGGACAGTAGAATGTTGACATGGAAGAACTTAAAGAATAATAAAAGAAGGCCCAAAATGGACCCTGCAGAAATTGTAAGTAGAGGAGAATGATGAGCTTTTAAGGATGACTGAAAATGAGCTGCCAGAAAAAAAGAAAACTGGGGAAGACTGCTGTCCTAGAAACAGAACGAAGAGAATATTTTAGGGAGGCAAATACGGAAAGCAGTGTCCAATGCTGTTGAGAAAAACCAACACCAAACACACAAAACAAAACTCAATTTGTACCACGAAATATCAAAAGACTCATGGATGAGATATGTCTGATAGCTCCATAACCGAGAGTGAGGGAGTACTTTTAGGGTAGAATAAAGGCGTTTTCAGAAATTCATGTTCCCAAAATATCAACCTTCTTTGTAGCTTTTATGCAGGAAGCTGTGATGTATCTGTCAAAAATGGGAGAGTAAAATAAGAAGAGAGGAAGACATTCAGGATGCAAGAACGTCAACACTGGACAGAGATAAAGAGACAAGCAGGGGACGGGGATCCTAGGATGACAATGGCCTGGCAATATAGTGACCAGTTCATCCAGACCAGAGCAGATCATAGATGTCCTGCAGAGATGTCTCCAACAAGATAAAGTAGATAATGTACCAGAGGCATCTGAAGAATTGAGAAAAATTCAGGCAGCAGGTAAAGAGTTTGGCGAAATTAATGATGAATACATACAGAATGAAGCAAACTAAAAATAAGTAATTAACAGCTCCAGAGAAAAACTATGCAAGAATATTTATCTAATCTAAATCATGACATGACTGTATTGGGAGAATGGGGGGAGAGAGGGTTGGAAAGTTATACATGCGAAGAGAAAGCAGAAGATAAAAGAAAGTCAATGACTAAAACTGAAAGCTAACAGAAATGAAAAATATTATTTAGTGACACTGTTGTGGATGCAGCTAAAAATAATGAAAATTGTTGCCTTTGAGGTGAAGAAAATGGAGATGGGGGAATAGGTGCTTTGTCTCTCTCTCTAACAAATATTGTAGAATTCTTTGGATCCTTAAGTTCCTTGATTAAAATTGTTTTAAAAAAGGTAGAGAAAGAAATTTTTTTAATGTCTGTTGAGAAGTCAGTTAATAGGTATAAAAATATAGTGAGTTATGTAGTTAGTTAATAGGTATACATATAGTTACTTAATAGGTATAAAAATGTATCTAGGAAGGAATAAATTCTGCTTTTCAATAATAGGGTAAGGAAATTGTAGTGTAAAATAACTTATTGTATATTTCAAAATAGCTAGAAGAATTGGAATGCTCCCAACACAAAGAAAAGATAAATGTTTGAGGTGATGAATATCACAGTTACTCTGAATTGATTATCACACATAATATACATGTATCAAATATTACATGTGCCCCCCAAAACAAGTATAACTATATCAATAAAAATACAAAATAAAAAAATCTGTCCACTGAATTGAAAACAAGTAACTTTTCGATGCAATCATTAGATTGCAGTTAAGGCACAGAGGCTTTTTAAAGATGAATGTGGTAGGTAATATGCTCGCAGGACGCCATTTTAAATCGCTCCCCAGAGAGGGGGAAAACCTTGTTCCTCTAAGTGTGGCCTTAGAGCACTTATCTTAGAGTCTACTCAAGTGTTTATTAATATTTAGCTTCCTGGGATCAATATCATTTTTATGAATCAGAATGCAGTTTGGTTGAGTATTCTTTATCCCAAATTTTTGAGACCAGCAGTGTTTTGGATTGTAGATTTTTTTTCAGAGTTGGAAATACTTGCTGATATTAAGCATCCCTAATCTGAATATCTGAAATTAAATTATGTAGGTGCTAAAAAGTTTCAGTTTCTGGAGAATTTAGGATTTTGGATTTTCAGGTTAGGGATGCTCAATGTCAATTTAGAGGAGACACACTTCAAAGAAACTTTCCAGATAAATCTTTTGCCTACTAAAGTTTGAGAAGCACAGCCTTAGGGTAATGATTCTTAACCAGGTGGTCTCATCCAAGTGAGTCAAGAGCATTCTAAAGATATCCATCAGCTCTACTGCCACACATGGCAATCCCAATGAAGTAGGTCAGAATTGGTTCCCAATGTAACATTGCCTTGAAAAAGTTGATTGACACTTCTAATGCTCATTCCTGGATAAGGTCTTCTGAGGAATTCCAGGGCTGTCAGCCTGTCTTTTCACCACATTCTTTTTGGAGACTAGACTGCAAAGAGATGTGGCCATACCTTTAACAGTCTGCAGCAGACAATTCTCTTCTCTGTAGTAAAAAGTCAATCAGCCTCGCTGTCTCTGATTCTTTACTTATGTAGGCAAACTTGTATCAACTATTTTAACTTACATTGCTTCATTCAATTACTGACACTTCATTAAGAACCCTAATGTCCACAGATTCCTTTTATAAGAAAAAAAATTATAAAGGAAAGAGGTTTAATTGACTCACAGTTCCATATGTCTTGGGAGGCCTCAGGAAACTTACAAACATGGCAGAAGGTTAAGGGGAAGCAAGGACCTTCTTCACATAGTGGCAGGAGAGAAAAGAGTGAGGAGTGAAGAGGAAAGAGCCCCTTATAAAACTGTCAGATCTTGTGAGAATTCACTCACTATCATGAGAACAGCATGGGGGAAACCACCCCCATGATCCAATCACCTCCCTCCAGGTCTCTCCCTAGACACATGGGGATTACAATTCAAAATGAGATTCAGGTAGAGACACAGAGCCAAACCATATCATTCTGTCTCTGGCCTCTCCCAAATTTCATGTCCCCACATTTCAAAACACAATCATGCCTTTCCAACAGTGCCCCCAAAGCCTTAATTCATTTCAGTATTAACCCAAAAAGTCCAAAGTCCAGTCTCATCTGAGACAATGCAATTCCCTTCTGCCTATGAGCCTGTAAAATCAAAAGCAAGTTAGTTCCTTCCAAGATACAATATGGATACAGGCGTTGGATAAATGTTCCCATTTCAAATGGGAGAAATTGGCCAAAACAGGGGCTACAAGCCCCATGCAAATCCAAAATCCAACAGGGCAGTCATTAAATCTTAAAGCTCCAAAATGATCTCCTTTGACTTCATGTCTCACATCCAGGTGATACTGTTGCAAGAGATGGGCTTCCATGGTCTTGGGCAGCTCTACCCCTGTGGCTTTGCAGAGTACAGCCCCCCCGCCCTGGCTGCTTTCAATGCTGGTGTTGAGTGTCTACAGCTTTTCCAGGCACACACACAGTGCAGGCAGTCAGTGGATCTATCGTTCTGGGGTCTGGAGAATGGTGGTCCTCTTCTCACAGCTCCACTACACAGTGTCCCAGTGGGGGACTCTGTGTGGGGGCTCCAACCCCACATTTCCCTTCTGCACTGCCCTAGCAGAAGTTCTCCATGAGGGCTCCACTCCTGCAGCACACCTCTGCCTGGACATCCAGGCATTCCCATACATCCTCTGAAATCTAGGCAGAAGTTTCCAAACCTCAGTTCTTGTCTTCTGCATACTCACAGGATGAACACCACATGGAAGCTGCCAAGGCTTAGGACTTGCACCCTCTGAAGCAATGGCCCAAGCTGTACCTTGGCCCCTTTTAGCCACAGCTAGAGTGACTGGGATGAAGGGCACCAAGAGGCTGCACACAGTAGAGGGGCCCTGAGTATGGCCCATGAAATCATTTTTCCCCTCCTAGGCCCAGATGTCTTTTAAGTTGGAGCTGGATGCTATATTTCAGTAAGTGTTGGGACTATGGAAAGAATCATTTTGTAGCTCTTACATAAAAAAAACCTTAAGATATACATTTACTCCCAACTTGGAATTTCAAATATATTATCATTCTGTAAAAATCAACATCAACATCTTGTCATTTTAAAAAATGCCAATTAAATGAAAAAATTGTTAAAGCATGCTTTCTCATTTTAAGTAATTTAAATATTCACAGATCTCAAATTATCTTACCAAAACTGTAATTTATAGTAGAAATAGTGAGTAACTGACAATCCCAGATAATTAATATAATATTATATTATCTCTAAGACCCATGGTTCTAATCTAAAGTAATATGGTTCACAAAAACACCTGGTTAACAAACATACTGATGAGTGATTAAGAGATCCTCTATTAAACTAGGAGTGCCATTTTAGTAGAAGAGGCTGACTAGCTGGAGAATACTCACACTCCACTGGGGCATCGACCCACAAGGAAGACATCCCCAGGAAGCCCCTTTCATCCACTGAGGCTTATCCCAGAGGATCACTGGTAGTTCTAATATGTTGTGAGAGGGAGACTGGATACAAACCCCATCAGTTAGGATCCACTTACATGATTCAAAGCTTAATATTTATAATAAATTCATAGGACCCTGAGATTACTGACTTTTGAGGAATAAGATTTTCATAATTGAAGGAGTCATGCAGGTTTTCTGCATTAAATGTAGCTTCACAAGTGGTTTTACATGAGAAGTTAAAAAGTACCAATTAACAGAGGCAGTAAAAGACCGACACATCCATATTCTCATAATATATGCCTGGAAGGAATCATCATACATTAACATTTTAAGGTTAAAAGTAACACTTGTAGTTCTAAGCCAAAACAAAGTTTTCATATTCAGTTTAGAAAACAACACATGATCTTTATATATTGTTATATAGTTAGGAAATTTGTGAAAAACATACTTTTAATTTCTCCTTCTCCTGTCACCATGTTAGGGCCTCTGGGTCCATTAACTATGTACCCAGAGCTTCTCTGGACCTTTCCAAACTGGGCATTGGTAGTGTCCCAAAAAGAGTCATTATGGAAATTGAAGTGTTTCCTCTACCCATACAGAGCAGCCCTTGAGAACTTGGAGAAGGCTCCAGATTGTCAAACATTGCTTTTCTTCTGCCAGACCTTGTGGTCTATGTTTTCATTCTGTCCTGTTTCATCAGAGTGTCAGACAGTTGCAGAATAGGTGAGAACATAGGTATCTTCCTTGTGTGACTCTCCGTCACACACGGTCACTTGGGAAACCTGTATAATATGACTTTACCATTGCCAAGTGACATGAAGATAACCCCTTAACCTATAACTAGTGGGCAGAAACCAGCACTTGGGCCCTGCTTTCTCTGTCACTGACTCTGTCAATCCTTGTCCCAACTCTCCCTTAGGCTACTGAGGTCCCACAAACGCCTCTGGAATCCCCTACTTCCTTCAGCCCAAGGGAATAAAAAAGCTTATATACTACCAAGTATAAAATGAACCCTAAAAGAAACTACCTACCGAATAATCAATGTAGAATATTTGCTCAATGTAGAATGGGTACGCCATATAAATTCAACCTGATCAAAGGAAATTTACAAATAGTTTATTAAATATAGAATATAATCCTGAATATCAATAATAGAAAATTTTACTTACTTAGGCCAGGCGTGGTGGCTCAAGCCTGTAATCCCAGCACTTTGGGAGGCCGAGGCGGGCGGATCACAAGGTCAGGAGATCGAGACCACGGTGAAACCCCGTCTCTACTAAAAATACAAAAAATAAGCCGGGCGCAGTGGCGGGCGCCTGTAGTCCCAGCTAGTCAGGAGGCTGAGCCAGGAGAATGGCGTGAACCCAGGAGGCGGAGCTTGCAGTGAGCCGAGATCGTGCCACTGCACTCCAGCCTGGGCAACAGAGCAAGACTCCGTCTCAAAAAAAAAAAAAAAAAAAAAAAAGAAAAAGAAAATTTTACTTACTTAGATCCTTTTCAAAATGTCTCTGCATGTAAGCATTTGTCATGAAATATTGTATAAATAAGTTAAATGGCTGAATACATGCACTTTTCATACCCTTATTGCTTTGTAATGTTTGATTACAATGATGGATATAAAAGAAATGCATACAAAATGCAATCAGAATCCAGAAGATTGAGTAGTTAAATCTGGACCTGTAGGAAATGCCATTTATGTTAGAGTTGGAATGATGAATAGATCATCGAAAGAGGAGGGCTCCGGGTGGGCTGGCTAAGAATTCCAGGTAGAGGGAACAATAAGTGTAAAGGTAGACATGGCATATTAAGATGGTTTAATGCTGGGTTTTCCCCAGATTAGTTAAGGATTTGCCTGCAGATAGTTTATTTGCAAGGGAATCACATGGAACAGGAGGGGAAGACAATGAAGTGTAGCAGCAGGAAACAGGAAACACCAATCCAAAGTTGTATTCCTTGGATGAGAAAGAACTTAATGGGTACGATGTACACTGTTTGGGTGATGGATACCGTAAAAGCCTCAACTTTACCACTATGCAATCTATGCATGTAACAAAACTGTGTTTACACCCCATAAATCTATACAGATTTAAAAATGAAACAAAGATATCTCCCTGAGCTAGTTGCCATTGTGAAACTGGGACTTAATCTCCTGAGAAACCCTCAGAGGAGCATGTCAACTGTATTTTAGAGTCATCTGCTCAGGACATGGAACAGGAGTCTATTTTCTGGTTCTGCTTCCAGGGGGTCAAAGATTTCCCCAGATGTGTTAACTCATTTGTGCTTGAAGGTTCTAGCAGGTGTAGAATGGCTGAGCAGATTTCTGCCAGTATTTCAAGTCCTGTTGGCAGAGAAGCCCTGGGTGGGAGATAAGAAACATACTGTGCAGTGGAGGTTTGATATCAGAGTACATCTTAGCACAAATGGTTGCTTCAATAGAGGCTGGAGTAAAATGTTAGATCAAAAGTATGTGAGGCTGAGTAGAATATGTGTTAATATATAAGGTAAGAATCAAGTTATCTGATGTAACAGAAGTGCATATTGTAGTATAGAGAGAACACTGGGGCACAACACTTACAGAGAAAAATCTTAAAAGTTAGGTTGTGGATACATCATGAAGGATAAAAGAATGCTTTGTAAAAATGTTGTGCTTCATCCTGTAGTCAATGAAGAATAATCAAAGTTTTTAAGATAAAAGATAACCCAATTATATTTGTAGTTTAATGAGAGAATGCTGGTGCCAGTAGTTATTTATTTGACAAAGGATTGAACTTTCCTTTGTACCAAGCACTATGCTAAGTCGTGGACATGCTGCAAAAAAAAAAAAAAAATGAAAAAGGTGATCTTGCCTTCACAAGTCTCTTACAACCTATTGAGGAATATTTCCACAAGCTACTGTAATACATCAAGGTATGTTTTTGGATGAAGGTATAGGTGATATTGGAGCACATAAGAGGGGTCCTTGGACAAAGGTAGGAGGTTCAGAGAAGGTATCTGAGAACTGACACTGACCTAATACTGAAATGCGAGTGGAAGCTAAATGAGGAAGAAAGGGGAAGAATGGCCCAAACAGAGGGACTGGCATTCCAGATGGAACAGAGGGAAACACACATATTGCATCCAAGAAACCAAAGGGATTCAGTATGGCTAGCAATAACGGATGTGAGTAAGGATGCTGAGAGATGCCTGGAGAAGTGGAGAAGAACTTGCCTCTTCAGCAACGTAGAATACGCAGATTAGTCAAAAATCACTGAACCAAATGAACAAAAATGTTGTGAAGCACCCTTGTCCTTTAGTGCAAATAAGTTAACTTTTATTTAGATCCAACCTATACTTCCCAAGCCACACTTTCAACAAATTTACTTTTAGCAGACAGAATGGAGTCTGTCAGCTTCCCCAGTTCAGAACTCACCACAGCACTCCATGTTGGACACTTCTGACACATCTCACAGCATGCAATGGATCATCGCATCAGACCCTTAAAAATTATGCTGACATTATTACTACCAGCAATAATGAAAACCACTTTGATCTGTCATGTTTTTGTTTCATCGTTCTTTCAATTCATACTACAAGCAGACTTTACTGGGCTTGCTGTATATTTGTTTCTCATTTGACCTTCTTTGCCATGTATCTATGAATAGACTACAGCTACTCCTCTCTTGGTAACTGTGGATGTTTTGCTGTCTACTCCCACATTTTTGGAGGGAAGATTAAATATGACACAGAGCTCTAAGACAGGAAATGCCTGTCTGCTACATTTTGGGAAAATTAGGGATGAACGAAGGGTCATACGGAATAACAGATGATTTGCTTTGCATCACTTGTAGTTTACAAGGTCAAACGCAATGCTCCAGGAATGTGTAAAATGTATATTATGCTATACTTGAGGTCATCCTCTCACTTGTCAGAACATAGCTTCTACTCCTCACTTCCAAAACTTCAGAGGCCTGCGAAATACTTGGACAGGTTCCAAAGCAGAGCAATGAAAGTGATAAAAGATTTGAAGGCTAATACCTTTGAGGGAAAGCTAAAAGAACAAGAATTATTTCTCTTCTAAATGAGAAGTCAGAGATAATTTAACAATCTTCAAGTATATGGAATGTTTTATGTGTAAAGCAATGG
Organism: Colobus angolensis palliatus; assembly: GCF_000951035.1. Lineage (NCBI taxonomy): Eukaryota > Metazoa > Chordata > Mammalia > Primates > Cercopithecidae > Colobus > Colobus angolensis. Next base: position 3,369,258 of record NW_012123376.1, on the reverse strand, counting down.
TGTCCAAATTCAGGTAAGTTTGAGCCATGAGGTCTGCGTAAAAAAAGGAACCCTGGCAGGGAGGGTTGTTGTGTGTTGACACCAGGTATTTGGCTGAAGAAACCTTTTCTTCGGAGACCCAGAAGACTAGACATTATCTATCAGTGAGGTGTCATGTACTGTCTGCATGAACACTGGGGTAAAATAAATGACTTCTAAGAATTTAAATTCAGTAGTTTTCCGGGTTCTTAAAAGGTCTTCCATTTGAGGGGACACCAAGGACAAATAAATTATTGACCAAGACTTTATTCTTACATCTTACACTTTCTTGAAATAGTAGCACATCCTGATCGTTACTGGTAATAGCTACAACCAGAATTCCAGAAGCTTCTATCATATTACCAGTTTAGAGCTCTTTCTCATATATAATAATTTTAAAATTATTTCTATTCCTATATTCCTCAGTTTGTCTCTATTCCACTTATCTCTCTACAATCTGATAAGGTACTATTGTACTGAACCATCTCCGTCTTTAGTGCTCAACACTGAGGATGATAAATATATAGTCTAATACTTGAGTTGAAATAAACATTATTCCATTACAAGAGCAAAATCTATGCATAGACACCTGCATATTTTTGGAAGTATAGAAAGTTATAATTTTATGATAGACAGCAGCATAGCATTCCATTTACAATCTTTTTAGAAAGGTGGATGATAACAGAAGCTAGGACAATACAATAAAATACTATGCCTGCAATAAAAAGTCAGACTTCACTCTCCTGAAATAGGCTCATGCAGATCACTATATCTCTGTTTACGGGGAATTTTAAGATAGTCACAAAACAAAACTGCCAAGCATGAAGGAATAATTCATTTAACAGCTGTTCAGTAAGGTCAAAAACAGAAACTACTGAAGGTTACAAAAGTATAGCTAGAGCTCTTGGGAGTTTAGCTCCACTGCAACAGAGATTTTAAAATCATCTTCTGGTTGTACCTCACCTGATGATAGAAGGCTTATTATTGGTTATCAGATTTTAGGAGCTCAAGATTAATTCTGTCATTTGGCTTACCACCCCATGCCATCATGACTGAGGAGAGAGAGTTAATAAATAAAAGCATAGATGTCTCTGATGCTTAGTTCAGAAAAGAAACAAACATGGATCAATAGGGACAATCTGACACAAATATCCCAACTTCTGCCCAGACATCAGCAATAGGGAGGCTATTGCACACAATCCTGAAAAATCTGCTCTCCAAATGCACTATTGACAAGAAAGCTAGACATAATAAGAAATTAAATGAAGCTGAATAAATACCCATACTGAGGGCTAGACATCAAAACTATATTAGGTGAAAAGTAACCAAAAGAAAAAAAAAACACAGATCAAAAGGCCATCATATGAAACATTGCTATTTTTTGTGGTTCATGGCTTCAAATTGAAATATAAACTCAGTCCAAAGCCAGATTTGTTTCTTCTCTGCTATTTAATTTGAATAGATTTCTTTCTACTTTTATATTTAAGGGTTTTGCCTGTCTTCCATTTTTTCTAATATTTTAAATTATACTTAAAAAAATTCTCAACGAAATCCACATGTCATGAAATAGTAGAAAATAGGTACAATTTTGCAATTAAAGTCATCTCAGGGAAACTGCAATGTAGTTTTTTTTTTTTTTTTTTTTTTTTTTTTTTTTGGCAATTCTGTTTAAGAGCATAGACTGATTAGAATAGTGATTACCATAAATCAACATCCTGCAGCCATAAACATAATGTTTATCAAGGTGACTTTTCAAGTTCCTGATTTGTTAACCTCATCTTACCTTAAATTTCATAGATTCTGTGTTTTCTCTAGCTGTTCAGCATTACCTCAATATTCCAAAAGCCTCAGTAACTTCATACTGTTAATGACACATTTGATTACATTTGCTTTAAAAAAGATAAAGTTGTGCTCTGACTGTGAAAGCTACTTCTCATTTGCACAAATGCAGCAAATCACGGCCCTTTGCACGTCCTGCTTACAATTTGGAACTTTCCTGTATTACAGCCCCACCAACTTATGGTAAAACAAAAGCAAAAATTGTATGAAATTAATCAAGTTTTGATAGGATAATTTTTTTAAATTCCTCAGATAAAACAATTCAGAAAATTTCAAACAATTGTAAAATGCCCTCTCAGAATTGAAAAAATAAATCTTAATGTAAATATGAAGAATTTGAAACACTTTTACATTTGACAAATTTCTTAATCTTACAAAATTGATAGCTCCATTAGCATCCCCGTTTTAGGAAAAGGATAATCAAGATTCTGAAAAATAATGCAACTTGTTTAAAGTCAATGACAGTACCAGACCTAAAACTTTGGTCTCTGGTGTTGAGCTCACAAAACTCGACTACTAAACCAAAAACACATACAGATACAGAGAGAACCCTCAACTCATGTGTGTGTCCTGTCACAAAGATGCACTGGCGAGGAATCAATGTTGCTTTTCCTTTCAAAACATTGTGGTGAAGAGAATTTGGTTTTCTAGAAAAATCCTCAATGGCCCTGTATTAGTCCTTTTTCACACTTCTATAAACAACTTCCCCAAACTGGGTAATTTATAAAGGAAAGAGCCTTGAGCTCCACCAGTGTTGCTGCAAAAGACATAATTTCATTCTTTTTTATGGCTGCCTGTATTCCATGGTGTATATGTATATCACATTTTTTTTATTCAGTCCACCACTGATGGGCCTTTAGGTCAATCCCATGTTTTTGCCAACATGATTAGTGCTGTGATGGTAGGACAATTTATACTTCTTTGGGTATATACTCAGTCATGGGACTGCTGGGTTGAACGGTAGTTCTAAGTTTTTTGAGAAACCTCCCAACTGCTTTCCACAATGGAAGAACTAATTTATATTCTCATCAACAGTGATAAGTGATCCCTTTTCTTTGCAACCTCACCAGAATCTGTTATTTTTTGGCTTTTTAACAATAGCGATTTTGACTAGTATAAGATGGCATTTCATTCTGATTTTGATTTGCATTTCTCTGATGATTAGTGATGTGGAGCATTTTTCATATTCTTGTTGGCTGTGTGTCATATAGTTTAATCATAATTTTTCTGTGTTCCATGGCAAGTATTTCTGAAGGGTGTTCTTTAACTGCCTTTTTTTCCCCATTCCTTTTCATCTTTTCCCCCGATCATTGATTAGATTTTGTATTATTTTCTTACAACATCATTCAGCTTTGAGTGAGATGTGTTTTTTCTCAACACATTATGTCAAATGAAGTTTGTGTTGGAGATTAAGGGTAGTCAGGGCCATGCTCCAAATACTTCAGCACGTCTCCTAATGACATAGGATTGTGAATGTGAACAAGTTCCTTTTGCTTTTTCTTCTCCTAACCAATCAAGTTCAATAGCTATACTGTTAACTACAATATCAAGCCTTTTGACTCTGGCCTATCTCAGATAGCTTCCTATCAACAAAGGACAAGTCTGTATGGTTCTTCTATTAGATCCATCCCTTTGTTTAACCTTAATACCAGACTGAGTCTTGGGAAGCAAGTAGGACCAGCTCAAGACCCATTTCCTATTTTTCCAAATAACATAATGCCATTTATTGAGGGTTGTTTTTTTTTTTTCCTTTGTTTCTCATCATCCTTACTGTTTTGGGGTTATTACCCAGAGGCAATGGGAGCAGTACTGTTTTCATGCCACTATTATTTAAAATCCAGTAATGAAGACTGGTATCTTATTTTTGTTTTGTTTCAAATTTTATTTAAGCTTTATGCTTTCAAGAAAAGTCACAAAGACAAGAAAGCTGAGAAACTACATTTAAAGAAATTATCCATAGCCATGAGGTAGCACATACAAGACAAGAATTCTCTTGTTCTACTTTTTAAATTCAAAGAGCTTGCCACTATATCATACTTTGACATAGTTTTAATGGTGGATTTGACCTTATTTCCCAGAAAATAAACATAAAATCTGGACTTTCAATGCAGTAAGAACCTCACATTTAATTTCATGCTTGAAAATACAGTTTCTATGAGATTTCAAAAGTTTGAAATAATATATTTTTCTCCAGTGATTCTTTCTCTCATATTCTACTTACCCTCAGAAGTAGATTCAGATAAAGGAGTAATTCATATGAAAAAATTTGAACTATTACTATGTTTTTAAAAATCTATTTTATTGGAAGATAATTTATTTCTAGATCATCTATACAGTGGCATTTGTGAACACCTGACTTGTTAAAACTATTAAGTTAGAGTGGTATGTCATTTTCATAGTACTCTATATGCTGCTATCTTTTTATCTTTTTGGTGAATACGAGAAATAGAATACAGACTCAGATGCCCACAGTTAGACAGACTCAGATATGTAACAACTTCTGACACCAATAAAAAAATCTAAAAATATATTGCCTCAAGATTAACATTAACTGAACTTGAAAAAAACTAATAAAAACATTCATGAAAAATGTTTCTGTTCACTGATTTGCATTTTTAGACAAAAAGCAACTGAAGGATGAATATGCCTATACTGTTGTGTTTAGTGAGACCTAGACTTTACTGGTAGGAATGTACTCACATATGTGTCACTAAAGTCAGTACAAATAAAGACTGTGTGGTAAAAATTAACCTAACTAAACCTTATAGACACTTGGAGAGTAAGAGCAAATATATTGTAAATATATTTCTTCTTTTAACATGTTCTGACTTTTCTCTCCCTGTTACCTAGGCTGCCAGGGGTGGGTGGGCAAATATCTTTTAGCTTCTGAAAACTCCTTTGTTTGGAAGCAGAGAGAACAGTGGTTTGGCCTGGTATAATTGTTTTGTTGGTTGGCACAGAGTTTTAATTATTCTGTGATACATCACAAGATATATTGATCACACAGTAACTACATTGTTCTTCCTCTGGGGTCCTTTCTTGTCTACCCTAGTTTTTGCTTAGGACTGGATGTTTCAGCTTCTCTATGAATCTTTTATCTGCCCTTTGTGTGTCTTTTTCCTGTTAATGTTTTTCTTAATACATTCTAACAGTGACTACAAAGAATATAAGGGTGGTCACACACGTATTAAAAATAAAAATAAAGGCTGGGCGCGGTGGCTCATGCCTGTAATCCCAGCACTTTGGGAGGCCGAGGCGGGTGGATTACGAGGTCAGGAGATGGAGACCATCCTAGCTAACATGGTGAAACCCCGTCTCTACTAAAAATAAAAAAAATTAGCTGGGTGTGGTGGCGGGTGCCTGTAGTGGCAGCTACTCAGGAGGCTGAGGCAGGAGAATGGCGTGAACCCGGGAGGTGGAGCTTGCAGTGAACCGAGATCGCGCCACTGCACTCCAGCCTGGGTGAGAGAGCGAGACTCTGTCTCAAATAAATAAATAAATAAATAAATAATAAATTTCTTTGAAGAGGGTGAGTTCTGACATAAAGAGAAAACAAATATCTTACAGATACATTGTCCACATTACATGTGTTTCAACTCTCTCTGCATCTAAGTGGTGACATGGAAAGTTTTCTACTGAAGATCTTTCTGACCTGCCCTTTGATGTTAGATATAACGTTAGATATGACGTTAGCTATGCAGATTACAAATGAAAATGAATACACTTAATTTAAATAGTAGAATGTAAACTGGATAGCTAAAGGTTAAACCCATAGGGCGGTAATGATCGTCACATCTTTATTAAGTATTTACTATGTGCAAAACATATTGTCCACTGTTGTGAGCAGTAGGAATGTAAGAAAATGGACATTCAGCTCTCAGGAATTTTTTAATGCATTTCTTGATATGACACGGAAATGAACATAAATATAGACTAAGCCAGAAATAAAAGATTCTTATAAACACTAAAAGATTATTCTAAGACTAATAAATTCAGAAGAATAACATCAAATCAGGGTCTACAAGATCTCATGTGAGAGTGGTTGGGTTTAACTAAGCCTCGAGAGGTAGATAGAAATTGGAAAAGTAGAAATAAAGAGTAGAGATTTTTAGAGTGAAAGAAGGTATGAATAGATTTAGAGGTAGGGGAACTCTGAAAAGTTATTTGGTTGGAGAAGGTAGTTCATATGGGTGAGTCATAGAAAAAAAAAACTTAGAAGGAAAAATTAGAGTCATTCTCAGAATCTTAGTGCAAAAGAGGATCTCAAGGATCATCTTTTCTAATACTTCACTCTTGCCCAAGATCATACTTATAAAAACTGAATTTATGATTTTTATATAATTGGTGATTTTATTAGCTCTCCCACTTTATATTTTATCTTACTTCTATTTGTACTTATTTTCATCTCAGTGCTGGACAGAACTCTATACAATACTTCATATTAGTCAAAAGGAGCTAATTAATGCTGTGGTAAAAAGACGATGTCCCAAGTGTCAAAGGCTACATACACTGAAAATAGATTTACTATTCAAAGGAGAATAAATGTACAATGTAAGCTACCTGGAGACTCTGCTCTACGTGATTACTCAGAGATCCAGGATAACTGAGGCAACCTTATCATTCACTACACTATCTGGAGCATTTGGTTTTCTAGGTTGCTTAAACACGGGAAGATCTAGCTGTGGGGTCACAGACTGGTTCCTTATGCTTTGGTCCATCACTTCCCCACAACCTATTGTTCAGAACACATACCCCTCTAAGCTGCTAGGGGTAACACATAGGGGAATAGATGGAAGATTTGGTGAGTTCCATCGTCTCTGACACACAGAGAGGTATGGGGGAGACACATCAATGGAAGACAGATCGCAAAATTTTCCATACTATTTGTTTCTTGTGATACCTCCCTTCCTCCAAACATAAACTTGCAGATTTTATTTTCTAGCTTTTTAATCGTTGTGTGGGTATCTTCTTTGAACCATCTCCAACTGCTCCCTACTCTATCCATAAATAGAAATTAAAATGTAAGTTGGTTCTTTAAGAAATGTAAGAAAAAGCCAGATATAATTATGTGTATTATCTCTGTGTACATTTTTCATTTCTTGACCTATCTATAACCAAAGGCAATTTCAGACTAACTCTCTCCATTACATCTCTGATTACTCTCTGAACTCATTCTACTTTATTGCACTTCTGAGATTTTGCTCCAACTCTTTTACCATCTAGGCCTACTTCCTTTCACCATGTCAGAAAACATATTCTTTCTTACGTCTTCAGCCAAATTCACCCTCTCCAACAGGCTCCCTCGGGTTCTCCCAATAAAAATTAATCCCTCCCCTTTCAAATTACCAGAGTGTGATTTTTTGAACATCTAATGTTTTCCCTGGAGCACGTTGAATTCACATCTCTATAAAGCATGCAACAACAACTTTTCCCTTCAGATATTAGCAATGTCTGAAGAAATTGTTGATTGTCAAAATTTGCAGGGAGGATCAGGACTGCTGCTGGTATCTAGTGAATAGAAAGGGGGATGCTATAAAATATCCTTCAACACTTAGAGCAGACCCCACAAACAAGACTTACCCAGCCTCAAATGTCAATAATGTCAAGGTTGAGAAGCCCTACTATAGAGTACGAATGCTAGAGTAAGAATCTCTTTCCCACCTTCCCTTCCCTCAGAGTGTCAAACATAATGCTCTGCAGACAGTAATATATTCAATATTTGGTAATGATCAGCCCTGAAAACTGTCTAAAACAGTCAACAGACGGTATTATTAGAAGAGGTAAATTACATTTTAATAATGTCCATAGTTGAATCTTCTAATGTTTGCCCCTGGTTTCCTCCTTTACAGGCTTGTGGCAGCATTATACTTCCCCATTCCCTTTGTGGTTGAGTATGACTTGTTACTTCCAGCCATTATGTTATAGGTAGAAGTGACTTGAGTCATTTTTGAGTGAGAGCATTTTTAACTGCTGGTGGGAGACCCTCTGACTCCTTCTTCTTCCTGCTGCTAGTATCAGACTGCATCCATATTAGGTGCCCCACAAATATGGGGAAGATATGTAACGTGAGCAACAGTTTGTTGCTTCACCAAAATTGTGTATGTGTGCTGGTCTTCAGCATCATAGGCATATGAATACTTTCAAAAGTCTCATGTTAGACTCTGCTCACTGCTAAAATGCTAATTTATCTCAGCATGATTTCTCTAATGACTTAAACATTATCATTGCAGCTTGTATACTTCTTTGTGTTGACCTAGCATTGCTTCACATGAAGCTGTTCCTTGGATTTTTATTTTTTTATTTTTTTATGTTTATGTTTATTTTTTAAGACGGAGTCTAACTTTGTCACCAGGTTGGAGTGCTGTAGCGTGATATCGTCTCACTGCAACCTCCACCTCCTGGGTTCAAGCAATTCTCCTGCCTCAGCCTCCTGAGTAACGGGGATTACAGGCGTGCACCACCATGCCCAGCTCATTTTTGTATTTTTAATAGAGACAGGTTTCACCATGTTGGCCAGAAAGGTCTCGATCTCTTGACCTCGCAATCCACCTGCCTAGGCCTCCCAAAGTGTTAGGATTACAGGCGTGAGCCACTACGCTCAGCCTCCTTAGTTTATTTTGCTGATAAATCAACACTTGTTTTAAAAAGTCAACAAATCATGAAAGCTTTCTTAATCAGTCTTCATTCTGCTTTTGAATTTTTAGTTTATGACTTTTGCACATAGGGCTGTAATATTATTGACTTTACCAATGTAACATGTAGTTTATATACGTTTTTAATTGTGCTAAATGTATTTCAACTTGCTACATGAAATTAATTCTGTTTGCTTCTGTTGGTTCATGTAATATATTCTGTTAACATGAAAACACTCATGAGACATGGAAATACCATAAAATAATAGAAAGAGCACTAGACTGGGGGAGTGAGACAGCACATAGAGCTTTGTACCAAAATGTAGAAAACTGGGTCTCTGTGTAACTCTTCCCACTTACTGCTATAAGGTAGATGAAGTCTATACATGCACTCTGTAAACTCTTATGCACTATGCAAAGGGGAGTTATTATTAATGTTCTGACAAGGCTCTTGCTCTATTTCTGTTGCCACTGAACTGCACAACCATCAATAAGTAAGATGAGTTCTCGGTTTGCAGTTTCCTTACTCGAGTACTGCATTGTGCTATAGTTGGTTTTTGTTCTTTTTTGCAGGTATGAAAAGTCCAGGTTGCTATAAACATTTGTGCTTAAATTTAAATGCTTTACAAAAATCCCACCCTCTTGGAAAAAAATATAGATTATCTCATTTTTCAAATTATTTAAGCATCCTGGAGATATGCAATTTCTATAAATATGCCCCATTTTCACTACTTTATATAACAGTCATGACTCTGTATGTTTTCAATAAATGTTGAGATGAATAACTATTTACCATAATATTAAATCATTAATCAAAAATAATGATTTTAATATAGATTTAATAGGTTTAAATACTGGTAGTAATAATAGTAATGGTTTTTGGCTAGGCAGTGTTTCATGGGGATTTTATTTATTATTTTATTTAATTTCACAACAATGATACAAGGTTGATAAAAATACTGATAAAGTGAAAATGAGGAAAATATTATTTTTTTAGATTGGGATATATGATCTCTTTCTTCATTTTAAATTTCCCAACGCATTTGTGATCACTCTGTGGAATCAGTGTACAAACTATAATCTGAAAGAAATTGGTGGTATTTCTACAGTACGTGAACACAACCATCTGATTTATAGTTCAATCTGTTAATGCACTCTGTTATTAGGCCACCTGGCAGTTTTATGCATTGTGAATTTAAAGAGGAGCTCAATGTAACATAAGCTTTACAAGCTGGGGAAATATTATTGAAATGAAACATGAATGAGGACCATTTAAACAATAAAATAATGTGTATAGACTATATATTTTTTAGTTTTAGCTAATACGTGCCATAGGTATAAATTCTGAAATAAGTTGAGGTTCTTATGAGACTATAAAAAAATAAATTAAAAATAAACTTATTATTTACTATTGTTAATCATGTAGCATTCATGTGCTTATAGAGAAACAAAAATACAGCCACAAACTACCTCTGAAAAATTAAGATCGCATATCAACTACATTTTCTTTTAGTACTCACAGAAGTGTACTTGGGGAAATGCTGTCAGAATGAAAAACCAGAATTGGGAGATGAAAGAAAAAAACTATAACTTATTGACCATCCCTTTTATGACTCTCAGTTTTATTATCATTTAAAGAATTTGATCCACCACTGTTGAAGTACAAAATAAGGCCTTTACAAAGATAATCCTAGAAAATATGTCATTGAGATTAAGCTGTGGCATAACAGTGAATCTGTATTATACTGGAAAAAAAGTATATCTTCTGTAATGTGATGATATCCATCCTGTATTGTTCTAAATGATCTAGTCATAGCTCATGTCATTTACGAAAGGTGTTATGTTTTAAGTAAGCTACATTCTTCACAGGGATCCAGAAAACTTGGGCTAGGTCTAGTCAATTTTATGTCATTATTGTAGTCCTCTTTAATTAAATTTATGAATTACAAGATTTAAGATGGTTTTTATTTTTATTTAGAATTGAAATTACAATCAAACTTCATTATCTGCATCAGGCTTTCAAAGGGATCTTATGTGATTCATAACTATATAATTTCAAAACATATTTTTCAGGATATATTTGTTTTAAGATACCTGCATACAACTTAAGGGAAACTATTTTTGTTTATATAAATATACCTATTTTCTCTCATTTTTAGAATTAGAAAAATGTGAGAGATTAATAAAAATGTTGTGAGCTCTATATTTTGAATAAGACATTCCTCAAATGGAAAATCCTACTATGTACCCACAAAAATTGAAGAAAAAATTACAAGACTTACGGAAAACAATGGCTTTTCAAATAGCTATTTCTTTACAATTCACGAGGAAGTATCAAAACTCCTCTCATTGTCTCAATGTTATTCAAATCCTTAACCGTCAAGGGAAACAAAAAATGAATTACACTTTCTTATATATCAGAAAACAAATGTCTGAAATATATCCAGCAACTGATAGGTTATATGCTTTTAACCTTAACATTTACTTAATCCTTACATATTTGGATTCCATACCTTGATGTTGATGTTTGTGTTTAATCCGCTAGCTTTAATACTTCTGTTTAGAAAGTTTGATGTTAGGATGTCCAAACTTATGGAAAAAGAAAATTATGAAAATAAATGATCAATTAACAAATAAATTCCCCTGAGTACCAATGACAGTATATTATTTGGGTTAATTTTTGGAGAATTGGTATTTGGATACTTAATTTGCCCCTTACAGAGGTGACTGTGTGGTTTTTTTTTGCCAGTCTGATGCACCCTGAAAACGTTTGGTTTGGGAACTTGAGGAGGTCACGGGGTAGGATAAAATTCATTTTACTGAAGTATACTGGTTATGAAAATTGCTTGTTCCAGTGGGCGATTTCACTACTTCATTTACAGCGTAAGTGCGCATTGTGTTCCCACTGGCTGGGATCTGACCCTTATATTTCTCATTTTCCTTCTGAAATGTGGGTCAGCTGTGTTGTCAGATTTCTCTTCTCCTGTAAAACATTTTATTTTTAAATATTTGACACTGGAGCCTTCTAAAAGAACAGGTTAAAAAAAAAATGTCCTGCTGGATGGCATTTATGACTCAGAGAAGTATCATTGCCACTGACCTCACAACTCTTCTTAAATAGTCAGAGAAGGGCAACAAAATTGTCAATTAGGCTTCCAGGGAACAGCAGTCAGCCCAACTCAACTCGTGCTTGGCAGCATAATCATGCAGATCTTGCTTCTGCACGAGAAGCCTTTCAAGCCTATAATAACGAGAGTTCAACAAATTTGAACTTCCTCTCTCAACAGCAGATTTAGAAGCTGTTGATTTGTTATACATTTACTAAAGGGTTTTGTAGCACTGACATGCAGCATTTAAATTTATCTCAGATATTCAACCTAATTCTTTGATTCACAAATCAGAGGTCAGACTTCTAGAAACCTTAAAGAATATTGCTGTATGCACACACAAACACACACTCACACACACATATGTAACTTCTCTCTGTATATATATATGTATATATGTAAAATTTATCTTCATCTTTCTCTTTTATTTCTCCCTGATGTTGCATTTTATGCCTTTATGTTTTGGAGGCAGTATTGAGCCAAGGAGGATGTATCAGTATTCAATAACTTCTTCCTAAGAGAAACCGATACTCTTATTCACAAACCACAAATTTTAGAGTTTGCTATTCAGTATACTCACCAATAAGAATAAAAGGAATTTCAATTATAACTTGCTCTTTATATTTTACTAACCACAAGATTTTTATGATTTAAATAAATACGAATTACTCTAAGGCTAGGGAAGAATGCAATAAAAGGAAAATACGATTAATGTAAAATTCAAAGTTGAAAATATATACTACTGTAGAAAGAAATAGTCAATAAAAGAGATGCTCCTTTTGTCTGCCAGGTCACCATCCTAAAACTGGACTGCAACACTTCATCTACTAGGGAGATAGCCATCTAAAATATTTCCCTTCATGGAGACATGATATTTGGTCTTACCTAATAAACCTGACACATTTGTTTCATTTGTAAGTGAACTGTTTTTAAAAAACCAGGCCTAGACCTGTTTCTCAAAGGGAGAGACAAAAGGAGAGATGGGACCAAGGCCAGTGGTGCTTGCTGGGTCTATGAGAGGAGAATTATTTCTCCTTCATGGAAAGAAAGCCAGTTATAATAATCCTACCTAAATACAAACAATAGAGGCTCACTGGAGTATCTGCCAGCAGCTGAATTAAGAAATCAAAAGAATAACAACAGCTGGGCTGGGTCCTGTATTGGTCACCTATTTCTTTATTAAGTTCCCAGCCAGAATGGATCTCTTCTGTCTTTCAGTGTGATATATACCCACAAAATCCCAACCACGCTTTTACATTGGAATCTAAATTCCTTAGCCAATTAGTGTTATGATTTTATCACAGCAGTTGTTTGAAGCTAAATTGCAGTAGTTATTATCCATGATGGGTCCTGCTCCCTGAGGTTAGCTGCTCAGGTTGAACAAACCATGAAAAACACCTCAGAGAAAATTCATGCTAGAAAATAACTACAACATTACAAAGTTGATGTTTTATCAAATACCGTGCTAGGGCCAGATTTAGCCCCAAATGTCCCTATAGCCCAACTTAGTAATAGTTAAATAAATTCACAAGAATGGTATACATTTAGAAAAGAGGACAAAGCGCTTGGCCATCTGTTGAAAAGACCTCATGAAACTCTTGACAGAGATTGTGCAACAAATCTGCTATCAGGTTCAGGCACAGAGAACATACATTGGAATCAATGCCTTAGTTTTTACACATACTAAAAATCTACTGTGGTAATATGTTTATATATTTCTGAACACCTAAGCTCCCTATCTTTTTTACTTTTCAGTTCAGAGGTACACGTGTAGGTTTGTTACATAGGTAAACTTGTGTCACGGGGGTTTGTTGTACAGATTATTTCATTACCCAGGTATTAATCCTAGTACCCCTTAGTTATTTTTCCTGGTCCTCTCTCCTCCCACCCTCTACTCGACAATAGACACCCAGTGTGTCCGTTGTTCCTTTCTATGTGTCCATATGTTCTCTCTCTAAGCTCCGCTTATAAGTGAGGACATGCATTTGGTTTTCCATTCCTGTGTTAGTTTGCTAAGAACAATGGCCTCCAGCTCCATCCATGTCTCTGCAAAGGACATGATCTCATTCTTTTTTATGGTTGTATAATATTCCATGGCGTATATGTACCACATTTCCTTTACCCTTTTTGAAAAGGTTAAAACTATATTGGAGTGGTTAGCAATCTGATAGAAATTGTTCAATTTTTCCACATGTACACGCTATGTCCAGATATGCATGGTCACACATAAATTTATTGGTTTTGCCACATTGTATATTGGCCACTACAATGAAAGAAGATAAGGGACGACCTAGATAGATTTCCTGTTAGCTGATTCTAAACTGTCTGCAAATATTTTAAAAATTCAGTTCACAAGAATTACCATGATCATAATCTTGTCACCTTGTTTTTCATTTTCTCTTTCATTCCCTGAGGTCTGTGACTCAGCACAAAGTATCTAGACTCCTACCCACCATAAACATATTGACTTGGAGTAATTGTTTGTACACATCTCTCACGTTTACTCTTTGATCAAGAAATTTCCTTGGGGTTTAGGGATTCCCTGAGTAGTATCTAGCTATATGAGGTAGAAATGTTGTCACCAATAGTTCTGAGTCAGTGTATTTTTAACTTGTGTGAGAGTTCTAGCTGAGTCACTTGCCCTGGGGAAGAGACAGGAAAATGAAAAGCAAAGAGAAGGATCATAATAGTGGGAATTCTTACACACACTGGGGGAAAAAAAAAAAAGAAGAATTTTGGATTATTTAGAGGAGATATAATGAAACTAGCCCTTCATCCTTTCATGCTTTAGTATAATGTGTGTACAGATGTGCTGTCCATCTTTCAGGCTTGTAAACTTTAGCACATGCTCTTTGCATACTACATCAGCGCTATAAGAAAAATGTAAACCTTTGCCTTTTAGAAGGTGGCAGACTAAAGAAACAACATTCAGAGGAAGTTCTAATTTTTACTGTCACTGTGTGCCCAGCATTACATTGACTGTTGTCATGTATGTCATTTCATTTATCCCTTACAGTGACCTTTTGATATCTGGTTATCATGCTCCCACTTTTCAAAAGAGGAAACAGTACTACTCTAATTTGGATTTGGTTTTTCCCAGGCAGTGGTGCCCTTCATTGAAGCTCAACATAATACAGTGTCAAGACTGTAAAAATATAAAACACTTTATCTGAAAATTAGGAAAACTATTAAAAAATAGGAAAACGTCACTTTTAGTAAAGGAGCCAAAGCACACACATAATTCTTCTCTTCATTCACAGAAAAGTCTGCCTACCTGCAAATAAAGAAATTCATAAATAGAAAAGCAATATTCATTCTTCATCCCCTCTTCCTCCACTTTATGATACTATGTTCCTTCTCCTATGTATGCAGCAGTCCCTCAATCAAGCATTAATAAGAGAGGAATCTAATTGAGAGATTCACAAATGCCAATGTTCGAACTGAAGATAAACCTGCCTATCACACTGGGAGTGCAGCAGTGGGAGGGAGGGAGGTTATACGGTAAAGCTCCATTCCTTCTTGCTCTATCTTGTCTACACTTGTGCTGGGAAAGCTTGGCTCAGACCTCTAAGGCACAGGTGTCTTTATCTTTCTTTACACAAAAATAGCAACCAAAAGCAACTTTATTTTCTTCAGAACTTGCTTCTTACCATCACCATGTGTTTGCTATTATCTAGATTAGGA
Organism: Colobus angolensis palliatus; assembly: GCF_000951035.1. Classification (NCBI taxonomy): domain Eukaryota; kingdom Metazoa; phylum Chordata; class Mammalia; order Primates; family Cercopithecidae; genus Colobus; species Colobus angolensis. The sequence continues at coordinate 3,353,978 of NW_012123376.1, read as the reverse complement.
AAGGCAAGATCTTTAGTCAGCTTAGCTTGACACATTTACCTTGGAGGAGGCTGAAATAGCCTCAGCTATTCTAGAGACTTGATTTGCCTAGGTACTTCCAGGCTCTATAGGAGGACAAATTAAGTGGTGCTGGTAGAAGTTGCCAAGGAGCCTAAACACCTGTGATTGGAAACTGCTAGACTGAAGTAATATGAGATGGCAGTAGCTCCCCAGAAGATGCACCTAAGGACTGAAAATGGAGCCTGAATGAAAGGAGAGGTACAGGAGATTTCAGACCTGCCCCAGGACAGGCAAAGAGGACTGGCTAGGAAGGTGATGTATATGCTCTTACAGCGTTTGCTTCCCTAACACAGCTCTAGGAGATCTGAATAAAATCCTTGAAAGAGTCATTCCTTGAAAGAACAGAATAACATTACATCATCAAGACATTTTAGTGCACAGATATTATGAACCATCTTGCACCATCCTGGATGAGTTATGATGTCCAGCTGCAAAGGGTGTGACCAGATATATGGCAGAACGGAAGGTTATCAGAAATGATCCAAATACCATTTTCCTGAGATGGTTGACCAGAAAAACACAGACTGCAGCCAGTGCTGAGAGCCGCTAGTGAGAGCCCTACTGGATGCCATCAACTCCAAGACATATGGCTAACAGTGAGCCAAAAGAGGAGAGCCCAGCTCAGAATGCTGCATTGCTCGGAGCTCCCTAGGAGATCCTAAGCCCCACCCCTCAAGCATGAAAATAAAGGAAAATATTGAATCCTTTCAAGGGAAATTCCAGGCACCTAGCTAGCTCTGAAAAGTAAATGAGTTACTTGATAAGCAAGAAGGTAATGGTAGCATGAAACAATGGCCAAGGAAGTTAGAATCATGGGAAGTTTAGTTTCCCTATAGAAACTAAAGATAACATCTTAGCATATGTCCCTGAGTTGTTTTTCAGAAACCCATGTCCCCAACTAACAGACCTGCTGGCATGTGGACCTCAGATAAGGGGGATAAAAGAAAAACTTCAGTCAAATTAAATTTAAAGGAGTTTAATTGAGCAATGGATGATTTGCAAATTGGGCAGCCCCTAGAATCACAGACAGATTTACAGAGACTCCAGTGCGGCCACGTGGTGGAAGAAGATTTATAGACAAAAACAGGGAAATGACCTACAGAAATGAGAAGTGAGGTACAGAATAGCTCGCCTGGTTATAGCTCAGCCTTTGCCTTATTTGAACACAGTTTGAACACTAAGCAGTATATGAGTGGTTGAAATGAGGCCGCTAGGATTGGCCCAAGTCTCAGCACTTGTTACAGGCTCACATTACTAAGTTAAGTTTTCAATATTGTCTGCCTGTTAAGCTAGGTTGCAGTTGATTCACAAGGACTCAAATATAGAAGTAGGGAGTCCTTCTCTGTACTTATATATAGATGTATGGAGTACTTCTCAGGCCATATTTAGTTTGCATTAACAAGGGAAAACTAAGGACTGAACTCTGACCACTATTCTTTGTTCTAGATTTCTTCCTGAGGGGCCTGGAGGAGGTCACACCCATGAGCCAGAGCTAAGGTGCTTTTCATCTGACCCCAAATTTTTAGACAAAACTTTCCCTCCTTAACCAATTGCAAATAAGAAAATCTTTGAACTCATCTATGACCTGTGGACTCCTACTCTGAGATGTCTTGCCTTTTTAGGTCAAACCAATGGATAGTCTGTAGGTATTGATTTATGACTTTGACTGCAACCTCTGCCTCCTGGCCTTTCAAAACCCCTACCTGTAAGCCATGAGAGAGTTCAGGTCCTAAGTATTAGCTGTCTGATTTTCTTTGCTTGGTGCCCCGCAATAAATGCTTCACTTTCTCTTGCTGCAATCCTGATGTCAGTGTTTGGTTTTGCTGTGCCAGGTGGGTGAACCCAAGTTCAGTTCAGCAACACCTATCATTCCACCACGTGTCACCCTGTAGGAAGAAGTGATTTGACCACTACCATCCACCTGATATCTTTGGGAGGGTAGAGATAGCTTACTGTTTGTCGTATTCTTTCTCAGGAGAAAGAATAATAATTATCGTTCAGATTTTGGAACAAACTCCAGCCAATTAAGGATACTTCCAGCATTGAATTGAACCTGGAGGATTGGCCCTGGGGAAAAATGGTATTTCTAAGAATTCTAACTAAGGATTTGTTTTAATGTAATTTTAAAGTCTTTTTTCTTCAAATCTTGACTCTTTGGATTATCTCTATTAACTGGTAACACCAACTACTATATGAAATAGGATGATTCTGTCTTCCTTTCTCAGTCAATTTGGTGTTTGTGTCACAGTCTCAATGTTATATAAGAGGTAGGTATGTTACAAAATTGTCTGACTTCAAGTCTAATGGACCATTTATTCAATTAACAGTCACAATCGAAAGAAAAAGAACTACTGGGGAAAAAAATGAAAAAAAAAATCGACGGGAGAAGCTAAATAATAACATCAATACATTTGTTGGTTTTCTTTTTCATTTTCCTGTTAAATTCAATGCCCTCCAAGACTTTCATACAAAAGAAAGAAAGTGAATATTGAATCAGGGAAATTTTTAAATTATGTAAAATTTCTGCCTATAATAGTCATGTGTGGGGAAAGGTATATTATAAAACTTTTTAAAGAGGTTATTATGATTATTATTCTTGGAAACCATGTGCTATAGAAAAGTTAAATTTGTCATTCTCAGAAGCCAGTTCCACCAGGAGGAGGATTTGCATTGTAATTTTTTTTTTTTTTTTTTTTTTAGCAAAAGATATTGTGCTAGGACTCTAGCTGCTCTGGACGTTTTCCTAGAATATGAGGTTCGAAGTCGGAAGAGATGGAGGAAGCAGTTTACAAACAACCATGACACTCTGAACCACCAATGGCAAATCAGAGCAAACAGAAATGAATGCTGGGTGCCAGAAAGATTGTTGATTTGTTCTTGCCAGATACTCACAGTCCTGGGGACAGCTAAGGGGATGTTACTGTAAGATTCTTGTATTGGTTCGAACCCCGAGTGCGCGCCAACCGACACCACCAACATGCTGTTTTAATGAGCACCTGGGTGCAGGCCGGCTGAGGCCTAAAATGGCGTCAGCAGCAAGTGAGGATGGGGCAAAGATTTTATAGTCTCCCGTAAACAGGAAGTGTCCTGGTCTGATGTAACTGCTACGTTGTACCCGGATGGCCTCTTTCTGGATCTTATGGGTACGTGTCTTCCAGTCAGCTCTCTTCCCGCTTCTGCTGTCTTGCTAGCGCACACTGCTGAGGAAAGCGGCCTTGTGCCTTGGGGCTGGGCCTGAGAAGGGAGGAGTTACTCATCCCCTTAAGCTTTCAGGCCCCGGGGAGAATCTTACAGTTACCAGTCTATAAAAGAGACTTCAGTGAAGTTCAAAGACACTAACTAGTTTGAGAACAGCAAGAAGTTCAGTTCCAGCATAGGACCAGTAGAAAGTAGCTAGGTTACAAAGCTTTGGAAGTTCAAGAATAAACACAATGAGAGGCTTCAGTAGCTATGAGGACAAGTTTGGTAGACCTGAAGAAAAGCCCTGAAAACCCAAATGACCTTGACTTGACATTTCCATAGCTGCAATGGTGAGCCAGCATAAGCATCTGATCATTCCTTATGACTCAGTAACTGTTACTCTCTTCCTTTATTCACATACGAAAAGTCCTGCTTCCTGCGTTAGGTGCAGGAGACACTGTCTAACACCCAGGTTTGTTTCTGAAAACCCTTGGGGTAGGATCATTTGTGATTCAAATACTTCTGGAATCAAGAAAATGTTATTGCACTGTGACTGAGAGTGACTCTATGAAAGTCTTTGTAAATGTTTGCACAAACACTAAAATGTTTATACAAATAAAATAACATTAGAGACTACTATATATTTCATCTCTTGCTCCTGAGAAATAGTCTAGCTTCTGCCTTCCCAGAAGTTTAAATAAAATGCTTATAAATTATTTTGCTTTATTTCATGAAGTTGCATTCTCACAGATTTTTTTTTTTTTTTCTACTCTGGTCTCCAAACCAAACATTAATGCATTCCTAGTTTTAAGATTCAGAAGTGTTGACTGCAGCCTCCAAATCCCAGAAATGCAAAGTAATTGGATGTTTGAGATTTAACAAAGCTTTGGGTAACCTCTGTTTAACTTTCCTGACATGTTGAAAGATATTTCTCAAATTCTCTCTCTAAAGAGACTCCCCTAACAGCTCAAGCCCCTTTCGCAAACAGTTCAGCTGCAGGAAAATATTAAAAGGCCCAGTATTTTAGGTTCCTTTAGTTTTCTTTATATGTCCTAACGCAAAATCTTTAACCATCTACTTTGCAGTGGGACTTATTGTTCTTCTTTTACTCTTCCTAGTACTCTCTATTATTAATAGAGAGACTCTTCCATGTCTCTCTATTATCAATAGAAGAAACTCAAAAGTTTCATATACTGGAGATAAAATTCTCATTGTTGAGCAAATGATTTGCTGGGTTCAATAGAATTTGCTTAAGAGAAACTCAGAGCTTTGAAGAGTTTGCTCTATTAGCAGAGTCACATCTTACTCAGAGACTGAGATCCAAAATCATCACACACAATAAATATTGTCTGTAGTCTAAATTAATTTTGAAATCTCTTAAGTTTTCCAAAAAAGAGAATATTATACATTTTGTAGTGTGTCTATCATTATCTAGCTCTGGAACACTGCTGGACACCAAGTGAGTCAGTTGGCTAACATTTGGGCGCCATGTTGAAATGAAAGCACAGAGAATTGAAATTGTTCAAGATCAATGTCCTTACAATGTGGGATCTATCCTGATTCTAGAGAATAAGTTAGTGGCGGGTACTCCTGCTTAGAGGTTTAGATTCCTTTGGAGACTACAGCAGGATACAATGGAAACTGGAAAATCTAAGAACTTTCTTTGGAAGGTTGCATGAAGCTCTAGGCTCAGAAGTTGCACCAGAGCAATTCAACCTCAGTGTTCACTGACTCAACTTCACTTCAATGACATTCCGATCAAATTTTCCCTATGGTGAAGAAAACTCAGAATAGTATTTCAGTAATATTCACAAAGTTAACTTAAAATCTCCACAATTCAGGTAAAAATAATTTATTAGATATTTTAAGTGGTTTATTTTTCAAATGACAATTTTTAAAAAATCACTTTCCAGTAAAAAGTAAAAGATTCTTATTGTACTCAATGAGCTATAAATATCCTGTCTTTATCTTTCTCTAAATTATAATTTCCATTTGTTTAACATCTAATTTAGTTCTATAAATATCCAATACCATTTTGATATTTGCTCAAATGTGCCAAGTACTGACCTCTTTACCAAATTAGGTCTGTGATCAAATCAGGGAAAAAATAATACACTTCAATTCTGAATGCTATTTGTCTAGCAAGGCTAAGCAGTTAATCTTTAAATATGCTAAACCTTTCTAGAATCTGTGGATATTGCTGGACTTGACAATTAAAACACTTAAAACCATTTATTTCAAAAACATCTTTGAAACAAGTTACTTAAAATTAAACCAAAGGATTTATTCTACAGTTTCAAATTATAATTTCATTAGTTGCTTATATAACTATTGATGGTAATCAGATAAGAATGTTTACATTAACAATTTGTTTTCAGAAAAATGTTTAGACAGTTTATCACAAAAATTATTCTAAAAATGCAAAAAGCCTTTTAAAAATTATTAATCTAGGACAAGTTATTGTAAAAGTTTTAGATAACATAAATAGTTAAAAAAACTAATCTCTCAGAAATAAACTCTATTAATATACTGATGTATATCTTTTCATGTTTTCTTCAATGCGTAAACACACATATACTTGTTAACAGACCCTCCCGAAACTGAGCTCAGTTAATACATACAATTTTGTAACCTGCTTTGATCCATTTACATTTATCACATATTCATTATAATTTTCAGTATTTGTTTGGTATTTTAATTATATTGATCATAAGTTACATACAGCTGTTTCTCTAATGCATATCGAGTTTGTTTTTCCTAAAAGTTTTCTTTTTCTGTTTTTATTTCAATAGAAAACCAAAAGATATTTGTCAATGTACAATAACCTGGATGCTCAAAGGGTGAGGTGAGTTTAGACATGAGATATGTTTTTATTAACTATTCAATAAATTTTATATTCAGTTTAGATTCATTTACATTTCAGACGATGTATAAGTTCAGAGACTCGCCTAGATGTTTGCATGTATAATTTCATCTAATGTATTACTCTATTATCCCTAGCTTTACACTGTAACACTGAAATTCAGTGGAGTTACCTAATTTTTCTGTAGAATTAACATTTACTAGTAGCAACTCAGAGTGTGTTACAAGGCACATTTCAGCTTCCAAAGTGTTTCTTCGGCTGATTTTATATTATTTAACAAGTTATCTTAAAAATGTATACAAAAACTAATAATAGTGTTATTTTTATTGACTACTGACTACAAACTTTGAGGTAAATATTAGTTTTATTTGCTTTAATTTGCAGATGATAACCCTGAGGTTGAGGGATACCAAGTACCTTCTCCACAAATCAGCAACCATGGGACAGGTGTGATGCAAACCTCTTGTTCCATCTTGTTCTCTTTCTGCTCAACCATTGCACCATTAGGAGAAGTGAAACTTGGGCTGAGTCTACAAGGGGCACCCAAAATAACCATGGTGTGTTTATGTCCATTTAAAATCATAAAATTTGTGTAGGAAATAGAGTTTTCCAGAATGAGTACTTATATGGATTAAATAAGTCAGATACATTTTATATCCTCATTCATTTTCTGCTATGAAACATGAATCATATGGCACACTAACAGAAATAAGTCCTTTACAGAATTCTGTACTGATCATTTCTCTGATATTTCTCACAATTGGCACATAAATCTGGCCTCCAAAACAACATGGAGATCAACTAATCTCCAGGTGTCTGGGATTTCATGGTTTATGTTCTTTGTGATTTTAGGAAGATACCAAACAAATCCACCCATATTCTGAAATTATCATATCATTGTTCTACATTATTATATTCATCAGACTAAGAAGGATACATGTTGAGCCCTGATAATCACGTTTGATTTCTTCTCATTAAGGGAAATGATAGCCCTTTTTGGTATGTCTAAGGGAATTGTTCGATGCAGTGACTGGATTGTCTTCTTGGTCCCCACTGATTCTCCTCCCTCCCAGGTTTGTCTGTGCTGAGATGTCCACTTCTAGCATTACAGCCTAACTTGCAGTCACATAGTTCTTAATCTTTGCCTTTTCATTCTGCTAATGATTGTGCAATATGTTGCTTTCTATGCCTTTCTGTACTCAGTGTTTGCCATCTCTCTATTGGTAGCTGGATTCTTTCTGCTCCACCAGCATGCTCCCAGGCCTAGGGAAAACTGGAGTGGGTGATTCAAAGCCTATTTGCAAGGAAGACTCTTTCCTGTTTGCAGTTGAAATCTCAAACTTATCTCCTTGCAAGCAGCCCTATGATACTTTCTGAATAACACAATTTAACATTCTAAAGGCCATAAGAGCTCTAGTATTGTAATAGATTACTTCATACTAATTATCTTTTATTTATTTCCAATAAATGGAAATAAAGTTAATGACAGTTTTTTCTAGTGCCTTACCTTGATTTGTTTTGATTTTGCATTATGGGCACACACAGCAAGCTTCTCTAGTATAACACCCAACACCTAATATGTATCTGTCTCTCTAGCAAGGCTGGGCTTCTTGTGGCTCATTCACATTTAGGCCCCCAGAAGCAAGCCCAATGCCTGACACACAGTGGTCAGGAAAAGTCTGATGAACATACGAGGGAATGAATGCATCAATGATGTCCTGTTGTGCTACTAAAATGTTAATTTCATTAAAATAGTGGCTTTATATTCCCATTAAAGCAAATAAAATTTTAGTTACCCTAGCTTTTTGGAATTGATTTCCACACATTCTAGAAATTTTGCTCTTACATTTTATAATATTCTACAGTAGAATTAATGTAAAACTGTAAATATGAGGCAGAAGAAAAGCCAAGTTCATAAAAGAATTCAGCAATATATAATTAAAAACAGACATGGTTCCCTTCAGCAAGCTTTCCTGTTCAAATCATTTCAGTAAATAAATATTTAACAAGCAATAAGACTGTTTATATTTACATGGCAGTCAATTTATGTTGTACAAAAGCTAAATTCCCCATCCCCAATAATATTTTTTATTCTTTGACATTAGTCTACAACAAATGGCACAATTGTGCTAAAAAGAAAGAAAAAAGTCCCATAATAAAAACCATTCACTATGCCAAATATGTCATTACATTTTTTTCCTGTTCAGCTGCCAGATGTATTGCATTATATTATCAAATTGATAGATCTAGTGTTATTTTTGCATTTACCATTTTACAACAACAAATAGAAGTATAAGGAAGCTTTGGTAACAAATCTTGCTTAATATGTATGTGAAGTAGACAGTTTGTCTAAGAGAAAAATATAACTGATGACAGATTTCATTTCAGTCTGCTAGTGCTTATTAAGATGTCTACAAACAAAAAGCCATATCTGGGTACATCTCTTTCTGCAAACAAAGGAAAGTTTTAATTGCTTTAATCAGCATTTGCATTGTCTTTGTGGTGACATAGAAAAACAATTCAGGGTCTAATCAAGAAGTGTCTTCCAGGGGAGAATTCTTCAGCTTAGACTTTAAGTGAACCTAATAACATATTTCCTATAATTCTTGAATAAAGCTTAACAATGTAATACTGTGCTGACTTCTATTTAAATTATTCCTAAGCCATTAATAGAAAGCCTGGTGCTGTTTTTTGCTATGTCCTTATTAGGAATATCATTTTCAGATATAAAAATGGTTCCCATAAAATGAAAAAGTAGACTGAGCAATCAACCTCAGGTGTCAGTATTACAATTTTTTTCATCAACAATATCTTAAACCTAAAGAAGTCTTTGCTTCAAAGGTAGTCTTTTCAATTTCGTTTCTCAAAACTGTATTACATCCCTACTAGGTGAAAGATACTGTTATAAACTAAAAAAAAAAAATGTTAAAAAGAATAAGAGAACTCCACCGCATTTAAATAAATCTGCAGCCTGAGGTATTTGACTGGGAGCATTTTCAAAACTCCTGGAACTGCAATGTGGTATGTTAAAAAAAAAAAAAAAAAAAAAAAGGCCATTTACTAAATACAAATGTTTCTGCAACCTTCAATAAGGCAAAAGATCCTTCAATTTATGTCCCAGTATCTCACATATATATCATTTGCATTCTGTAAATACTGCAGTGACTCCATTCAGGAAATAAATATTCTCATTAATGGATGGATAGTGTAAAATGTGGTATGGAATGGAAAGTGGGTTTCAAAATTGGGAAAAGCAAAGTACAAAGCCTTCTTTACTCTATCTTGTTGGAGTTGTCTAAGCTTGAGCGAGTTATTTTTCACATCTCTAGGCCTCAGTTCACACATTTCTAAATGAGGATTCATTTGTTTTTGTTCAACAAAAAGATCATGGAGCCTCTCCTGTGGCCCAGGCACTGTGGTAGCATGAGTGACACACAGGCCTTGTCTTCATGAAGTTTACCACCCAGCATGCTAATGTGTATTAATCCAAAAATCACACCGACAAAGAGAGTTATTGTAGTGTCAGAGGCTACACAGGGGAAACTTACAGTTCTCTGGGGGCCTATGTCTTGAGAAAGTGCACTTGATATTGAAAGTGGAATCGAGTTATTCAAGTGTGTATTCCTGTAAGAAAGACCTGGAGGGATGGTTTGCAGGCAGACGTTTGCATGCAATGAAATTGACTTTGCTTTACATTTCTTTTTATCTTTCTCGGTTGTGATAAGTTTACTGCCAGAGGATGAAGTCCCAAGTCCTGACGATACTCTTCCTCAGAAGACTGTGTGACTTTGGGCAAATTACTTAATCTCTGTGTGCCTCAGTTCGCTCAGTTCCTAAATAAGAACTTATGTCATAGATCTATTTGGATTAAACACGTTAATATTTGTAGGGTTCGTAGAACAGCACCCAGCATATAAGTACTGTTGTTGTTGTTGCTGTCAACTGGTACTCATGGCATGTCCCATGAGACAGACTGTTGCAAAAACAAAAATAGAAATAGAAAACTTTAAACACCCATGCCTTATATTTTAACAAAGAAGATAAAAAGTTAATTCAAGGTACCTTTGCTGGACATTAGGGAATACGATGCTTTTTTTTTTTTTTTTTTTCCTCAAGGCTCTTTCTTCCTTTTTCTTCCCCACCTTGGGCTGGGGATGCCCTGATTTCCTGTCAGTAGGTAGACATGGGGGTAGACTATGGTCATGACAGAAAGCAAACTTGCTTGCAGCAAACTGGATTTTTCTCCTGCAGTCATGATAACTTCCTGCCTAGAAACTCCACAAGTATTGAACACAAGAATAATTAAGGAAAGACCTTCTCTTTCAAGGAGGCTACACCCTAGTTGGTGAGGAAAACAAGACAAAACAACAAAAGCACACATTTCAACAGAATAGCGTTTATAAAATAATCCGCACGATTATCTGCTCCGTGAATACAAAAATCAAGGCTTATTTATCTTTATGTCCCCCAGAGCCTGATAATAATGCTCAATAAATGTTTGCTGGATTGAGTTGAATACATTAACAAGCACAAACAAATAAAGAGTTTGAGCAAGTAATTGCCCAAAGAATGTCACATCAAGGAGTGATCACAGTGGAACTCTGGGGTCCCCATCAGAACCCTGGTAGATGTGGGGAGCCCCCAGCTCTCTTTTGTGAGCTCCTGATGAGCCAGTCACCTTGGAATCACTGAGGAGCAATAAAGCCAAATGGCATATACCAGGTACCCTTAGACAGCCCAGAGAGTCTACCTAATATTTAAGACATGTAGTGGCGAAATGTTTCCTCCTTCCAATAACATGTCCTAGTTTGAAAGACTTGTTTTCTGTGAATAATTTTATAAGTAATTTTATTTATAATTGAATCAATGCTAACTATTCACAACTTCATGTCTTCATTTACTCCTGCAAAATTAAACATTTTCCTAAATGAAAATATTAGTGTGCCAGTCTTTGTGGTATCTGGGTATAGGATAGAGCTGTAACATGGCACCTACCAATTTGGAGCAGAGAGTTCCCTTATCCATTCGAAGGGAAGTAAAATGCTGGTGCTGGGCCAGGCACTGTGGCTCACACCTGTAATCTCAGCACTTTGGGAGGCCGAGGTGGGCAGATCATGAGGTCAAGAGATCAAGACCATCCTGGCCAACATGGTGAAACCCCATCTCTACTAAAAATACAAAAATTATCTGGGCATGGTGGCGCACACCTATAGTCCCAGCTACTTGGAAGGTTGAGGCAGGAGAATCACTTGAACCTGGGACACGGAGGTTGCAGTGAGCCAAGACTGCACCACTGCACTCCAGCGTGGCAACAGAGCAAGACCCTGTCTCAAAAACAAAGACAAACAACAACAACAACAACAAAAATTCTGGTGCTGATGCATTGGACAAGGGCTCTAGGTTAAAAAGAAAATTCTGTCTTTTGGATCCTGCTGTTCTTTACTTGGCCCTTTCTGTCTAAAAAGATAAAAATAAACATTTTTCAGTTTATCCCATCTGCCAAAAGCAAAGGTGACCACCCCATTCTCCTTTTCTAAGATTAAAAATCTTCACTATGTGGAAGATATAGGTTATAATGCAAAAGAAACATTGGTAGGTTTCAGGCAGGTGTTCTCTCTAGTTATCTTCAGTTGTTCTGACTCTCTTACAGCCTTGTTTCTCAAAGTGCGGTCCTTAAACCAGCTGCATAAGCATCACATGGGAACCTAATGGAAATACAGAATTTCAGGTCTCATCTCAGACTTAGTGAATCTGAGTCTGCATTTCAGCAAGAAGCCAGATGACGTGCATGTACATTAAGTTTGAGAAGCACTGTCGTAGGACATACTTTTTGAGGCCTGATTGGGTAAAATGCCCCTGAACCCAGCTAGACAGAAGTGTAGTTGGCTTGTTGGTCATGTGACATTAGATGGCTACCCCTGACCAGAAGTGCTCCAAGGAATCTTTTAGGTGTTTAGTGACAAAAAGTTTATTCCACTCAATGGATTTTTAAAACAATTACTGGATGACTCTCCCTTATAAGAAAGAGAGGAAAATGAAGTCCATTATTGATTTGGAGTTATTACAGAATATCACGTGTAAGCAAGGTAAGGCAGAGATGTCTGGCATGCTTCTCTGTTGGGTGGGCACCATTGGAGGGATAGAGGAGTAGAATTTACAGAAACATGGAAAGGCAAGTTTTTACTTTTGTAAATATTTGCCAACTAGGAAGTCAGAGAAGCCCGGAAGAGGTATGTGTTGGATGGATATTATTTTATCATCAGTCAGGAGAGTTATGCTGCATTTGTTTTGTGATGTTTTCAAAATAATCTGCTGTATTATGGTAATGGAATTCTATGTGCATTAACCTGTTGAGAAACTTTACATAAAATATTTATATTTTATCAGCTCTTGAACAAAACTTTATTCTCTTCTGTAGAGCTATTGTCTGTTGCACACCTTTTGCCTATTATCAGTCACAAAGTATCAGAACTGAATTATTCTGTCAAGTGTGAATCTAGGAACTTTACACCTGCCAGTTCAGACTGATTTTCAACATTGTGTGGAAATGCCGAAGATTGGCTTGTCAGTCTCTGTTTGTGGCAAGAGTCCTGTTCATATTGCTCAATGGTTTGTGGAGGTTTTCTTTGAAGAATTATTTTTATATGGTTCAGTACATCACAATATCCCAGACAATAATTACTCTACATGCTAGGTAAAAATAGAGGAAATAGATTGAAAGGGCTTCTTTAGTTGGTAATTATATGTGAATATGTTGAGAAAAAAGTTATCTTACTTTTGTCTGATTTATTCAAGCCCCATTTGTAAATAAATGCAATTTTTGTACCTATGTAAAACTGCAGTATTTGTGACTGGGTAATGTAATTATACTTTAATAATGAGTGGCTCCTCTTGTTATGGCAACGGAACAGATATAAAGTAATGCTAACAGGTGAATAAAGATCTGTGGCAGAAGTAGTCAGACTTCTTTCCCAAGCTCAGGAAAGCTCTCTTAAAATTAAAACGAAGCTTTTGGAGGTTTGTGGTAAATTGCTGCCTCTTTCTTTGGATACATTCTTTCTTATTTTGAACAAGGGTCAACAACACCCGGAGGTAATAACTAATCTCTCTGGTTGATGACCTCTGCTGGCAGGCCTGAGGCAAAAACCTGGTTTCCTGATAGGTCTAGGACCAGCCTCAAGGTTCATTGTTCATTTCTTGCTCAGGCAATGCCAGAAGCATTAGGTTCCAGTTCTAGGCACTAACAACAGTGGCTAACACTTTGTGAGTGCTTCTTGTGTTCACTGACTCGTGTAATCTCGGCTCATAACAAACCTATGTGTCAGTCACTATTGTCAGCACTGTACAAATATTAGTTTATTCAATTTTTATAATAAAATGATGTCCATTTTACTGATGAGGAGACAGGTACAGAGAGTTAAGAAACTTGCCCCAGGTCACACAACAGTAACAACAAAGCCAGGAGACAATCCCAGGCAACCTGGCTTCCTAACTGTATTAGGTACTACACAGAGTAATGCTAAAGCTTCAGTTCCTGCCCCACACCACACATTGTATCTCATTTAATCTTCACAGTAACCAAATGAAATAGGTTGTGTTAATCATAATCCCCTCCTATGTTTTAATAGTGTTCCCTCCAAAACTCATGTTGAAATTTAATCGCTAATGTAATAGCATTGGGAGGTGGGGCCTTTAAGAGATGATTAGGCTACAAGGGCTCTGCCCACATGGGTCGTTTAATGCCAGGCTGAGTTCATTTCTTGGTTCCTCTACTTACTTGCTGTGTAACCCTCAGTAAGTTTTATAAACCTTTTTGGACCTCAGTTTCTCTTTATTTAAAATGGAAATCATGTCATTAACCATGTCATAGGGTTGCCGCAAATGTGAAATAAGTACTTGGTTCATTGTAAGCACTGAATAGCAGCAGTAGGCTGTCAATATTTTATTATGAAGACCAAAATACTTTTCACAGCTATTCTAAAATAGGGCTTAACTAAGAAAATAAATTTGAAGTAGAAAATTACTACATGCATGAAATCTTTTGAGTTTATAAGTGCTTTAAACTGTGATAGGAGTAATGATGACCAACAAAAATAACTTGTATATCAGGCTACAGAGGTCACAAAAATTCTTTACATATATCATCACATTAGAGAGTTATAATAACAGATTGGTATACGTGGAATTATTGAGGTTAAGTGCTGGGATTTAAACCACACAGATTGTAAGTGGAAAATGCACTGAGAGTTTCTGAATACCAAACCTAGTGCTTTCCACTTCATTACTCTGGTGGTAAACAAATCTTTTAAAGCTTAACATGTGCAGGATTTGAGCAGTCTTTGAAAGATGTAATTTGTCTCCATAAGTATCCTCAACAATTCTGCTTTGACTCACAGGTTGTGTTCTTTCTTGTGTTTTTGAATAAAAGGCTGCTAGTGATGCTGAAGTCATAGGGAGCTCATGATGCTAGATTTCTGGGGGCCATTGTTACAAAGTCACTGAGGGTGGGCCAAAGAGTTGATTGGTTCAGGAAGCCTGGGAATGAGACAAGGACTGACTCTGTCAGGACTCACCATAGTTCAGAAAAATATACCAAAGATTATAATCTAATATTGTTCTCTTGCTGGAATATTATTGAACCTCACGTCAAACTAGAGGGTTACAATACAACTTCAGGGTTATTGACAAGAAAAGTCCAAGAAATTGTACAGTTAAGAGGAAGCTAAGTAGATATAGTGATTAAATGTCAGGTGGTATTCTACATGGAATCCTGGAACAGAAAAAAAGGAGATTAGAAAAAAACTAGTGAAATTCTAATAAAAAGTCAGGTTTAGTTAATAGTAACACAACAATGTTGGCTCCTTGGTTTTGACAAGAGCACTATGATCATGAAAGATGTTAATATTAGAAGAAATTGGGTGAGGGATATATGGGAATGCTCTGTACTATTTTTGCAACTGTTCTCTAAATATAAAATTATTCTAAAGTAATAATGTTATTAAAACCAAAAAAAGAGGAGCTCAGTGGTACATGCCTGAAGTCCCAGGTACTCGAGAGACTGAGGCAGAGGATTTCTTTATGTAATTTTTCATGTCTTGATATGTCTTAAATCTAGAGGGCTACAAAACGATAACAAATTTAAATAAATAAACATTTGGCACAAATAAACTATTGTTTTCAAGATGTAGGGGAAGGATGCAGTATTCTAACCATTTCTTTTAAATGCGGACCGTGAAGCTTAGGAAACTGACTCAGGAATAATTCATCTTCTTTGAGATTCTGTGTGGTTGACCCACGTGCCTCGAATCTATTCCAGGATGGCTTCATTCTGAAGAATTTTCCAGCATGGAGCCAGCCCAGTGTGCATGTTTTGATGGAATTACGTACCATCCTGTTGGCAACTATTGAATGGCCTCTTGAATGACACAGAATGAACCTCACTGCAAGGAGCAAATTTTATCCAATTAATTCATTAATGTGAAAAATAAGCTTCTTTCCAACTTAGGTAACAATTGCCACTTTTTTTATTCTTCCTCTTTGATTTTAAGTTCTAGGGTACATGTACAGGATGTGTAGGCTTGTTACATAGGTAAATATGTGCCACGGTGGTTTGCTACACAGATCAACCTATCACCCAGGTATTAAGCTCAGCATCCATTAGCTATTCTTCCTGATGCTCTCCCTACCCCTATTACCTGCCGTGGGCCCCAGTGTGTGTTGTTACCACCAGGTGTCCATGTGTTCTCATAGTTCAGCTCCTACTTATAAGTGAGAACATGTGACATTTGGTTTCCTGTTCTTGCTGTAGTTTGCTGAGGATAACAGCTTCTAGTTCCATCCATGTCCCTACAAAGGATATGATCTTGTTCCCTTTATAGCTGCATTGTACTCCATAGTGTATATGTACCATATTTATCCAGCCTATCATTGACAGGCATTTGGGTTCATTCCATGTCTTGGGTATTGTGAACAGTGCTGCAA
>NW_012123376.1:3333011-3337342 GCF_000951035.1 Colobus angolensis palliatus | reverse complement strand
AAAAAAAAAAAAAAAAAAGATTGCTGGGTCAAATGATGTTTCTGTTTCTGCATCTTTGAGGAATCACCACACTGTCTTCCATAATGGGTGAACTAATTTACACTCTGCAACCTTGCCAGCATCTGTTGCTTCTTGATGTTTTAATAATCGCCATTCTGACTGGCATGAGATGGTATCTCACTGTGGTTTTGACTTGCATTTCTCTAATGATCAGTGATAGTGACCTTTTTTCATGTTTCTTGGCCACATGAATGTCTTCTTTTGAGAAGTGTCTGTTCATGTCATTTGCCCACTTTTTAATGGGGTTATTTGTTTTCTTCTTGTAAATTTGTTTAAGTTCCTTGTAGACTCTGGATATTAGGCCTTTGTCAGATGGATAGATTGCAAAAATTTTCTCCCATTCTGTAAGCTGTCTGTCCACTCTAAAGAGTGTTTCTTTTGCTGTACAGAAGCTCTTTAGTTTAATTAGATCCCATTTGTCAGTTTTTGCTTTTGTTGTTATTGCTTTTGGCGTTTTCATCATGAAATCTTTGTCCGTGCCTATTGCTATGTTCCCACATTGTATTCTATCTTTTCCTTTTCACAGTGTCTCAGTGTTGCCTCTCAATACTAATTCAAAATGAACAATGGCAAAATGAACTTTAGATATGTGTTAATCTGCTTGCACCCATTAAAGAAAATGCACAACTATGAATTGCATCTTGTGGCATGACTCATTAGCTTATTTAAGAGGGAAGAAATTCAGTGTGTAACTTGTGATACCTATTTGCGGTAAAACTAAAGTCATCATGATGATTTCTTTCTCTACCACATTTCCTTAGGGACTTCTTCAACCTCTTCCCAAATACTTCTGAGTCCTCAGGGAATGTTTTATGTGATTTTTACTTCCCACTATTAGATAGCGGTGGTCGTTTTCCTCTTCCTCTTCTTTCTAGTGGGTGACATCTCCTTTCTCAGCTGATGCTTTCTCAAAGCACCCCTATGTTGCTCATGCTGGTAGCAAGACTATCTGTTACATCTGGATCAAGATGGCCTTAGATCTTGCTGGGTACTTTCACTTTTAATTTCTCAGAGAGATTTTACTCAAACTCTTCCTTAGGTGTTTACTTGCTCTTAGATTTCAGATGTAGCTTCCTAGTCTTTCACGAAGCGTACAGTGTTGTAATCAGACTTTCTCCTTTCCTAACACCTGATTCCACTGCCCCATTTCTTCCTTTAGTCTAGGTCCAATCTTTGGCTTCCCTGGGCCATACTGGAAGAAAATGAATTGTCTTGGGTCACATGTAAAATACACTAACACTAACAATAACTGATGAGCTAAAAAAAAAAAAAATGCAAAAAAACTCATAGTGTTTCATGAAAGTTTATGAATTTGTTTTGGGCCACATTCAAAGCCGTCCTGGGTCACATGCAGCCTGCAATCTGTGGGTTGGATAAGCTTGGTCTAAGTATTTTCCAAGTATGTCCCTCATTTACATGGACTCTGTTTAAGCATTTATTTACTTATCTACAAATGAGGATAATAACCTTATTCCCAAAAGGTGGGAGAATGGTAGGAGATGAGGGATGAGAAATTATCCATTGGACCCCATGTACACTATTTGGGTGATGAGTACACTAAAGACCCAGACTTTACCACTATACAATATATAATATATCCATGTAACGGAACTGCACCTGTATCACCAAATCTAGCAACATAATTTTTAAAAACTCCATTCTCAAAACGATTTTGAAAGAATTAAATGATGTAATGTATATGTCACCTGACCCTATTCCTTGTTGAAACAAATGAGATAAAATTAATTTCACCAATATTTCAGATATGCCAGATTGGCTTGAATCTTAAGGTGAACACCATTTATGCCCCAGTTTTCTGTATTACTATCTAAAGAGGCCAACTTTCCATAACACTGGTAAAGCAACAGTCATAATGAAAATGCATTTCCTTATTATATAAGGGCTGCTTATGAAATCCCAGTACATTTCTCACAGCCAGATTAAACATTTTATTGCCTTTATTTTTCATCAAGTATGCAAATTCTTTTTAGCAGGTTTCATTTTTGATTTAAAACCATTTTTCATGAAAAACTAAATCATTTACGGCCATATGGTCTCATGACAATGCATAGTTAAGAAAAAGCTCAGTAAATTTTATACAGGAATGCCTCTTTGATGTTCTTTCAAGTGAAAGAAACACACTTTCTAGGCATAGAGTGAGATGCTTTAAGAAAGAACTCTTAAAAGTTGATAAACATGTAGTGTGGGTGCTTGCCAAAGATAAAAGATATGTGTCAATACCATGCATTTCCTTTTACAGAAAAAGAAGATACGATTTGGTTCCTAGCAGTAGGAGTCAAAACAATTCCCATATGTTATTTTCTATATGGGAGTGAACAAAAAAGAGAAAAAGACATGATAGGGAAGATGCATGATGATGTGAGAATTGATAGCACTAAACATGTGTCTGTTGGTATTCTGTACTGACATGTTCCACATGGTTTCTCTTCTGGATGCAAGGAGTTCAGTCAAAACTGTAGGAACTGCCAATAATAAAAACAGTTGTCATGTAGAATCTACTAGGTACCAGGCATTTGTAATATGAGATGTGTATTCGTTAACTCATTTAAGCCTTACAGTGATATCCAAAAAACATGTTAACATTCCTCTGTACAGAAAAGGAAACCAAGGGTCAGGAAGGAAAAGCAACCTTCCCAAGGGCTGAGAGTTCATAAATAAAAATGCTAGGATCTGAGCTCAGGTACGTCTGACTTCAAAGCCCATTCAAAGCTGGGATTTGAGCTCAGGTGTGCCTGACTTCCCACTATTTCATGCCTTTCAGTAAATAAATAAATAAATGATAACCCGAGCTGTTAGAAATGTTTCATTCTGGTTAACTCCCACCTGGAACACACAACCAATCATAAAGCTAGTACCAAGCAGTCAGGTAGCAATGTGGGGCGGTCACAAGGAATGACTGTATGGGGAGCCACCAAGGCTGGGTTTGAATCCCAGGACCACTGTTGGTTAACTCTGTGACTTTGAGAAATGTCACACAGTTAAAATAAGTGTTTAATCTGCCTAAACACTTACTTTCTTCTCTGAAAATGAGGATAATAGCCCTATTCTTAAAATTCTTGTTAAATAATTGGATGATGTAATGCATATGTCCCCTGATCCTATTCCTTCCTGAAATAAAATACATAATATGATATGTTTATGGCCACTGGAGCCCACCTGCCTGGGCTGGTCTCCCCTCACTTTCCTCTCAGCTTATTTCTGAGGGCCAACCCCACGTCTGTCATATTCTTGCCATGGAGCCATGTCGTCACTTCCTCTTCCTTCTCTCCCTGAGAGGACTCTACTCCCAGACTCGACCCTCCTCAGCTAAAGGCTTCACTGGTCTTTCAAGCTGCACTATGGTTTGTGAAAGAGTCGGGAAGTAAACTGTTTTCTTCCCAGTCTGGGCCCATACTTTGTTATGTGTGCCTCTGAAACAGCCTTTTGTTCCTTGCCAAGATCGAAACTTCTCCCATAAACATGACTTCTTCACTTACTGGTTCTCAACCATCTCTTCTCTGACCCACAAAACCAGTTTCTCCAGCTAGCAGAGGACAGGTGCCAGGCCTTCCTCACACATTATCCATTTCCTCCTTCTCGCTTCCCATCTTTCTACTAACTCTGTCCTTCTGTCTTCAGCCAAAATATAAAAGTCCCCTTGTCCCTGTGTACTTAGTTGCATACAGATATACATAGGAGGGTCATGAGCTCATACATTTTGCCAGCGTCTATGCTCTCACTCCCAGTTTGTCTCAACTCAGTCTGAAGAGAAAATTTCATAGCACAGTATCTGTTACATGGCAACTATTCAGTAAGTGCTATCTGCCCTCTGTAATCCTAGTATTATGTGATATTTAAAATAATGCAATCTTGGACCTGAAGGGGTGGCAGTTGAAGACAGTGTCAAAAACATAAGACAAAAATAAATAAATAAATACTATTAATGCCTTGTTGTTAAATATGCAAATATCATGATGTAGCCAAGGTGGGTGGATAGCTTGAACTCAGGAGTTCAAGACCAGCCTGACCAACATGCTGAAATCCCATCTCTACAAAAAAAAATACGAAAACTAGCTGGGTTTGGAGGCATGCACGTACAGTCCCTGCTATTCCTAGGGCTGAGGTGGGAGGATCGCTTGAGTCCAGGAGGTTGAGGCTACAGTTAGCCTCATCATGTCACTGCAATCTAGCCTGGGCAACAGAGTAAGACCCTGAAAAAAGAAGGAAGGAAAGAAGGAAGGAAGGAAGGAAGGAAGGAAGAGGAGAGGGAG
>NW_012123376.1:3321045-3332944 GCF_000951035.1 Colobus angolensis palliatus | reverse complement strand
GAAGGAAGGAAGGAAGGAAGGAAGGAAAGAGGGATAGAAGGAAGAAGAGATTAAGGGACTCTCACTGATCTGCGAGGAACAGACCAAGGTTAACTCATTCAGACGTGTAAGCAGATGAGACACCCTATTGAAAGTCAGGAGCAGAATGGGTGCTGGAAAACCAGGGGCTTCCCCTCAAATTGGGGAAAGAGACACCAGAAACAGAGTAGAGGAAAAAATGTAGCAACATAGCTAAATGGAGCAAAAACAGGGAACTGAGACTGAAACAGAAGATATGGACCCTCTCTCAAAACAAACTGAATTCACATGTTCTTCTTCTGTATTTCCTGTCCCCACAGAGATTTTTGTCAGTCTTTCCTTTCCAGTTTTTATACACATTGTAACAAAAAAGATACAAACTGTGAATATAAAATAAATTATTTAATTCCTTTATTTTTGTCAAATATTTTCTTTAACAATAATTAGTATACATTAATATATGGGATAATTTAATGTAGCCATAATATAGAAATGATAATAGCTCTATTAACATTGTTGAAACTCAGCATTAATTCTGACCTTGAAGTATTGAGTGCAAATCGAGAGACCCTAAAAACAATATGGAGATCTTCAATGACATATGCAAACATGAATTCACGCATAAGGGTGTTGGGGAAATCAGGCTTTCATTATAGTGAGAAGAATCATAAAACCTGTACATCCTCTCACAGTATATAATCTAAGGCAGCTTTTCTTTTTCTGATTTGAAAGTCCTGGCTTATTCAGTGTAGGATAAAAGAAATAACAACAAATAGGAACACACTATATTCCTATTGGAAAAAAGATTCTAGTGAGGTTCATGCATTTTAAAATCCTAGGTTCTGGACACTTACAATATAGAGTCCCAGTTCACCATGCAAAAGTGAATTTGGCAATTGACTCATGTTGGCAAATCAATTAGAATGAGGTGTTGCTCAAAATCACTTCTGACTGTTGTTCCTTTTGTGACTGAGGTGTCTAAAATGTATCTGTGATTTAATGGCATAGAATTTGGGGGTATCAGTTCATTGCAAGTATCTACTTCAGAATAAAGAAGTTCTTTGAGAAAAATTATGAGCCTTTTCCAGACATACACTGCTACACCACCTACAGTAAACTTCCCATTACCTGAGCAAGGATACCTGTGAAATTCCTAAATTTTCAAAGCATTATCTAATTTGCTACTTGTACAGTTGATATTAAGAAATGTGCACCTTTATTTAATCAATAGCTCAGAAGATGGGCACATCAGGCCCTGATGAGCAAATTCAGTTTTAATTTGACCATTGTCATGGTCAAATTACCATTTACCAAAAACACAGTGGAAGTGCTGATTTTTGAGAGGAAAGCAGTGTCTATAAAGTGGCTGGGGAGGGTGGAAGCACAGTAAAGCACTGGAGAATCACCTTGAATGCTTTTGCAAATTCTACATTGATTGCTAGAAATTGGATATTCAGGATGACTCCATTCCTCTCAACCTCAGCCCTTGTCATTCTATCACCCCAGATCACACTAGCCCTAACTCCCAGGTTGAGAATCCTGTCTTCAATACTTATATTGCTGATAGAAGAAAATCCTATTCTTCAGGTTTACTGAGGCCATTAAATGCTCAAAACATTGGAAATATTGCAGTCTCCATTGACATTATTTCAAAATTAAAATACTTTTAATAGTCTAAATAAAAAATGAAACTGTTCAGAATAACAGAATTTATATGTATGCAGAAGGTAAAACAATATCTTTCCAGGTTTCTCTACTCTATTCACCTCTTCCTCCTAATGCTTTGCCTAATTTACCACTGGTTGGGACAGAAAAGATTTGAGGACCATTGATCTAAAGGATGTTAAGTTTCTATTCCTCCAAAGTTCTCTAAATGCTATTACTGACCTAGGTGAGGGCATCTGAAAGTAATATACCTGGATTATATTATCTTATTTTCTGGAAAAATGCCTTCAGTGAATTATGATTTAATTTTATGCCCTCAGCTTTTACAAAAGGTCATTCTTGAAGAATAGTCATTCATCTATTTGGAGAGCCATTCTATATCTTTTTGAAAAAGCTAGTGGAAGAGTTTGAACATCATGTAACCCAAAGTCTCTTCTTGGAGCATTCATGTGACAAATCTTTCCTATAGCTTAGTGACAGGGAAATCTTTTTTTTCTAGTTAAGTTTGTATTCTGCTTTTGGGAAAATATTTAAAATACATAATTCAAAGTGTTTTCCCGTTTACTCGGTTGTTTAAAAGTGTGAAATTAGTTTAGTTCTTTGTTGTTATAACTAGTTCACTATGATTTTCCCAAAGGAAAAGTGTTTCTCTGATCTCAGGATAAAACATAATTGTGCCTGTCCTAAACAGTGGTGTGGTTTTTCATCTAAAAGACACTGAATCTTACACATAATGGTTTCCTCTTCACATTACCTACAAGAAAGCTTGAAGCAATTTTGTGCTTCATCTCCAGTAAGTAAGTTTATTGAGGTACATTTTGTTGCTAATCTCTGTTAGATATACCTTACTGCCTCATTCTCTGCCATTAAATTGTCCCTATTTTAGGGCTAATGTAGTTTATCTGACTATATTGTTATTGACTACATATGCCAGCTTTAACATCTCCGCATCTTTTTTTCTGGTTGAAGAATAATAATAAATAAATGTATAAATAAATAATTTTGAATGACTATGTAAGATTTTTGTTACATTTCTTCTTCTTACAACTATTCCTGAAATTGTCATTTTTTATTTCTTTTATTATTTCAAAATATATGATTTCTTTCTATAGGCATAGTATGATAATTTAAAATATTATAGTAAAATAATATCGATGATGGGACTAAAAATTATAAAGAAGTAAGTAAGGCAAAGATTTTGGTTTGGGAGGTAGGCTAAGATAAAATGATTAAAGCATCTGGCTCAAGCTAGAGAGAAACTGAAAAAAAAGGAGGCCACACAAAGCATGACTAATTTTTATTGATGAGACATTCTCTCAATTCTCCCTTTCTCCTGATTTTTCTGTCTTAATTGTTTTCCCCAGATAAAATTCCTTTGTTGAAATCTCTACATTATTACATTTCCTCTTTCTTTAACACTCTACTCAGTATTAAAAATACTCTCAAATATGGACATACTCAGGTCTAAATCACAAACATGTAGATAATGCAAATAAAACTCCATGGAAGCTACACAAATTCTGATTCCTCACTGAAGTATGTACCTTGGTACAACAGTGATGATAGAACACCTAGCCAAGCCAAACGTATTTTACTCTTAAGACGGTAGTCTCAAAATCACACGTGGGGAAGTTAGTGTAGGCATAATTCTCACAGAACCCAAATATAATGAGGATGTATTTTAGTGTGGACCTGAGCCAATTAATAAGAAGTGTTAATGAGAACCTATGAAGATGGTGGAGTGGGGTGGGGGGAGAGAAAGATGCAAGCTCTGAGGATTTGTGAGTGCAACCAATGAGATGATTTGATAGGGCTAAATATTTCATACATTGTGTTGATAATTTATAGCTTCCTTGAGAAACATTATATTGGCCTTTCCTTCTGTATTTGGGAGGTATGTGTGTATGTGTGTGTATCAGTGGCTCTCAATGTGGGAAGGAGGAAACGATGACTTTGTTTCCCCCAGAGGATATTTGGCAATGTCTAGAGACTTTTTTTGTTGATACGACATGGAGTAGGTGTCCTACTGGCATCTCGTTGTAGAGGTCAAGGATCCTGCTAAAATCCTGTAATGCACAGACAGCCTCCATAGCAAAGAATTATCCGACCTCCAGTGTCAATAATGCTAAGGCTGAGAAACCCTGCTGTACACGAGCACTGTATTCCCATTTCTGCACTCATTTAGTACTTAATTGTGCAGCTCACTCTGTACACAATACCTAGTGCAATGAAAAGCACATATTTGTATAAAATATATTCTGACCCCTTCAAAAAGCTCACCATGGAATATGGCATACTATACAAAACAGCTATAATTTGAAGTTGAAAATGGTAAGTACAATTAGGGTGATTTGTTAAAAGCGCTATGTGGATACAGATAGGAGGAGAGATCATTCATTCTCACTTGGCAGAGATAAGGGAAATCTTCAGTCATGGAGTGAGTGACGTTTGAATAACATTTTAAAGGTGCTGGAGCTGTGACCACATTATGTAAGTATGTGACTACACAAAAATATATACCCTTTCAAACACGTAAACATGCTTAAAATACCAAGTTTCTTTCATTTACATCACTTTGGAAAGATAATACATCTGCACATAATTTCTTTTCCTGTTATTTTTGCTGTTTAAGAGAAAATATGCATGGAGATGTCCTATATTATCTGTTACGCTGTCACAGAACTTGCTACTACTCATTGACCCAAGAGACTTTTACTGACGATCTTGAACTACATTCAGAAGCATTTGAAATCCACCTGAACAAAATGTGATTTTGCACTTCCTTGTTAAACCAGATCAGCCAGAGAATGCATCCCTACTTTTCAATCAGCCACAGCAGTTCCATTGAGAGAACAAAGTCTACACACAGGTGGCCTGATTTATGCACCATTTTCCTGCAAATTTCATCTTCAAGAGATTTAAAGAGTATATTTTAACTTTTATCTGGGGGAATGGAATAACCTGAATGTTTACCTGCAATGGCATGCTTAAGAAAATATGATCAAGAAATTTTGGGATCCTTACTAGATAAAAATAGAAATCTGTGTACTTTGAAATTAGCAAGATTCAAATGGAATAATGAGCCATAGGGCTTCCACACTAAGATTCATCCACACGTCTACAGTAAATTAAAATTCGTGCGGAAGTGAATCAAGAAGTCTTTATTTTGTTGGAGACTTTTAATCATTCTAGAATACAAGCCATCTTTCTAAAAGTATGTATTTGAATAATCTCAGAAGCTATTGAAAACAGAATAAAGAACATTTTTTCACTGATGCTGAAGTACTAAATATCTCCTTGAATCATAGCATTTATCCATTTTATAAATATGGACAGACACTATGAGCTATAACTCAAATATACATTGGTTAAAAAAAAGAAAAGGTTAAACTGCACATATTTAATAATGTCTTATAAGATTGCATGTGTTCCTTGTTTTATGAACCACATTGTTCAATATCATACAAGCTGCACTTTAATCCCAATAAAAAATTTTTTAAGTGGAAATGACATTAGGACTTTAAGTGAAACAGCAGACCTGGCTCCCCCACACTGCCACGTCAGCTGTTTCTAACTTGCCGATACGGATCTGCACTGCCTGTCGCAACTTAGGTCAGAACCAATGTTTGGTTTGCTACCTCAGAGAAGTAATAACTCTTACAACTGCCTGGCCAGATAAATATCTGATTAACGAAAAGTCCAAATGAATCTGAAGATAGTTTGTCCACCCACACATGTAAAACTGTTGATGACTCCAGGCTTCCTGCAAGGTTTGAGGAAGACGGGGAAAATTAATGTAGGCCATGGAGAAAGGCAGAAGGCCCCAGCAAACTGAGTTTCAAACTGTTGAACTTTTCAGCTGTGTGTTTTTTTATATGTTAAATATGGTTCAGAAGATTAAAGTCTTCATTTTAGGCAAAGAAAGGAAATAATGTTTCCTGTCCCATTTGCCAAGCTAAGTGAACAACTGTTCCTGCACAATTAGAATTGTTAATTGATTTGAAAACATAGGGCTTTGAAGGTGGAAAACTGCTGACATTATTTCAATGGGGAAATGCACTCCTGAGAGAGAGTACTGCAGTACAATTTCTCTCCTTGTTTTGTTGAATATACATCTATAAAAACACTGTGATTCATACAGTAAAAACTGCTGTGCTGATATCATAAATCTCTGATAATAAAAATTTCATTGTTGAAACAATAAAATAGACTTTTATTATAACACAGAGTATCCACCTAAACATTGTCCTTTTAGCTTCTTCGAGTTAAATGTATGCACAGTTTTACAGTCTATAAACAGATCTGGAATAAAAGTTAATAAATGTCAAAATTTGCATTTCAAAAAATTCTTGCTGCATTTTAGGGAAGATCAATCTATGAACCTTTCAACATTATGTCAAATGAAATGCTAATTGTACCTTTAGGAATTTCAGAGACAGTGACAAGAAACTAAATGCTCTGTTCCTTTGCATCAGCAAGTCGAGGATAATTGTATATCTACTCTTGTGAACTTCGAAGAAAAAAAAACTAAGAAAAAAGGGTTTTCTATTCTTTAACTCAGGAGGGTAAACTCCTTCAGCCACCCTCCATCAATCTACCTTCAAATAAAGTGTGTTAACATGTTGACAGTGGACAAATCACACAGTGCTGCATTTATTCATTTTATAATAGGTTTGTCAAATGAGCTTCAGTTAAAGAGATTTAAGAGTAAGAAAAATTTTCAGCCAGAAATAACCGACTTATTCCATTCAAATTGATGTAAGGTTTAAAGGTGTACTTCTTAAAAGCCTAATCTTTATTAAAATGCACAATTTTTGAAGGGTAAGTCACAAAAATAAATACCAGAAGCCCCAAAAGTGCTTTTATTTTCCCTACCCTTAAGATAAAACCCTAATACATCCCTTCTATTTTCTGTAATAAATCTTAGCACTGTGTCTCTAAGAGATACAAATTATCCTCTATACTGTCTTGCAAGTGTGAGTATGGATGGAACCAATGAGCAATGTTATCTAGAAAATAGCACTTAGTGTAAGGTTTGTACCATTTTTTTTGAACATTATCCTATTTGTGGCACTGCCTTCATTTCAGAGGCAGACTGCTGAAATATTTGGCACACCTACCCAACAGCAAAAAACGAAGGTCTGTGCAACTGAGAGGCAGCTCATGTTGTTAACCTGCAGCATTTGGTCACCTATCACCACTTTAAAAGTAAAATAGGCATTTCCACCTTCTTCAAATATCATTATAGATAGTGTTGAGTCAAAAGCAAAGATTGCTCCCCTCCACATTTCTGGATCTTCCTATTGATATGTATTAGGAATACAAGGCAAAACCACTTCAAGCGTTTAAAAGACTTCATTTACAAAGTATATTACACAGGGCCATTTTCAGGCTCGTATTGGTTTGTAATCCTGCTGCTCCTATGAAAGAAAAACTCCCGAGCATTCTCAAAGAAGAGTCACAATTTGATTTAATAAATCCTGCGTTTTGGAAAATTCAGATGGAAATAATCCGTACTTCTCGCTTGCCTGGATGACACTATTTTGTACAAACTTTAAGTTGCCTAAAAATATATATGTTTTAGGTCCTAATTTTACTCTCCAGACTTTTTCACTTAATTGACAAAGATATTTTATCTTTTAATCCTGGTAATTTTTAACAACAGTTGGTATTCTCTACAAATCATAAAAATAAAAATATATTTAACAAAAGCATGTAAATAAATTAGCAGAAGCATTTATAAGCATTATCACGAAACAAAAGCTTCAATTTACTTCAGGTGTCAACATTTTCTATACAGTGAGAAACTCTTTTTGATGGTTTATTATTAGTATTCTTTTGCACATGTGACTTGTACAATTGGCTATGGATTCTGTTTAATTCATAGGTATAAAACAGTACATCTTTAGCGGTAATGAAACAATAAGGAATAAAATAGCATATACCTGCTTTAAAAATGCTTACTATATAAGAGGGATTCCTAGGTGTATATATTATGAACAATTGGTCCAGTATAAGAAAACAGTAACATAACATTTTACATACGTAATGTTTTCAAGAAATTTCCCAACTCTCTGTAATATGTACAATTCCCAAAATAAATGCAGAGCTAGTAGCTGTTCTGAGGAATCTTCAAGCAAATTTTTCAATACCAGCTTTGTTATTAATCATCCTGATTTTGTTCATGTTGTATTACATTGAGGAAAAATAGTTGTACAACGAACAAGTATACTACTAAACAAAACGCTCATCTTTTTCTTAAGAGTCAAAACGGAAGACTAATAAAGACCATTTAAAATAAAAGGGCCCATTACTCCTCAGTTTTATATGAGCTTACATGCTTTCATTGTGCAGAGTGTGTTATTAATTTAACATGCCAGATTCATAGGTTTCTGCAATATCAGGTTTGATGTATTCATTATCGGCACTCAGTACATTAATTCACGCTGAAGTCCGGTAAATCAAAATTATACCATCTGGCTTCCTGTTCTTAATGATGAATTTGATGTAGGGGTGATTAAGATTGTTAGGCTTTTGAATTTTAATGTAAAAATTAGGGGATTAAAAAGGCATTTAGAAATGACCAATAGTTAGAATAAACTTACTGACAGGATCTAATTTGTGTACTTGCTAGTAAAGCTCCATTTTAATTAGCAGCCACAGTCTTTCAGCACAAGCTCAAAGAGACAGAAGTTTAGTGATTAAGAAGATGAAGCTGTTAAATTGATAAATTGACCTTGAAATACTTGTAACTGTGGGGGACGGCCCAGTAACTCAAATTGTTAGTGTGTTGCCTTGCACACGGGGAACTGAATCCAAGAGTGACCCCAGACACTGAATTTTGCTTTTTTATTCTCTTCTTCCTCCTTCTCCTTTTTCTCTGTTTTTTGGTTGGCATGCACTATCCTCATCTTGCAGGTAGGGGCCAGAAAGCAGAGACAAACAAATACAAAACTCTGCAGACCTATCAGTTGGCACTACAGTAGGAAGGTGAAGATTCCATCACTGTTTCAGAGCTCCTTGACAGGTGAATTTGAATAGTATGTCTAAATTTGAAAGCACTGTATTGGCCCTCTCAGTTTCCTGCTACAGTGATGCTATACACACGCAGTGAGGTGTCTGGGAGAAAGACACTCGAGGAGTGATTCACTCAGGAAATCTAGGGCACAGCTACCAAGAGTCCCCCTCTTTCACCATATTTCAAAAGAGACGCTCCTGAAATGGAAGATTTCTAAATATCCGCAACATAGAGACGTATATAACACACAGTCACTGCACTCAAATTTGACATAAGACTTCTTTTAATTGAAAGACCAACCTGACATGGATGTTCCTTTGACAGTTAAAATTACCTCTGATTTTAACAAAAGCACTTGAAATGTTACACCGAACTCATTACACCTTTTCTGCATAAAGAAGTTTAATAGTTAAAACAAGTTAAGACAGAATAGAATCTTAATGTACAATATTATTAGAATAATATAAAGAAACATCCCCATTTTTTCTAAGACATAAAGATAAAAGTGCAAAAAGCCATACAATAGAAAAGTAAGGTTCAAAATAGAATTATTTCCTGAGAAGGAAAAAAAATTGACTACCTTGTGTGGTCTCATAAAATGAGATGTTTTAGTTCCTGTGAAATTAATAAAGGTAGTCACTAATGCACTAAAATAAAATACAGTCAGAATGACTTACATCAGAAAACAAGTACATCTGTATATATCAACAATTTGAAGGATTCTGATTGCTGGCAAGTCAAGGAATATTTTAAATCTTATATTTTAGAGGAAATCGAATCTTGACTAACCACTGCAATTTATGTCATTTTAAATAAGATATATTTGAATAAGTATATTTTTCATGCCCTAAAAAGACTGATGTCTTCTTTTATAAGCTCATCCTGTGACACAGTTGAGTAGGTAGGTATATTGATTTTTTTTTCTTTTTCTGATGGCAATGAAGTGTAAATGGAAAATATCAGACTTGGCAATCACTTAAACCATGTGAAAATTTCAGAGTGAAGGCTATTAGAGTCACTTTGTGATCTCCCCAGATGACCAGAGGGAGGGGGGAGGAAAAAAAAAACATTTCTACATTTCTTCAGATCCTTTGTGTGACAGCTAAGGAGAATAACATTCTTTCTAATACGCCAGTTTTCTTCTCTAGTTGAGAATAACCTCAGTGCTTTCTTATGTCACTGGCTGAGAGAAGATGAAAGACCCAGCCTTGTGTAAATGGCTTTGTCTAACCATCAGTCTTTAGCTCTGCATGGCAGCTGTACTATTGACATTAGCTTGTGCACTGGGTGAAATTGAAGTGAGTTAAATGTGACCTTGGCTTAGTTGTTGAAGTAGAAATGAACTCTACTGGGAGTGAAAAAAAATAAGACCAGTTTCTCTAACTTCATTTTTTCTTTAATGAGTTTAACAGCACTCTTAGGATTTGATACATTTTATAAAAATGCTTTATTTCCTTTTCTATTATATACTGGATAATCAGCATTTAGTAAGGTTAGCTTGCCCTTTTGTTATGAAATCCTTGTCTTAGGTATTTATATGCTATATTCTTTTTTAAATGGCACACTTATTTTCCCTTTCCCTCCCTTATTAGTCATAACCACATAAATATGAACTGAAAGTTTTCAGGCATATATGTCCAGTGACTTCTACAATAAATACTAGACCACTGAAACATTTTTAAATGCTCAGTGTTTCTGATGACATTGCATTGTCTTGTCCACTAGGTTACATGTGCACTCACTAAACAACCTGCTGGTAAATCATGTGCAGTGAATATGTGAGACCTGAAGGTAGACAGGCTAGGCTGGAACACTTCTAACGCTGCAGCTCCTTTGTTTTTCAAAAACAGCAGGAGATAGTGTTTGCATCACAGGGCAAACAGCAGCGATTATATTTTTTGATGGAGACAATTCAGGAAATCTTTGAGGTTTCATTTCTATTTTGAGTATTCCTAACATATACATACACATATATGCATAAATACATTAATTTTATGTTTATATGCATATATATTTATGTATATATGTGTGTATAGGTGAGTGTGATATATGTATGTACATATTTTAGCTTATAATAATGATACATAAGCCACATCTCAGACATTTCAAGTTCAATTATTGCCATGAAATTTATCAAAGATGCTCATGATGGGAGTTTTAATTAGGCTATCTAATCAAACTTGAGCCAGCACAATCTAATCTTATATTTTCCCATTCATATTTCAGTGATAATGCATTTCTATCACTGGCCTATAGTGGTATTACTGTTGGGTGTACATGGAGCCTGCACATTCAGCTTCTGTCTTTAATCATCTCTACACTAATTTCACACTCCAAACTCTTTTTTTCCTTCACTCTGTTTTCGGTGGAATACTGTCTTCCCAAAGATATCCACATTCAAATCCTTGGAACCTGCCAATATGTTGCCTTATGTGGCAAAAGGACTTTGCAGTTGTGATTAAGGTAAGGATCTTGAGATGAGGAAGTCATACCTGATGACCTGGCCATGTCCAGTGTAATCACAAGGGTCCTTATAAGACGGGGACAGGGAGGCCAAAGTCATAGAGGGTGATGTGACAACAGAAGTAACGTTGAAGTCATGCAGGGCCATGAGCCAAGGAATGCTGGCAACCTTTAGAAGCTGGAAAAGGCCAGGAAGGAAACAAATTGTCCCCAGAGCCTCTAGAAGGAACACAGCCTGCCAACCTAATTTTAGACTTCTGATGCCTAGAATTGTAAGATAATAAATTTGTGTTGTTTCAAATCACTACATTTGTGGTAATTTGTTACAACAACAAAAAACTAATACATTGATGCACATATATTTCAGTTATTTGTGCACAGCAATACACACTGGCATAGTTGCCAATCATTTAAGTCATTTGTTTAGTAATTACTGTTTTCTTACCTTTTCACATTCATGCTCAAATAACTATAGAATTCGTAGTTATCCTGTTTAGGAACGGTTCAACGGTAAATTTCAAAAAATTTCAAACAAGAAATCATCACAGTCTTTAGAAATAGATGACAAATTGGAAAGCCTGTCAGCAACTCTGCATGTACCTAGCCATAAAAAGAAAATGTCGTGACCATCTGCAAAAGAAGGTCAACATAGTACGAACAGAGGGCGCGGTGGCTCAAGCCTGTAATCCCAGCACTTTGGGAGGCCGAGACGGGCGGATCACGAGGTCAGGAGAT
>NW_012123376.1:3309351-3320867 GCF_000951035.1 Colobus angolensis palliatus | reverse complement strand
TCTCAAAAAAAAAAAAAAAAAAAAGAACTTAAAGTGTTGTAGGACAATGCCACTGTGGATAGCTGGCCAGATACCATGCCTTCCAGAGCACAGGGTCAGAACTGTTTATGGTGAGGTCTTTTAGTCAAATCAAAGGAGGGATGGGGCCAGGAGGTTTGTGATAGACCAAACCTGATGCTGCTGACTCACACAGGGGTTTCTCAGGGGTTGGGCAACAGAAAAGATTACCAAAACTTATAAGGCTAGAACTGGAGACAGTTGCTGTATTTATGCTTGTGCATGTATTTGCTTACAGGGTATATCATGAATTTGGAGAAAAAGCTAACTAGGTCGGGGGGGTGAAGCGCTCCGCCTTCAGGCTGTGCCATGTATTTGGTCAGAGACTTGGGCTAAATGGGCTGTGCTCTTACCGCCCCATCTCTGCTGAAGCAGCACATGCTCAGTGAGGTGCATTAGAACCCCCGAGTCCCCCACAGGGAGGACCATGACTGGTCCAAGACCTGTTAGGAACTGGGTCTCACAGCAGGAGGTGAGCAGGGCCCAGCTAGCATGACCGCCTGAGCTCCGCCTCCTGTCATATCAGTGCGATCCCTATTGTGAACTGGGCATGGGAGGGATCTAGGTGGCTAATCCTTATGGGACTCTAATGTCTGATGATCTGAGGTGGAACAGTTTCATCTGGAAACCATTCCCCCCACAAGAGCTCCCCCGCAAACCCCACCCTGCATTAGCACAATAGACTGAGCAGGGACTTTGGGCTTTTAAAGTAGACACACCACATAGGAAATTCCAACACTATGTTTGAATGTTTCCCAAGCTCTCTGAACCTCACTTTTCTGCCAGACAGGGCTACTAATGCCATCTTCATAGGATTCTTATGGGGGTTCAAAGAAATAAGCTAAGAAAAGTATCTAACAAATGCTGGCATGTAGAGGGTGCTCAGTAAATATGAGTTTCTTTCATTTGTCCTAGGTTTCAGTGAAAGGAGAGAGCTAAGATCATTTTGAATTTTCAGTGTGGCCTGAAGTTAACTATTCTTCCATACACACATTATTGGGGGTTCTCCTTGACTTTTCACGGCCTTATTTCATCTTGTTTCCTCCTTCATCATCATCACCTTTGTGTACCTAGCATTCTGAAGACCTAATAAAGATATTCACACCCTTCAATTCTCTTCTTGAATCAGTAGAACAGAACCACACATATAATATTCTCAATTACCCTTCTCTAATTCCATTTACAGAGAAAAGAAAAAATATTTATTTGATATTTACTTCATGCCAAGTACAGTGCCATGTATTTTCAAATACACTGAAATATCATTTATATATATGTTATATATGTAAGCCAGTTGAGTTTTTAATATATATAATATATATGCATAAAATCTGAATATTTATATGGCATTTAAAATGGAAGATATATATGTTACTCCATTATGTGACAAGACCATATAGTTTTTGGTATCTTCATATAATCTTATTGGTTGCTCTACAGGTAATAAAGTAAAAAAACTCTGTAAAATGATGAAATCTTTTTGGAAAATTAATTATAAGTTGATTGTAAAATGGTTTTAGGAAAGAGAATACATTATTAGAGTGCCAAGATATCAAAGACATGAATTTAAAAGAGAACCACATATAACTCCTATAATCTTTTCAACATTAGGCTGACATAATTTGGATGCTCATTTATCGTGTAGATGGTAGGAGTGAAAAAAAAATTTAACTGCTGTTCTATATACATATAATGTGCAATGATTTTTCAGCTGGTCAGGGTGAACTCCATCCCTGGAGTATGTGCAGGGATGTATGGGGGGCATCAGAGTAACTCAAGGGCTTTTCAAATTGTACCCACTCTCATCCAGATTTTGCTAAATTCCCTCAAGGCAAGAAATATCTGCTCACATTTAGTTGAGGAGTACACTGGAATATCCAGAGGAATCACACTGCACCCTGCCTCAACAGAAATGGTTAAATGCCCTCTTGGAAAACTGTATATCCTTCTGGTGTTGAGAATAATTTCCCTGAAGTGAGTCACTCCTGATGCAATTTCTTGGCATCCTGCTGGTGTGCTGGTGGGGAAAGCTGGCTTGGGAGCAACTTTGGTTCTTTAAGTCATCTTAAATTTTTTAAATTACTCACAAAATCATTATGAGCATAAGGGGAAAAAAGGTGTCCCCTTAAGATCCATAGAGTAATATGCAACATAATTCCATTACAGACCTAAGTATTACAAATATATAAATGCAATTTTCTAAGCACCAAGCAGTGATTTAAAAAAAAAAAAACCCACATACAATGTAACAGAGATTAAACTTCAACAACATCCTGGAGCCACATGAAAGCTATCATGTATACTATCTTACATTACATTTATTAGTTTTACTCCACCTTGATGAGAGAGTATCAGCTAGTACTTTTGAAATAAAAAGATTGACTAACTTGCTTAGTTCATAGAGCTTTAGATAAGGTGGCAGAGAGTAGACATTGGTTCTAAGAAGATGTACTTTATTATACTGTCTTTTAGAAGTTAAATTGAAGACATCCAGGAGAATCTGGGGTGTATAAAGTGCTAGGGAACAGGCTCCAGGAGAAAGCTCTACCATCAAATAGCAGTTTCAAAAGAGAATGAAGAGCAATCGTAGGTAGACATCTGTGCAAATCTAGCAAGGGGTGAGTGAAGCAGCAATTGGGCACAGAAAAAGACAAACTGGAAGGAGTATCACACGGAAATCCAGGGACGCTGAAGTCAGCACAAAGGAAATGCTCCAATTCTGGAGCAGACTGCCGGATTTCAACCCCAACGCAGCAGCAGCTTGGCCAACTCACCTCTTCTAGGACTCCCTTCCTTGTGTTTTTCATGCACAAAACAATGATAATCAGGCATCCACATCAGAGAAGAAATAACTGAATACCTGCCTGGCACATACTAAACATGTAGTAAATAGCATTTCTTGCTACTATTAAGTCAACCTGCCCTTCAAGGGGAGAAATATCTGCTGAGTACACCAGGCACAGAGAGGCCTCCACTGCCTTGAGTAAGGCTGGGTGGGAGGAACTTTGGTACAAGGTCTAAGAATAGAGCAAACACTCTAAACTAAAACTGGGGTGTGGCTTTTGAGTATAAAAGGCAACAAGTTTGACTTGAAGCTGGGTCAGCTGAACAACCAAATTGGGGCTTCTTTCCTGGGAAGTTAAGAAGTCACGGGACCTGGAGGTGAACATTTCCTGTTCAGAAGGTCGAGTTGTCCCAAATGTAAGACAGACTGGCTGCAGGAGTAGAAGGTTTGAGAATAGGACAGTGAAGTGATCGAAGTATAAAACTCTGGGATATTCCTCTCAAAAGACCTTGAAAAATAACTGGAAATTTTGCTCACCTGTGTAACTTTTACCAAATCTCAGTACTTCTTAGTGTTAGAGAAATAATGCTGTATTTCTTGCTATGGGTCATATTTTCCACAAAAGTAAAAATTGGTTTTTGTAGAAAGGGAACAAGCCTCCAGCCAAACCTAGGTGAGTCATCCTGCTGTCTGGGTGGCTGTGGTTACAGCACAGCAAAGGTACTGTCACGCTGTCTCATTGACAGTGTCTCAACTGAATAGAGTCTCTCATTGAAATGCAGAGGGTTTACCTAAGGAGCAGGTCAAAGGGTTGACCAGATGGGCAGCCATTACAACAATAACCACAGCCTTCTCCCTGCGCACTTGAGCTCACTTGTCTTAATCTATTTTTTTATTTTTCTTTATATTTATTTTCCCGTTTAAATACACTATAAAATTTTGTTTTTATTTTTGCCTATCTTCTCCCACGGGAACAATATACATATCAACAGAGCTGGGATATTTGTCGTTCTGTTCACACATGTATACGTCAAGCACACAGAAGAATGCCTGGCTCAGAACAGGCACTCAGTAACTATGGGTAGCCTGGCTGATGGAGAAAGTGATTTAAGAGTGTAAATGATGTTTTGTATATTTTTTTCTTCAGCTTCAGAGTTTTCCTCTAACTCTAGAGCCCCTTCCAACTCTGATCTTGTTTATTTAAAGTATACATTTGAATTAATCTCAGACTAACAGAAAGTTGCGAAAGTAGTGCGAAGAATAACTGCACAGCCTTCACCCGTAATTCCCAAATGTTAGCATATTGACAAGTCGGCCTTGTTCTCTCTCTGTCTGTCTCTCACTCAGCACCCCTGCAACACATTAGCTTTAACAACACTTCAGAGCAAGTTACAGACACTCTTTAGCCCTAAATATTTCTGTACCTATTTCCTAAAATTAAGACTATAACTACAGCACAATTATCAAAATAATGAAGCTAATATAGATACAATACGATTTATAATATGCCAATCTCATTCTGATTTTACCAGTTGCCCCACTAATGAACTACATAGCATTTATTTTTCATTTCCCTAGATTAGGGTCTAGCCCAAGATCATATACTTCATATAATCGTCATAGCTGTGTAGTCTTTTTGGGTCTAGAGCAGTCTATCAGAAATTATTTGTTGTTCATGTCTTTAATATTTTAGCATTTTTGAAGCATGTTGCTATCTTGTAGAGTGTCCCCCACTTTGGGTCTGCCTGATGCACACTCCTGAGGAGGTTCAAGTTGTGCGTTTCTGGCAAGAATATCATAAAAGTGATATTGTGTCCTGTTCATAGCATCGTAGCAAAAGACGTATAAAGTCTTTTTGTCTCCCTACTAGCGACGTTAACATGATTACTTAAAGGGTTATCTGCCACATCCCACAACTAAAAGGTTCTTATTTTTCACTGTGTAATTTGTAAGTACCTTGAGGGGAGATACTGGGAGACTCTGTAAATATCCTTTTCCTCATAATACTTTCACTCTCATTTTTTGGAGAGTTTTCATTCTATATATGTGCATTCTCTAAGAACATTTTAACAGAGAGCTGGTTTCTGGATATCTGGACTTAGTGATCTAAGAATAAATTGTCAGTTGATTCACCATTTATATAAATCTACTCTAATTTGCCTTCTTCCCTTGCCCACCCTCTTAAAATTACAGGTAGAAAAACTGGATTACATCAAGAATAAAGTGACATGTATAAGGGTGGGAATTTTAGATCCAGCAGATGCGAATAATTTTGTTTGGACAAAACTATTGCTTTAATTCAGGGATAAATATTAAATAAAATTCTTAATTTAAATAATGACATAGAAAAGAGATAATGAAGACAGTAGTATAGAAAAGAGATGAATCAACCAAAATAGTTTAAATTACATTTCCAGGCTTTCTTTTCTCTTATTATTGCCCTAATAGGGCAAACTAAGAAGGAAACTATCATTTTGTACAAGGGAAAAACCATAGGTGTATGGGCTGTGTAGTAGAAAACCATTTACCAATCAAATATTGAAAGATAAAAAGAAATCACTGTCGAGAGTAACAACCTGGAGTTCTCATAGTAGTAACTGCATAGATAAATCTAATCACATTATTTATTTGCTCACTTTTAATTTAAAAAATACAATTTATATTTAAGCTGCCCATCATTTGCCAGATACTGAGCTAAATTAGGCAAAACTTAAAGCCTATGGCTTACTGATTTGATCTCTCTGCCTCCAGATTTTTGTATAGTTGCTGATAGTTTTATTACTTTGGATCTGTAACTTACCATAGATAGGCAAGGTATTTCTCTGTGCCTTGGTTTCTTCATAATTAAAATGGGTATGTTAACAATAGTATCCACATCATAAGGTTGGAGTGAGGAATGAACGAGTTCATGTATATAATGTTCTTAGAACAGTGTCTAAAACAGAGTAAATGTGGTACAGTTTAGCCAGTGTAATTATCGTTAGTGCATGAGGGTCACCAAAGCCACCTCCAAGATTTAATCTTACTAGAAGGACTAACATGACTCAACATATAATCAGACTCACAGCTGTGATTTATTACACTGAAAGGACAAAGCAAAATCAGTAATGGAAAGAGCACTTTGGTTAAAGCCCAGAGGAAACCAGACGCAAGCTTCCAAGAGTCCTCTTCCAGCAGAGTGGCACGGGATCTATTTAACTCCGCCAGGGACAAGTTGTGACAACACTTGTGAAGCACTGCCTCCCAGGGAAGCTAATTTGAGACTCAGGCCCAGGGTTTTGTGTAGGGGGTGATCACATGCCTAGCATGTACCAAAATTGCAGACTTCCAGAAGGAAAGCAGGTATTGAACATAAGCCATATTGGGTTTTGTTTTGTTTTGTTTTGTTTCTGAGATGGAGTCTTGCTGTGTCACCCAGGCTGGAGTGCAGTGATGCAACCTTGCCTCACTGCAACCTCTGCCTCTCAGGTTCAAGCAATTCTCGTGTCTCAATCTCCTGAATAGTTGGGACTATAGGCGCGCGCCACCACTCCCAGCTAATTTTATTTTTCTTTTGTATTTTCAGTAGAGACGGGGTTTCACCATGTTGGCCAGGCTGGTCTCAAACTCCTGACCTCAAACAATCTGCCTGCCTCAGCCTCCCAAAGTGCTAGAGTTACAGGCATAAGCCACGGCTCCTGGCCTGAACATAAGTCATATTGTTTGCACAAACCATTTAGGTACAGTGAGCCCCTGTATTAAAATTCTCCCAAAATTCAAGTTTCTGGGTGCCAGCAAGGACCAACCTTGTAAACAGGCCTTTCTAAGGATAACAGGCCTGTTACGTTAGTTCTTTTCAGCATAGCTATATTTTATATCATACTGCTGTCCATAAGTATTCTTGCTGAACACTTACCTGGTCACTTCCCAGTAGAAAACTAATGTGCCTTAGAAGCATAAATCAAATTGGTTGATATGTGCCAAAATCAGTTGCATGATACCAGTTGTTACTTCCAGACAAGACCTTTATGCAAAATACTTTCCATGTGGAATAGAACCAAGGCAATGCAATGGTTACCTTCTGCAACAACAACATAAGGCACCTTTAGGAACAAAATAAGCTAGACTTACGAGCAGCCTGAATTTAATTTCTTTTTTTTTTTTTTTTTTTTTTTTTTTTTTGAGACAGAGTCTCGCTCTGTCGCCCAGGCTGGAGTGCAGTGGCTAGATCTCAGCTCACTGCAAGCTCCGCCTCCCAGGTTCATGCAATTCTCCTGCCTCAGCCTCCCGAGTGTCTGGGACTACAGGCGCCCGCCACCTCACTCAGCTAGTTTTTTGTATTTTTTAGTAGAGACGGGGTTTCACCGTGCTCTTGCTTTTACATATTCAGTTTTCCAGTTACGCCTTCCACACTCAATTTAAAAGCAGGCTCGACTTAGAACTCTGAACAGCTAATTGTCAAGTGTGTTCAGACTAGAAAGATAAGGTCTCAAGCGATCCTCTGACCTTGGTATCTCAAAGAATTGGGATTACAGGTATGAGCCACCATTCCTGACCCTTCATTATTAATGCTTATTAATTTCAATAATTTTGCTCTGGGAAATAGCAATATTAAAAATCATTTCTTTAGCCTTAGAATTAGGCTAAAATTGGTATGGTCAATATATATTTGTGGTAGATGTTAAAGGCAAGGCTGACAAAGATTGTGATTTTTTTCCCATTAAAACATATTTTTGAAGTAAAAATTCTTCCACTACCAACTCTTCCTTCCTTATTTTATTCAAAAGTACTGCAACAGTCAGTTGGTTTCTGACCTGTAACAGACCTGGATAGTGCCACCCAGATAAAAATAAAAGTCTTAAATCACTGACTTCAAATTTTATTGTAAAAGTCATTTAACAATTACTAAATCATTAATACAGTGTTTAAAACAGAAGCTCCAAAATATCTCACACAGCATTAAAGGTGTAACAAAGTATCCTGGCTGGACAGAATTTTTGCCTGGTAGGTTAAGAAATCACAAGATGCCTGAGGAGCCCAGGGTAAGGCTGAGAGAATTGGTGTAGGGATAGTAATTAGGTCTGAAGAAAGCGTAGAATCTAGCGAGAACAAGTTGTTGCTTCTATTCTGGTACAGGAACCAACAGCTACTTATTATGCAACACAAGATTATGCTTACTACAAAGTAATGCTTAATAGACTATATTTCTTGAATTTACCAATATACACATGAGCTAGATTGAATAAAATAATACTTTAAAAAAAGACAGCTGGGTGCAGTGGCTCACGCCTATAAATCTCAGCACTTTGGAAGGCCGAGGCGGGCGATTCACAAGGTCAGGAGACCATCCCGGCTAACATGGTGAAACCCCGTCTCTCCTAAAAATACAAAAAATTAACCGGGCGTGATGGCCAGGTGCCTGTAGTCCCAGCTACAGCTACTTGGGAGGCTGAGGCAGGAGAATGGCGTAAACCTGGGAGGCGGATCTTGCAGTGAGCTGAGATTGCGCCACTGCACTCCAGCCTGGGGGACAGAGAGAGACTCCATCTCAAAAAAAAAAAAAAAAAAGGCATGTAGTAGCACATAGTAAGGGATTGAACCACTGGCCATTCTACCTTGAATTCCTTTCTAATTATGGTAGCAAAACTTTCAAAGAGTTGAAAAATAATACATATGAAGTTAATTGGAATCATTGCCAGGAAAAAGAAGAATGCAAATGATTTTGCACTCTGGACAATATTATCTCTAAGGTCCATTTCAACTCCACGTTTCTATGAAATGCCGATTTTAAAAATCTAGAGTAATTAAACTTATCACATTAGGACATTATGATGGGAGATCTCTTTCAGGAAGTATGTGAGAGCCTACTGCAGAAGTCATGGAATCCAAGAGAGGTGTTTTTAAGAGAAAATCATCAAGATCACCTCTAAGGTTTTCCATTGTGATTTTTATCAGTAACGATTTTGTTATTTGCTTGTCCCTTCTTTAGTCCTCACATCCATTGTTAATGGGTTATTTTGGAATTGAATTATTTTTTAGATAATCAAAAAGCACTCCCTTTTGATGGCTACTGTTCAAAAATAAAGTCAAAAAACATACACCTCTTTATATTATCTTTTTAAAAATCTCATTTCCTAATCTATCAGCTGAGGAGAAACACCATGGAAGCTACTCCTCAACTATGAAGTTCCACCAACATTTTTCATGATTCTTTGCATGTTTCATGATGTTCAATCTTCAAGGATGTCCTCAAGACCAATTTAAATAAATGAAATGAACTGTAGCAAATTCCAGACTGACTAAGGGTCATTGTTGTTTTAAAATATCTCTACTGTTGAAAAGGGAATTGAGGGGAAAAAATTCAGAATGTTGAAATCCAATGTCAATAATAACAAAAAAAGGAAATTTAGCTAAGATAGCTCCCTGTCTGTTAAATTAATAAACTTCTTATATCTGCTACCCAGGATATATCCTAGTCAGTCATACCCAGCTAAGTCTCATCAGGTATTTATGACCACATAGATAATACATTCATGGAAGACATTATCTTCGACATCATGAGGAATTACCCAATAATACATTTAAACTGTCTTTCCAGATTGGTTATGGAATTTTATATGCTCTATGTCTTCATTCCTCCAATAGTTAGCTCAGTATCATGTATGCTGGAAAATAATACTGATATGAATAATTTTCTCAGATAAGACAAGAAATCTTTGTTGTTGTTATGTCCCTGAGTCTTAAGGCAAGGGACAAAGTAATATAAAGTTTCGAAAATAACACATATGTCTCTGTCTTTCTTATATAACACTGCCATCAAGATTGATTCAATAACCTCGAATTTTATCATTAATACTACTTCATTGACTTCGGCATGAAGTTTGAAACTTTGTAGCACCTCATTCACAGGTTAGTTGTGAATGATGAGAAAGCCAGTTTTTCTGGTGATACCTTTCTCCCGCCTTTTCATATGTCTACATGTAGCTGTTCAATGACAAATCACAAACAATGTGATTTGAAATTTTCACAGAAACAAACAAGTATCATCTTTGTGAGTTGAAACAAGTTCAGAATGCATCTGTAAAAGTATATAATTTGTTTAAAATAGGTTCTAAATGAAGGGACAAAGGGGAAGCACTCTATTTTAAAAAACTGCATATACACAAAGTGAGAGATAAATGGACAAATATGAACATTCCCTCTGAAAATCACCCCACAGTAAATATAAGGTGGGGCCTGGGCAGGAAGAAGGAAGACTTCCCTCACTCTCTGGTATTTGATCACTAACATAAAATTACTTACAGCTCCACCACAAAGAAAAAAAAATTCTGAAATCTAAGTTATCTGCATTAGACTTTTAAAATCTTTAAGGGGCGGAGCAAGATGGCCACATAGGAACAGCTCCAGTCTCCAACTCCCAGCGCGAGCAACACAGAAGACCGGTGATTTCTGCATTTTCAACTGAGGTACTGGGTTCATCTCACTAGGGAGTGCCAGACAATCTGTGCTGGTCAGCCACTGCAGCCCAACCAGCGAGAGCTGAAGCAGGGCGAGGCATCACCTCACCTGGGAAATGCAAGGGGGGAGAGAATCCCTTTTCCTAGCCAGGGGAACTGAGACACACACCACCTGGAAAATCGGGTAACAACCACTCCAATACTGTGCTTTAAGCAAACAGGCACACCAGTAGATTATATCCCACACCTGGCCGGGAGGGTCCCATGCCCACGGAGCCTCCCTCATTGCTAGCACAGCAGTCTGCGATCTAACCGCAAGGCAGCAGCGAGGCTGGGGGAGGGGCACCCGCCATTGCTGAGGCTTAAGTAGGTAAACAAAGCCGCTGGGAGGCTCGAACTGGGTGGAGCTCACAGCAGCTCAAGGAAGCCTGCCTGTCTCTGTAGACTCCACCTCTGGGGACAGGGCACAGCTAAACAACAACAACAACAAAAAGCAGCAGAAACCTCTACAGATGCAAATGACTCTGTCTGACAGCTTTGAAGAGAGCAGGGAATCTCCCAACATGGAGGTTGAGATCTGAGAACGGACAGACTGCCTGCTCAAGTGGGTCCCTGACCCCTGAGTAGCCTAACTGGGAGACATCCCCCATTAGGGGCAGACTGACACCCCACACCTTACACGGTGGAGTACACCCCTGAGAGGAAGCTTCCAAAGTAAGAATCAGACAGGTACACTCGCTGTTCAGCAATATTCTATCTTCTGTAGCCTCTGCTGCTGATACCCAGGCAAACAGGGTCTGGAGTGGACCTCAAGCAATCTCCAACAGACCTACAGCTGAGGGT
Source organism: Colobus angolensis palliatus (assembly GCF_000951035.1). Lineage (NCBI taxonomy): Eukaryota > Metazoa > Chordata > Mammalia > Primates > Cercopithecidae > Colobus > Colobus angolensis. Next base: position 3,309,746 of record NW_012123376.1, on the reverse strand, counting down.
CCTGACTGTTAGAAGGAAAACCATCAAACAGGAAGGACAACCACACCAAAACCCCATCAGTACGTCACCATCATCAAAGACCAGAGACAGATAAAACCACAAAGATGGGCAAAAAGCAAAGCAGAAAAGCTGGAAATTTAAAAAATAAGAGCACATCTCCCCCTGCAAAGGAGCGCAGCTCATCGCCAGCAATGGATCAAAGCTGGACGGAGAATAACTTTGACGAGATGAGAGAAGAAGGCTTCAGTCCATCAAACTTCTCAGCGCTAAAGGAGGAAGTACATACCCAGCGCAAAGAAACTAAAAATCTTGAAAAAAGAGTGGAAGAATTGATAGCTAGAATAATTAATGCAGAGAAAGTCATAAACAAAATGACAGAGATGAAAACCATGACA
>NW_012123376.1:3268099-3305172 GCF_000951035.1 Colobus angolensis palliatus | reverse complement strand
TGGGTGCTGACGAGTTGATGGGTGCAGCACACCAACATGGCACAAGTATACGTATGTAACAAACCTGCACGTTATGCACATGTACCCTAGAACTTGAAGTATAATAATAATAATAATAAAATCTGTAAAAAAACAAGTGCTATTTTCACTTCCCATCTAGTACTTATTCTATAGTACAGTGAATATTTTCAAAGCTAGAAATTTCCCAAAGACTTTTTAATTTTATCATGTATCTTTTTTCAATAGCTTGAAAAACGAGTTGAAAACTACATACACTGAGCTTTCTAGTCCTACAAACCAACAATCTTAGATACATTCTTAATCCACTTCCGTTTACTTCACTGCATTACTGAAGGAAAAACTTCATCTCTTCTTTCACAAGGCAGATGCCTCCTTGTGTACTGTATTCTACATGCTTCCCCTACTTGCTTGGGTATTTTTCACCATCAATTATTCTCCCTCTGTCTTTTATTTTTCAACTGTTTATTTCCATCAAATCATAATCCTTAGTATATAAACATATTCTCTTCACAAAGGAAAAAAAAGCAACTAAACATACCTGACATCTCTGGAACACAGCTCCCAATAATAGCAGAATACACATTCATCTCAAACGCACATGAAACATTTTACAGAATAGACCACATAGTGGCCACAAAACAAGTCTCAATAAATGAAAAAAAGAGTGAAATCATACAAGGTATCTTCTCCTACCACAGTGGGATGAAGTGAGAAAGCAATAGCAGAAGGAAAACCAATACATGGAAATTAACCAACATTCCTAAGGAATACACGAATCAAAGAAGAAAATACATGGATAATTAGATAATATTTTGAGATCATTGAAAATAAAAACATGACATACAAACTTTCCCCTTAAGATCAGGAATAACACAAGGATATCTACTCTGGTCACTTCTACTCAACACTGTACTAGAGGTTCACCCAGGACAATAAAAACCAGTAGGCAATAAAAACCAACAAAGACATCCATTTTGGAAAAAAGATCAGTGGTAGTCAATCATTAGTGATTCTTGGTTCATGTTTATTTGGTTTTGTTTTCACTCATCATGTTTGACTTGTATGGTGATATTTATAGATGACATGACTCGCTTTCACCGCAATACAATAAAAATAAATGTTTATTTATCGATTTCATTGTTGGCCAGCATGATTGATTGTTTCCAATTATTTGCTATTATAGACAATAATACCATGAATATTCCTATACATATAACCCATGTAAACGATTTGTTAGGGTTTTTAGGTAAGAGTCAAATTGCTGAGTCACAGGATATATATATATAACCAACCTTAGTTGGCGGTAGAAAACTAGTTTTCAAAATTGGTTAAAGTAATTTACATTTCTATTAGCCGTGTGTTATGAGAAGTTAGTGTTGTCATGATTTATGCCAATCAGTAGGATATCAAATGGCATCATTTTGTGATTTTAATTTGCACTTTCCCTTTTTCCTAATGAACTTGGGTGTCTTTTTTTCATATCTGAAGTCCATTCATGTTTCTTCTTCTGTGGGAAGTCTATTTGTGTTTTTTTGAAAATAATATCATTTACTTATTTGTGCTTTTCTTATTAATGCATAGGTATTTCTACATATTCATTATACTAATATTTTGCCAATTATATTTGTCATAAATATTGTTTTCCAACATTTATGTCTTATGTCTGAAAGAATTACTCATTTTCAGGTGTCTTTAGTTTATATTTTTAAACATTTTAATATATTCAAATAGCTCTCTTTTTTTTCCGATTTGGTTTTCTTCCTGACTTAAGGAATCATTCATTACAGTTCATGAAGATATTTTCTTATAAAAGTTTTAAAGTTTTTGCATGTCACACTGAGTACTAGTCCACCTGGAACTTATTGCTATTTATGATATCAAATAGGGATTTATTTCATTTTTCACACAAATAATCTATTATTATCTAAACATTATTGAATAGTGCAGTCTTTCCCAACTGATTGATCAGAGTTCTTATATACTTTTTGGGGCCTTTTAATCTTGTTCCACTAATCCCTTTGTATATCCCTTCACCATTACCACACTTTCAAATTTGCTATAGATTTAAAACAGTTATTATTTCCACCAGTACCCGGTTCTTCTTTAAGAGAATTTTGCTTTTTGACCTTCTGGAAATGATTTATATATAAGTTGAAGTTTTCTAGTAGACTATTCTATCATCAGTGGACAATGATTGCCTATTTCTTCTTTTCTAATTATTTTCCTCTATTTTCGCCTCTTCTTATTGGTTGTGTTTGTGCCCTAGGGCTGCCATAACAAATTGCTGTAAACTTGGCAGTTTAAAACAATAGAGATATATTCTCTCACAGGCTATCAGGCCAGAAGTCCAAAATTGAGATATCGGAAAATCAGTGCTGCCTCCAAAGGCTCTAGGAGAGAATCCTTCCTTGCGTTTTTCAGCTTGGCGGCTCCTGGCATTCATTGGCTTGTGACAGTCTAACTCCAATCTCTGTTTTTTTCTCCTGGATCCAAATCTCCTTCTTTTTTCTCTAATAAAGACATCAGTCATCAGATTTAAGGTCTACCCCAAATCCTGGGTATTTTCATCCAACATCCTTGACTAATTACATCTGCAAAGACCGTATTTCCAAATAATGTCATATTCTAAGGATCCAGTTGTGGACATGAACTTTGGGAGGATGCTATGAAACATTTTAACATTTTGACAGCAAATATGATATTTTGCTGTGGCTGTTGCAGGTCTTCTTTATCAACACAAGGACATTTTCTTTTCCTCCTACCTTGCTGAAGTGTTTTTTAAATCAATATGCTTATTAAATTATATCAGATAGTTTTTTGAATCTATTGAGAAGATAATGTTTTTCTCCTTTAATCTGTTTCTTAGTAAATTACAATAATTAATTGTCTAATATTGAACCAAAAATACATTCATATAATAAATCTAACTTAATTATGGTATACTAAAATAAAAATGAATTTAGCACTGAATCTTATTTTCCAAAAGTTTTATTTTTTCCGAAATTTTTGGTAATGTTGAATGGCCTTGATGCTTTTTTTGAAAATGCTGATTCAAAATTATAATAATGATAATTGGATCATCTATATAATGTTATTTAGATTCTTTCTAAAATTAATCTTTTTACTGGGAATTTGATTGAACATTTGGCTTAGTTGCTCCTCTTTGTTGTAGGCTTCCTCTTTAGTTCAGCAGTAGCTATGGATATTTTTATATTTCCTTTCTCTACTTCCTTTTAATTTATTTTGTTTTTTTGTCAACTTATATAGTTCTTGTGTAATATTAGCTCTTAAGCTTGTAAATTTCCCTCTAAATACATCTTAACCATGTCCCACAGTTTGAAAGGTAATTATTTATGGCTCAGTTTTAGGAACCTTCTTATTTCTACTAAGATAGCTTTTTAACTTGTGGGTTACTTAGAATTTTGTTAAAGATATGCTCATATATTTGTTATTGTTTTGTAATTAATTGTATTTATGTTGGAGAATGCGAGATTCTTGTAATTTTTTTCTTGAGTTTTTTTTTTAAGTTTTGCCCTAATGTCTATTTTGTCCAATAATAATAAAATTACACCAGCTCTCTTTTGGTTTTTTTTTTTTTTTTTTGCCTGATGATTTGCCTGTAAGCCTTTTCCTTTTAGCTTTTCTGAGTTTTGTTTTGTTTTAGTTGTGTCTTTTACAAACAGTATATATTTAAACTGTGTATTATTAATACAATCAGATAATCCTACCTTTGAGAGAGCATAGCTGTTGACATATTGAACTTACTTTGTGTTTCTCTCTAACACACATTATCTATGTATGTTTTTCTTCCTCTTTCTTGCTTTTTTTGGACTGATTGATATTACTATCCTTGCCTCCCTTTCCCAATTTTCCACAATTTCTCCCTGCCCTGTTTTGGAACTTATGCACTTATTTTCTATTGTTTTAATAGTTATTCCAGAAAAAAAATGTAACATATACATATGTAACTTATACTTTAATGTTAAGCAATATGTTTACATTCAACACAAAGTAATACTTTATTTTTGATGAATACCGTCACAACATAAATGATCATTTTGTGCAGGATTTCAATTTTGTCTTGATTTGTTTAGAGGTGGAGTCTCACCATGTTGCCCAGGATAGAGTGCAATGGCTATTCTCAGGTATGACCATAGTACACTATATCCTCAAACTTTCACATTGAAGGGATCCCAAGTAGCCGGGACTATAGGTTTCTGCCTTGATTTTTTTAACCACACAAATTAGGCATGATCATTATTCTTTTATAAAGTCCATGTTTATGTACTATTTTCTACTACACACTAGTGTCAATTGTCTTCCAGTCTTCTATGTTAGGTTTATTTTGTTTTTTCTTGATGCACATCCTGTAGAAATGTTATCAGTAAGAAATTGTTGGTAGTAAGCTCTTACAGTTTGTCTTATAATTTTTTTAGTTTGTTCATATCTTAAAAGAGTTCATTGAATGTACAATTCCAGTTTCTCAGCTAATTTCTCTGAGTGCATTGAAGTTAATATTGCCCTGTCTTCTACCTTCCACTGGTGCTGTTGAAAAGTTAGCTGTCTAATAGTTATTATTTGTAAGTTGCCCTTTTTTTTCTCTGATGGTATCGAGGTCTTCTCTTTATTTTGATGGTCTTCAAATTTTTTATAATGAGTCTAAGTTTGAATTTGGTTTTATATACACCATTTGGGGTTCTTTGGGAATCCTGTATCTGAGGATTGTTGTCTTTCATCAATTCTGGATAATTCTTAGACATCATCTTTTAAAATACTGCCTCTCTGCCATTTTCTACATTACCTCCTCCTGCAACATAAAAAATATGTTGCATATACCGTATACATGCAATTAATATACTCTTGTACCCTGGACACCTTTTAATTGATCCAAGATATTTTACATTTTTATTATTTGATATAAAATATTTTACATATTTATGAAGTACATGTATTTGTTACATGCATAGAATGTGTAATAATCAATGATCAAGTCAGGGTATTTGGGAGTACCTATCACCTTGAGTATTTATCTTTTATATATGTCATTGATCCTTCAAGTCCCTTCATCTAACTACTTTAAAATATACAATACAATATTTCTAACTATAGCCACTCTGCTATTGCAAATTTAGCCTTATTTTTTCTATTCAACTCTGTTTGTACCACTAATCAACCTCTTTTTATCACCCCCTTCCAATCACACACCCTTCTGAGCCTCTGATAATTGTCATTCTATTCTCTATCTCCATGAGATCAATTCTTTTCAGTTCTCACAGATAAGTGAGAACATGTGGTATCTGTCTTTCTGTACCTGGCTTATTTCACTTAACATAATGACCTCCAGTTCCATCCATGTTGCTGCAAAAGACATGGTTTCATCCTTTTTATGTCTGAATAATATTCCTTGTGTGTGTGTGCGTGTGTGTATCATTTTGTTTATATATTCATCTGTCGATGGACACTTAGTTTGATTCCATATATTTGCTCTTTGCAGCAATAAATATGCCAGTAAGGTATCTCATACACAGATTTCTTTTCCTTTGGATAAAAACTCAATAGAGGAATTAATGGGTCATAAGGTAGTTGTATTTTTAGTTTTTTGAGAAACTTCCAAAATGTTTTCCAGCATAGTTGTACTAATTTACGTTCCCACCAACAGTGTATAAGAATTCCCTTTTCTCTGCACCTTCACCAACATCTGCTGTTTTGATTTTTAGTAATAGCCATCTACTGGGATAAGATGGTGTCTTATTTTAGTTTTATTTGCACTTCCCTGATCCACAATGTTGTTAAGCATTTTTTCACCTCCTGACCATTTGTACGCTTTCTTTTGAGAAATGCTTATTCATGACTTTAGGCAATTTTTAATGGGATGACAATGCTGATTATTATTTACTGTTGAGTTATTGAAGATCCTATATTCAGATGTTGTTCCCCTGTTGGATGAATGGTTTGCAAATATTTTCTCTCTTTCAACAAGTTGTTTTTTTCACTTTGTTGATTATTTCCTTTGAGGTACAGAAGCTTTTTAGTTTAATGTAGTCCCACTTGTCTCTTTTTAATTACAGTTGTATTTTTGAGGTCTTTACCTAGACTGATGTTTTAAAATGTTTTCTTTCTGTTTTATTCCAGGAGTTTTGTACTTTCAGGTCTTACATTTAAGTTTTCAATCCATTCTGAGTTTAATTTTTGTATGTGGGAAGAGATGGGGTCTAGTTTCATTCTTTTGCATATGAATCTCCAATATCATCAGCACTATTTATTGAAGGAGCTATCTTTTCCTCAGTGTATGTTCTTGGCACCTTTATAAAAAAATCAATTTGCTATGAATACTTGGATTTATTTCTAAGTTCTCTATTCTGTTCCATTATTCTTTGTGTCTGTTTTTACACCAACACCATGATGCTGTGGTTACCGTGGCCTTATAGTATATTTTGAAGTCAGGCAGCGTGATGTTCCCAGCATGATGCATTTCTTCTTTTGGCGCAGGATTGCTTTGGCTATTTGGCTCTTTTTTTGGTTCAATATCAATTTTAGGATTTTTTTTTCTATTTTCTGTGAAGAATGTCATTGATATTTTGATAGAGATTGCATTGAATGTATAAATTGCTTTGGGAAGTATGGTTACTTTAACAGTATTATGCTGATTTTGCTTTAGGAAGTATAGTTACTTTAATAATATTATGCTGATTATAATTATTCCAATCCATGAACATGGGATGTCTTTCCATTTGTTTCTGTCCTCTTCAGTTTCTTTTATCAGTGTTTTGTAATTTTCCTTGTATAGATCTTTCACCTTTTTGGTTAAGTTTATTCCCAGGTATTTTTTTGTAACTATTGTAAATGAGATTGCTTCTTGATTTCTATCTTGGATAGCTCATTATTAATATATAAAAATACTAACAATTTTTGTATGGTGATTTTGTATCCTACAACTTTATTGTATTTATTTATCAAATATAGAAGGTTTTTGATGGATAATTTAAGTTTTTCTAGATATAAGATCCCATCATCAACAAAGAGGGACAATTTGACTTCTTCTTTTCCAATCTGGATACTTTTCATTTCTTTCTTTTGGCTGATTGCTCTGTCTGGGACTTTCAGTACTATGTTGAGTAGGTGTAGTGAAAGTGGGCACCCTTGTCTTGTTCCAGATCTTAAAGAAAAAGCTTTCAGTTTTCCTCATTCAATATGATGTAAGCTGTGAGTTTGTTATAAATGCCTTTATTATCTTATGATAAATTCTGTCTATTCCTAGTTTATTGAGAGTTTCTGTTATGAAGGGATATTAAATTTTGTTAAATGCCTTTTCTGTTTCTATTGAGATGATCATACAGTTTTTGTACATCATTCTGGTGATGAGATGTATCATGTTGATTGACTTGCATTTGTTGAAACATCCTTGTACCCCCGGTATCAATCTCACTTGGTTATGGTGTATTATCTTTTTGATGTGCTGTTGGATTCAGTTTGCTAATATTTTGTTGAGGATTTCAAATCTAAGTTTATCAGGGATATTGACCTGTAGTTTTCTTTTTTATGTTGCATCCTTGTCTGGTTTTGGTATCAGGGTAATTATGGCCTCATAAAATGAGTAAGGAAGAGTTCACTCCTCTTTAAATTTTTAGAATAGTTTCAGAATTGGCATTTGTTCTTATTTATATGTTTGCTATAATTAAGTTGTAAATCCATCCAGTCCTCATTGTTTTCTTTGTTGGGAGACTTTTGTTACTGATTCAATCTCACCACTCATTTTTGGTCTATTCAAATTTTTTAATTTTTCTTTGATTCAATCTTGGTAGGTGATATGTTTCCAACATTTTATCAATTTCCTCTAGACTTTCCGGTTTCTAAGCATATAGTTGCTCATAATAGTCTCTTTTTTATTCTTTTTTATTTTTGTCTGACTAGATTATTTTAAAAGACTGCTCTTCAAGTTCTGGGATTATTGCTTTGGCTTGATCTAGTCTATTGCCTAAGACTTTGAATGTATTTTGAATTTCATTCGATGAATTCTTTAGCACCAGATTTCTGTTTGTCTCTTTTTAAAAATAGCTACATCTTTGCTGAAGTTTTCATTCATGTACTGAATTGTTTTTCTAGTTTCTCTGTATTGTTTTCCAGAATTCTTTTGTATCTCACTGATTTTCTTTAAAATCAGTATTTTGGATTTTTCATCACAATTTCATGAATTTCTTTTTGATTCAGATCTGTGGCTGGAGGATTATTGTGTCCTGTTGGAGATGTCCTATTTCCTTGCTTTTTCCTGTTTCCTGTATGTTTATGTTGATATCTGTGCATCTGCTATAAAAGTCACTTCTTCTAATTTTTTGAAATTGCTTCCTTGGGGTGGACTTTTTCCTGAAGTTGTATAGATGTTTTTTGTTAGATAGGGCACTTTGGCTTTAACTTTGGGTGCATGCAGTAGTGTAATCTCTGTGTGATTTCTTCAGCCGTAAACAGTGTCAGTGGTGTCAGTGATTTCCTCAGTCATTTAGGGTGAGTTATTAGTAGAGTCTATGGTGAAGTTTTTCTGAGGATTGAGATGCCACGTGAGCCAAACTTGGGGCCCCAGTGCTTGTAGAAGTGAGTTAAGCATGCCTGTCCTGGGGACCCAGGGAAGAATACACTGGTGCAAGTGTTGGGGTGTCCCAGAGGGCCAATTCTTGGGCCTCCAGGTGGCTTGCTCAGAGCAAGTAGTGATAACAGTGGCTCAGGCAAATGAGCAGGTTCTCTGATCTCTGGGCAGTGGGTATGATGTGAGTAAAGGTAGTAGCAGCCATGGATCAACCCACTGGAACTCAATCAGACAATGCTGGTGTTGACGGTGGCTGCAACAGGTTGGTCAGGCAGGTCCCCTGGCCTGCTAATCGGATGTATGGGTGGCTGCCAGATGTTTTCACATCCATAGGTCCTACCAGCCTAACCTCACCCTCTAGGAGGAGTGTACAGGTGCCAACAGTGCTGGGGTACGTAGGGTGATCCTCCAGCACCTGACGGCATGCTCCAGTACTTGGGGGATGGACCCCGGTGGGTGGACTTGAACTCAGGCTGCTCGGTAGTGCATTCAGGTACTGTCTATGGTAGGCAGAGGTGGGGTGATCCCCAGGCTTCCAACAGAATGCCCATGCATCACAGTGAAAGCTGTGCTGCGGGCCTGCTACTGGGGAGGACGGGGCCACTGTCAGTGAGAGCAGAGTAGGCAGATAGCTATGGGATGCACAGTTTCCTCGTGCCTTATTCCCACAGCAGCAACCCACAGCAATGACCTGCAGCAGTAGCAGTGGAATTTTTCCTAGAAGTGCATGAAAGCACTGGCTTCCCTCTCTCTCTCTTTGGCCTGGAAGTCAGTGGCAACATCACCCCTGGTCCCTGGGCAGGATGCAGACGTTTGGAGGTTGGGCTCTCAGAATGGTGCTGTCTGGGCACCTACCACTGGGGAGGTGGGGTCACTTTCAGTGGGAGCAGGGTAGGTAGGTGGCTGAGGAATGTGGCTTGCCTGCTCCTCAGCACCCCTAGCAGCCCACAACAGCAGCGGCAGGATTTGTCCTTGGAATGCATGAAGGTGCCCGTCCTTTCTCTTCCTCCTTGGCAGGAGTGGCAGCGTTGCCATCAGAGCAGGATGCAGTCCTTTAGGGTCTTCACTCTCATGATGGTGCCAAGCTGCAGTTGCTCAGGGCTCAGAGGCCTGTGGGGCCCAGTGTGAGTTTCCTCTCTGTAGCAATTCTTCTGGGTAATCTCTAGGCAGCTTCCTATGTTAGTCTCATAGTGCTTGTGGTTCAAGGGACACTCATGTAGCTAGGTTTGCAAAAATCTGTGGCAGGAATGTGGTGTCCTAAGGGTCTCCACTTACCCTTTCTCCACATCTGGGAGTTTCTCCAGGCTGCCAGTCATTCCCAGACGAGCACACTGCCTTGCTTCTCTCTCCTTTGCTTTTGGTTCTTTCTGTGATTTTTCTATTGAGTCTCAGTACTCCCTCTTAGGCAATCTATTCCAAGAGTGCATATCTACTCGTTACTTTGGTTCCTCTCCATGGAGGAAGAGCCTATTAGCTCTATATAGTCAGTTATCTTGATCTGTTCTCCTAAAATACGCTGTTTATTTCATCTCAGTCTGGTGTTCCTAGAAGGCTGAAGTTGAGACAAAGGTTTGCTTGCAGCTAAAGCGACTGGGTAAAGTGATTCCAAGAAATAGAAATAGGTTACCAATAAAAGAGAAAAAAAAGTCAGTGTCAGGTTGTTCTTTCAAACTGGTCAGTATTATGCAAAACTGGAGTATGATTCCACCAGGACTACATTAGGAGGTGTGTAGAATAAACTTCAGGGTCATTTACTTGAGGAATTGTATAAGGGAAAATTAATCCACTAGTTCCTATTTCTTCTTTTTTCAAGGGATGTTAATTCCCTATATTTCTAGTTTGGGTATGAAAGAGTGAGCGTTAGGCGAGTGGAAGTTGTTAAGAGAAGTAGCAGCCTATGCTCTTATGTCCAGGGCAAGTCTCCAAACCTGATAATATTACTGTTCTATCAATACTTATTTCACACAACACTGGGATGGCCAATGAAAGAGACTGACCAACATTCACTGACAAGTCACCTGGTCAGCCGGTTAGTCGAGAATTTTCTCTGCAGTGGGTTCTTTCTGGTGGGTATTAACATGAAACCCAGAGATCTGCACCATTTGTACCCACTCATGTGGGTTCATCCTCATATCTCTTTCTCAAACTCCCATGTCTCCAATATTCTAGTGTTGTTCCTTCCAAACCTGTGCTAATCACTTAAACATCTGCCACTGTCCAGGAGTCCACATTTATCTGTACCTCAGGCTATGTTTTCTTCATATAAAACAAATTTCCAAATGCACTATTTAATGTTCTTTCTACTGGGGGGATTCATTTTCACCACTGTCCTTCAGGCACCATGGGATAGGGACACAGTAGTACTGCAGTCCACTGACAGGCTACTGACACTGGTGTCAACATATCAGACCAATTCACTTTTTAACCAAGACTGAGTTTTCCACTCCCTGTCAGTTGGTCATATGGAATCCCTCCCCTACTCACATGAGGAATAGGTGTAAAATGAAGAAGAGTCACTGATACAGCAGAAGTGGGTAACAGAGGAGTCTGGTCACCACTTAATGCATCTTATTCGTGCTTTTTGGAACTTCTTGGTCCTAATTTTGAAGACACAAATCATTTCATTGCACGATGGGTAGTTACTACACTCAGCTGACTTTAGGACTTACAAAACCCAGTTCATGTCAGGTCACTTTGGTGAAATAATCAGTCGGTATCTGTATTAGTTCATTTTCACACTGCTGATAAAGACATACCCAAGACTGCGTAATTTATAAAGGAAAGATGCTTAATTGATTCACAGTTCCACATGGCTGGAGAGGCCTCACAATCATGGTGGAAGGCAATGAGGAGCAAAGTCACGTCTTACCTGGATGGCAGCAGTCAAGAGAGCTTGTGTAGGGAAACCGCCCTTTATAAAACCATCAGATCTTATGAGATTTATTCACTATCACAAGAACAACACAGGAAAGACCCGCCCCCATGATTCAATTATCTCCCACTGGGTACCTCCCACAACACGTGGGACTTGTGAGAGCTACAATTCAAGATGGAATTTGAATGGGGACACAGCCAATATCCACCCAACCCCATAATCAGTTTCTCAGAGTACAGACAATAATATTCAAGAAGCTGCTTTCAAATAGTGAGTAGTTCTCTGCTATAGAGAACATTTATTTTCTTCAGAAATGTAGGGGTCTGTACCACGACTCTTCTATTGGAACTTGCTAAAGATTTCAAACACAATATTTTCTACCACAGATATTCCTAGCACTGCTATATTTGCTCTATTATGTGCCCTAAGCAGCAGGACAGCCTGCAGTCCAACCTGGTCCTGCTGCAATTCTCTCTTGCTCTTGGCTTCATTCAAAATCAACTGTTTTTCAATTCACTCAATAAATAGGTCAGCACAATACTCCCAAAGACAATGCCTCTAAAATCCAAAGAGGATTTTATATCTTGTCTCTAAAATCCAAACAGATTCACCAAGGACTGTATGGGTAAAAGTTTCAACAATTTGTTCTTCACTTGGAAGGACTTTCCTGACAAATTCCTAAAAGCTTCACTGATGTGACAGACCCTGAATCCAGGTAGCACACATCTGTCTTATTAGGCCGTTCAGAATATACATCCATTCTTGAACACCAGGTATGATTAGTGTGGTATTAATATAGTGAATAAGTATAGTGTTCTGATGTCCATCAGTATGAACAAGGTGTTTTTAACCTACATTTTGAGAGCGAATAGGAGAGTTAACAAACTTGAAGGTGGACAGTGAATATATGTTACTATTGCTCCCATATAAAAACAAAGTGCCTTTGAGCCTCATTATGAATAAGGATTAAAAAGAACACATTTACCATATCTACTCTATGGACCAATTGCCAGAAAATGAGTAACATGATGTATTTTCGTTGTGATATTGTTTCAAATATATTAGGGATCAGAGGAGGTTGTAATTTTAGGATTTTCACTTGGCCCTTCTAAGCATAATGGCTCTTAATGCAGAGGACAGGGAACAGATGTCAGTATCTCCAAACTACAAAGTATATCCTTTCCAAGTATCCAGGAGGGGCCAGAGAAATAGTTCCCAGGTGGCTTCACAGGTCCATGGCTCAATGTGAAATCAACTTGAGCTAATCTCTATTTATCATTTGGCCTCCACATTCCTTCACTCTGGACAGGGGACCAGGATGGTCTTTAGAGTCTCCTAATACACATAACAGCTGAAAACCTTTTTCTCCAGTGTTTAGTTAATTTGGTACCACAGGTCTATTCAGGGAAGATTGGGAGCCTATTTGTCATGTATAGTTGTAGCAATATGTCATGTTTTCCATTCAAGGGGACCCAATGTCCACTTCAGTCAAGACTGAGTTGAAAACCAGCTCATGTCTAAAACCGATGAAGGGCCCTGATTTTCCATTGTAGCAGCTGATGTCACCCTTCACTTTGCCAGCTCTCAATTTTTGCTGGTTCAGTCAGTCAAATAACACCCTGCTTGACTGCCCTTCTATGCAACCCCTAAGAATACAACAGGCTATTATCTATCACCACAGATTCCTGCTGTTCAAGTCATTCATCTGCCACTTTGGTCTTGCTGGCATTAATATTATATCCACCTTGCCTCTGTTGGTTAACTGTCACAACCTGGCCTCTGAATTTTCAATCATCTTTCTTATGACTAAGGAACCCAACATATGACACCACATGTTACTCTTAATTCTAGCATGTAGAGGATAGTTACCACCTAGTTTCTCAAGGAAACATTCCCTTAACATTGCATTGCTTATTAACTTATTGAATTAGTGAAGTAAATCTTTTGTACCTTCTCAAGGAACCCAAGTGATGGGAATTCTGATCTCATGTAATAAATCTTTTTTATGATTATCATGTCCCTGAGACTTCCGACTCCTCCTCAACACTTTGCCAAGGCATCTCCTGTATCTATTCTTTATTTCATTTTCTTGTATATTACTTTTATTTATTTTGTTTTGTAGAGACGGGAGGTCTCAGTATGCTGCCCAGGCTGCTCTGAAACTCCTGGCGTCAAATGATCTTCCTGCTCCGACCTCCCAAAGTGCTAGGATTACAAGCTCCACTTAATTTTCTTCAAGATAGAAGCAAGTCCATGCATCAAGGACCCAATAAGCAGCATGAAGATCACTTGCCAGGACTTTAAAACCTGAATCATGGGAAAATACTCCCATTACAATATCCATCCAATCTGCCGCCCTCAAATTCCATTCAACCACATGTTTTTGAAACTCCTGCTGGTATGTGCCTGTAGTATGGGGATGTATATTCTATTTCCTCCCAGAACAGGGACAATGTTTCTCCACTTGGGCTATCCTGAGATCTGACTCTGGTTTTTGGTCTGGAGGCAATGAGGAAAGGCAGTGCTAGAGCTTGAGGAAGCCATATCAATCTATGAGGCCCCAGTTGTGGTCTTTCCAGGTTCTCCAGTTGAACAAAGCCTAGTTTAATTTAAGGTTTAGAAGAATCTGTGGCTTAAGATTTTCCAGCATATTCAACTCATCAGATGTCCTCATGCCAGTTCTGAAGATCCCACTCTTTATCTATTAGGGTTCTGCATTTAACACAGTGCTGTGAAGGCTGTGCATTGTCTTCTTTGCCATTCTGTTAACCTTACAATTAAATTCTGGGCCTGGTTTTATCAGTGTTTGCTCTATGGCTATATGAGATTATATGAGATAAGAAGCCTTTCAAACAGGAACATACAGACCCTGTTACTTTCACAGCACACCTTGAAATGATAGTTGGTTAGCCTGAATCTGTCATTTTCTTTCTTTTCTAGGCTGCTAAAGCAGATAACAAAAGGCAGCATCCTCCACAATTTTTTTTTTTTTTTGAGATGGGGTCTCACTCTGTTGCCAAACTGAAGTGCAGTGGTGCAATCTCAGCTCACTGCAACCTCCGCCTCCCGGGTTCAAGCAATTGTCCTGCCTCAGCCTCACAAGTAGCTGGGACTACAGGCGTGTGCCACCATGCCCGGCTAATTTTTTGTATTTTTAGCAGAGACAGGGTTTCACCACATTACCCAGGATGGTCTCAATCTCCTGACCTCATGATCTACCCACCCCGGCCTCCCAAAGCACTGGGCGTGAGCACTGCACCTGGCCCACAGTCTTTACAATTATCACAGCCCTTATATTTTTCAAGTGTCATTGCTACTGCATAAGCCTTCATTCACATTTTATTTTTATCTGCCAATGAGAGTCTTAGTACTTGTAATGCTACTGCATGCCAGGAGTTATCCCACTCCGCCTTTTCTCGTCAATGATAGTTCCAGAATTTCATCCTGATGTCTGTTTTTTAGGGCCACTTGCAATCCTAACTCTCTAGCCTAGGTTCCTCTTCCACCCATAGAAAGCAGTGTCTGGGTCCCTTCTCTTCTACCATAAGCAGACCTGAGACACAGCCTTGTATGCAAATAGCTGCACACAGCTATGGAGATGGGAAGGAGATGGGAAGTTTGAAAGAAGAAGCCAATAAAAAGCCCTGCCATCAATAGGGTCGCTGTTGTGGGCAATTGGGGTTTGCTCCTGCTCAGACTTTCTGAACAGCCATGTAGAAAGTTCTTCAGGATTTCTTCCTCCTCTCTCCCCACTGTGAAGAGATGAAAGAGGGGAGCATGTCCTTACTAGCTCCCATCCCTAATTGGTCAAAGCCTGCTCTCATATACATATACATGTGAAAACACGCCAAGTGGGTATGTGCTGGCATCCTACACTTGGCATCAGAGATGCCTGCAGATGAAAGCAAAAGATACATAGTTCAGCTAAGGCAAGGCATAGTCAAGTTATACCAATTGAAAGCTGGTTAGTGCAGTGAACCAAAGGTGGGCCAAGCCAATGTCAGGCAGGATGCAGGGCAGGGGTAATACCTTTATTTAAACTTTTAAAACATATTTATTTTTGCACTTTGTATCTGATAATCCCAACATCCACAGTTCTTGCTGGTCAAATTCAGCATTTTGCGTTGCTAACTTGCGTCCATGGTAATTGTGACATCCTGCGTTTAGTAATTTTAAATTGTGAGTTCATGTTTCTTGAAACTATCTGTGAGATAAATTTAAGACCTGTGTTTAAAAAGTGTCCCTCCTGAGAAGTTATCAATTCTCCACTAACAAATTTCTGTGGACATTATCAACCAGGGTCTACAATAAACTAATGTTTTTGGCTTGTGTTTTACTGGACATGTAAATTGTGTGACTTTCAGTCCAATCCTATTGTGTAAGCTTGGCATTTTTTTTTGCTTTGCTGAGAGGCAAGTTAACATAGGTAAGTATTATTACCATCTTCTATTATGGGCAGATTATTTTCTAGGTGCCCACTATAAATGTCACTTTGGGAATGCCAACTTTTAGGAACTCTTCATTTTATCCCATCACCTATCTCTTTCACTGACATTTTGTCTCCTGACCCTACAACAGGTTGGCCCCTTAGCCCGGCCTCTAAGATGCTGAGGAATAACTGACTCCATTAAGGTCAAAACAGGCTCTGCTACTCAATTACCTGTCCAGAGTCATGCTTTTTCTCAATATCTCTACCAATTATTTCTTTGACTTTGCTAATACCTCAGTTTTATTTAAAAATATATTTTAAAAGTATTTTCCGTGAGTTTTCTCTGAATATTTAATGTACCATATTGCCAAAATACAAGTTTCTAGAATTTGAACTCCTTGAATGTCTCATATAAAGTTTTAAAACTTCATGTCTAAAACTGCACTCATCCCTTTGCTCAACAAACCTGCTCCACTTCCGGTATTATCTTCATCAACGTTAACCCTACCTGCTTAGTCACACATGAATTTCAGAAGCTTTCATATTGCTTTCTTTCCATCATACTACCACATTAATTTTTACCGCTTACATATCTTGAGCTTCCCACACTCTACAGTAGCATGCCACTGCACTTCTAATTCAACTTCCTTAATATCTGTCTCCTGGACTATTAACATAATCTAATAAATAGCCATCATATTTTCATTTATTTTCTAAACTGTTCTCCAGGTTGTTGTCATAGTGATATTTCTGGCACTTAATCTAGCCTTGACACACACTTGTAATATCTTCGTCCACATTCTTCCTACAGAATACTGTCCACACAACTTAAAATGATCTAGGAAGTAATTTCTCACGTAGCTTCTAGACTTGTATACCACTACGTTTTGGTCTCTGCTCTTCACTCTGCCTGCAATGCCCTTCTCACACCCCTTGATATACCTTGAATTCTGTCGATCATCCTTTCAGTCCTCCCTCTACGGTTTTAATAAGTACCCCTTTCTCCCGGCTCTCATGACAGTCTTGGCATAGCTCTATTTCAGTACTTTTCACCATGTGGTAAAAATTTAGTCATTTGTCTGCCTCCACCACTAGGCTACAAGCGCCTTTATATTTTGTACCCCTAGCACATAGCAGAAGCGGTGGATTCTGGTATATTCAATTAATATTTGTTAAATAAATACATAAATGAATGAGTAGGCTTTATATTTCCTCTGAGATCTAATGCTAAACAAGGTTTGAGGTGGTTACTGTTGAAAAGGAAGAGATAATACACGTTTATCTAAAACAAAAGATAAATGAAAAACACTAAAAGTATATCTTTATATCCCTTACATTTCATTTTTATTCAATTTTGTTTCCTACATATTTTTGGTCTTTCATTAAATTTAATCATATTAGATTTTCATTTTAAAAAGACTATCAGATGATAGCATTTGTTTCTTGAAAATTATTATCTAGTGTATTTTTTCCAGAAATTACAATTTATACTACCTAATAGAAACACTCTTTGAGTAGAATATTTTCACATTAATGTAAGTTTAAATTATTTTACATGAAACAGTGGCAAACAATAATGTTCTAGTGTTACTTTAATGTATCACAACATTAAATTTTTCTCTCTGATTTCACAATGCAACTTACAATTATATAAAAAAGAATATTTAAAATGATTTTTGTGTTAAAATAATGTCAAATGTTATTTTATAATAAGGATAATGAGATTAAGCAATAATAAAAATATATGAGATACTAAACCTCGTATATAAGTTCAGAAGAATAAAGAAGATAAAGGGAGGTAGAATTCACACACTAGAGTACAAAGCATTACTACAGAAATAAACAGAAGATAAAAATACCAGTGGATATAAAGTAAATGATGGGAATAAGCTCACCACATGACCTTAAAGGACATAATTAAATCTCTCACTAAGGTTGTTGCTTTATATGTAAAATCGATTGTAAATATAGGTAAGATATAATGCATACACACATACATACACATATGTATTTAATATGCCAGTCAACATTATGAAACACATTCTTCCACAATATAGTACTACTAAAGCTTCACTAATGAATGCATGTAGTAGATAAGACCCCTCCCGCCTTAACAGTTCCTATCTTCCTTTTGTTGCTTTTTGTTTACCAAAGCATTTTCACTCTTCCAACATATGATACAATTTACTCATGTGCTTTCATCATTACTCTCTCCTCCAGGCACAATTTATGTGCCAAGAGCTTACAAAGTAAATGTTCAATTAGTATTTGCTGAATAAATGCATATTGTCATTTCACTCAGTTAGTCTTCAATCCATGCTTACTATGTGTCTATATTACTCTCCTGCCCTAACATTGCCTATCATTCTATTAAAGTGAGAAAGGTAAAACAAATTTTGTACGTAAAAGTAAAATGTAAAATATATTGTATAAGTATTGTATAAAATATATTGTATAAGTAATATAAACAATTACTTATGTATAAAATTAATATAAATATAATATAATATATATTAAATTTTGTATATAACATATAAAAATATATATTATATATAATTACTATATATAATTTTATAAATATATTAGATATTACCAAATATTTAATTGTTTTCTAATTACCTAGAGTGAAATGAACAAAATTCATCCTTCATATTTTTAAACAAAAAGAAGTAATGACTATAGTAAAAGCAGATGACTTGGCTAGGTATTTGTAGGGTTCTAATGAAATCACCACTTACTTCGTATGTACTTAATTGTCAGTTTTAAAAGAGCAGGATGAAAGGCCTCACACAGCACCCTCCATTTAGGAAACTTATTGAAATTGATATCCATTTACTTGGAGGAATTACATTAACTATATTATAAAAGGGATCACAGAATTATGTTAAGAATTATTTCCAACTGCTTACTCTTAATTGATTCTATATTAGAAATGGAAAATAAAGAGGACAGAAACACCATCCAACATTTTACCAATTAGACTATACTACCCAAGAGAAAATTAAAAACACTCATTTCTTTTATGTTTCTTATCCATTATAAGCAGTATTACCACTCAGACATTCAAAACCAGCAATCAGTCAAATAATTATTTATATTTAAAATGAGAACTAGAGCTTTTTGAAAGCTCTTATGACAAATCAAAAATACCAACTAAATTCTTGCCAACAAAATATTAATTTTTACATGTTTGGGAAAATATTCCCCACCTGCTTTTCTAAAAATGCTACTACCTCATGGAAAATTGGTGTTTTGTAAGCTGTTAGTCAACCTTTAAACATACATATTTTGATCAAATAATTCAGAAAATTTCAGATGAAGCATATTTAAATAAATCAATTACAGAATTTTTCACATCACAAATTTACTTGCTGTAATTGCCCTGACTACACACACACAGACACAAACCACACACACACACACACACACACGTGCTCATGTTTGTGCACATGCCAGGATCACTTATCTTAAGGTACACTTGTGTTTCAAGAACTGCAGCATCAGAATAAACATCATCAAAATCACATGTTACTTCATTGTTATTATTTCTATGGAACTCTGGCTTAAGACAATGAGAGTTTTTTAGGATGACAAATATTAAAGTGCAGTAGTTTGCACAGTGTATTATCATTATTTTATTTGAGAACTAGACTAAAATACTGGAATTTGAATTATAGTAGAAAAA
The DNA here is from genome assembly GCF_000951035.1 of Colobus angolensis palliatus. Classification (NCBI taxonomy): domain Eukaryota; kingdom Metazoa; phylum Chordata; class Mammalia; order Primates; family Cercopithecidae; genus Colobus; species Colobus angolensis. The sequence continues at coordinate 3,285,584 of NW_012123376.1, read as the reverse complement.
ATTTTAAGTGGTTATAATGAAAAATGACTGAAAGTCATTATTTGCAATTGGTATCAACAGGGCTTACATAGATTTTTAAAATAGAACTTTTTAAACTTTTGTTTCAGGGGTACATGTGCAGATTGGTTCTATAGATAAACTGCATGCTACAGGGGTTTACTGTACATACTATTTTGTCACACAGACAAAAAACATAGTACCCAATTGGTAGTTTTTTGAGCCTCACCCTCCTCCCACCCTCCACCCGCAAGTAGGACTTGGTGTCTACTGTTGGCTTCTTTGGGCCCATGTGTACTCAGTGTTTAGCTCCCACATATAAGGGAGAACATGAGGTGTTTGATCTTCTGTTCCTGTATTAGTTCGCTTAGGATAATGGTCCCCAGCTTCATCCATGTTACAGCAAAGGACATTATTTCACTCTTTTTTATGTCTGTATAGTATTCCATGACATATATGTACCACATTTTCTTTATCTGTTCTACCATTGTTGGGCATCTAGGTTGACTTTCTATTGTGAATAGTGCTGTGATGAACATACTCATGCATGTGTCTTTATGATAGAATGATTTATATACCTTTGAGTATATACCCAATAGTGGGATTGTGCTGGGCTGAATTAGTTGTTTTAAGTTCTTTGGGAAATTTCCAAACTGCTTCCTATTCTACAGTGGCTTAACTAATTTATATTTCCACCAGAAGTGTATAGGTATTCCTTTTTCTCTGCAGTTTCATCAACATCTATTTTTTGACTTTTTAATACCAGCTATTCTGACTGGTATGAGATGATATCTCATTGTAGTTTTGATTTGCATTTCTGTAATGATTAGTGACATTGAACATTGTTTCGTATGCTTGTTGGCCACATTTATGTCTTCTTTTAAGAAATGTCTGTTCATGTTCTTTGCCCACATTTTAATGGGGTGGTTTATTTTTTGCTTGTTAATTTAAATTCTTTAGAGATTCTGGATATTTGTCCTTTGTCAGATGCATAGTTTGCAAATATTTTTTCACATTCTGTGGGTTGTATATTTATTTTGTTGATAGTTTCTCTTACTGAGCAAGAAGCCCTTTCATTTAATTAGGTCCAATTTGTCAATTTTTGTTTTTGTTGCAATTGCTTTTGGTGTCTTTCATTACAAAATCTTTGCCTGGACCTATGGCTAGAATGGTATTTCATAGGTTTTCTTCAGAGGTTTGTTTTAGACTTTACATTTAAGTAAACCTAGCTTTAGGTTTTACATTTAAGTCTTTAATCTTCAATCTTGAGTTGATTTTTGTATATGGTATAAGGAAGGAGTTCAGTTTAAATCTGCATATGGCTAGTTATCCAAGTTATCATTTACTGAATAGGGAGTCCTTTGCCCTTTGCTTATTTCCATCAACTTCGTTGAAGACCGAATGGTTGTAGTGTGTGGCTTTGTTTCTGAGTTCTCTATTATCTTCCACTAGTCTATGTGTTTATTTTTGTATCAGTGCCATGCTGTTTTGGTTACTGAAGCCTTGTAGTATATTAATAGTTTGAAGTCAGGTAATGTGATGCCTCCAGCTTTGTTCTTTTTCCTTAGGTTTGCGTTGGCTATTCAGGCTCTAAAGTAAGACTGTGAAGGTGTCAGTGATGATAATACTGACTTTTGGCTATTTCTTAGAGAAAAGGGAAATTTTCCACATGGATGGATGACACACTCATACATGTGGTTAAGGGGCTTGTACAAGAAAGCTGTTTTCAGCAATGTGTATAACAGCAAAAAAGTGGAAAATTTATGTTTTAATCACCATAAAAATGGAGATATACATGACCAAATTTTAACATAATGGAATATTATACAGCATAGCTAAATTTTTCACCATTAAGAAAACTTACATATAAAATGAGCAAAATTGTTTTACCTTTGCTATTGTGAATAGTGCTGTGATGAACATACTCATGCGTTTCATTCACCATATGTGAATATATGTAGTGTATATTCACCATATATGAATATACATAATGTAATGATTTTATTATAGTTTCAAAGCATGCAAAATAATGCCATATATATTTTGCATGCTTTAAAACTATATATGCAATATATAATGGATATATAATATACATTATTAATTGTAAAAACGTATAAACACCAAATCTGGGATGATGGATACCTGTTGGAAGGGAGGGAAATGCAATTAGGGAAGAATAAACCAAGGGTCTCAATTATATTTGTAATATTTTATTTCCTATGTTGTGTGGTGGTTAATGTGGTGGTTAATGAACTCAGATGTTAATTAAATAAATATACAATCATCTTTTTATTTTGTCTGAAATATGTAAAATTTAATAAAATATAAAGACAGCTTGGTGATGCTTGCCCTAGGGAAAAGGAATACAATGAAAAATCTTTCAATGATATGTTATATCCAGTATTTTGATGAAATTAAGAACAATTGATTTTCATTAAGCTAACAATTCCTTTTTTAACAACAAAAAGAATATTTCATTCTTTACTTATCATGTCCCCTCAGTTCTCTCTGCTTGGGCTTTCATTTCCGCTACTGTATTGAAACTATCTCTATCAAGGTCATTAACTTGTGTACATTTATGGTCAATACTTTGCTTTTACATGAGTTAACATTCCAACAGCATTTAAGACTCTCATGTATTTGAAACATTTTAAACCCTGTCTTCTCTGTAATTCAACTAGTATTCATCTTGCCACAATGGCCAATCCTTCTTTACTGGTTCCCCATGTTCTAAACTGCTCTGGAGTTCACACATGACCTCCATTTGGCCAAATTCAATAGTTAATTCAGTTCTAATCTGTAATAGTTAAGTTTATGTGTCAACTTGACTGGGCAATGATGTGATGTCCCAATACATGATTAAGTATTATTTTGGGGTGTTTCTGCTGGAAGAGATTAGCATTTGAATCTCCTAACTACGTAAAGCAATTTGCTGTCTCCCAATGTCGATAGGCATCAGTGAATTCATTGAGGGCCTGGATTTTTTTTTTCTTTTTCTTTTTTTTTTTTTTTTTTTTGAGATGGAGTCTCGCTCTATCGCGCAGGCTGGAGTGCAGTGGCGACATCTCAGCTCACTGCAAGCTCCGCCCCTTGGGGTTTACGCCATTCTCCTGCCTCAGCCTCCCGAGTAGCTGGGACTACGGGCACCTGCCACCTTGCCCGGCTAATTTTTTGTATTTTTAGTACAGAAGGGGTTTCACCGTGTTAGCCAGGATGGTCTTGATCTCCTGACCTCGTGATCCACCCGCCTCGACCTCCCAAAGTGCTGGGATTACAGGCGTGAGCCACCGTACCCGGCCGATATTTTTTTAAAGGGCAGAGAAAGGAAGATTTATTTCTCTCTGCTTAACTGCTTGAGTTGAAACATTGATCTTCTGTCTGTGGACTGGGACTTACACTAATGGCTTTCAGAATCAGCCTAGAACTACATCACCAGTTTCTAGGTCTCTAGTTTGCATATAACACATCATGATCCTTCTCAGCCTCCACAATCTCATGAGCCAATTTCTTATAAGTCTTTTTATATATGTATATATGTATATTTATATATATCTATATCTATATCTACATATTCTGGTTTCATTTCTCTGGAGAAACCTTACTAATAACTTTATTTGATTGATCAGTAGCACTTACCACAGTGAATCACTACCTTCTCCTCAAAGTAATTTTTCATTTGGCTTTCAAGATAACATACGTTCATGGTTTTTCCTCCTGCCTTATTGCCAGGTTCTTCTTCTTACCCCACACTGGCTTCTCTTCATCTGCCTAATATCCCATACTATGTGCTCATTTTCTTATCTGTACTACCTCTCAAGGTGTCCTAACCAATCTCATGGTTTTATATGCCATCTGTAAGCTGATGACTCTGTACTCTGTGCTGATGATTCTCAAATCTACATCTCCAGTTGTGACTTCCCGAAGACTAATATATACTATTGTCTATGTGACATTTCCACTTTGACATCTAGCAACCCTATTCAATTAATGGGACCTACACTGAATGTTTTACTTTAGTGACTGAAATGGAATTGTCTCCTGCAACCTCCGTGCAGCTTTTCCTAGATGTCATCCCTATCTCCACATATGGGGCCACCATCTGCCCATACCTCAGGCCAGCCATTTGTAGGCATCCTTGATTCCCCTTTTTTCTTTCAAACTTTACTTCTCATTTAATGGAAAGTCCTTTCAGCTCTGCTTCCAAAAAATATTCTGAATCTGACGACTTTTTAACAACTCTACTGCCTCAGCTCCAATTCAAGTCACCAAAGTTATCCCTTGAATAACTGAGAGAGACAACATTGTAAAAATCTCTCTTTCCACACTTCAATTTTACACAGAAATGCCAATGTTAACTGTCTAAATCATGAACCAAATCATACCTCTCCCATATTTATCATTATCTAATAAATCCTTATTACATTTAGAATAAAATCACAATCCTTTACCATGACCTTAGGCCCTATATGATCTGGTTCTTAACTCACCATATTGTTCTACACTTGTATTACTCCATTCTCATGCTGCTATAAGGACATACCCAAGACTGGATAATTTATGAAGGAAAGAAATTTCATTGACTCAGTTACACAGGGCTGGGAAGGCCTCAGGAAACTTACAATCATGGCAGAAGCAGCAGCAAACATGTCCTTATTCACAAGGTGGCAAGAGAGAGAAGAATGAGAACCGACAAATGGGGAAGCCCCTTATAAAACCATCAGATCTCATGAGAGCTTATACATTGTCACAAGAATAACCACCCTCATGATTCAATTACCTTCCACCAGATCCCTCCCACAACACGTAGGGATTATGGGAACTACAAATCAGGATGAGATTTGGGTGGGGACACAGCTGAACCGTATCAACACTCAACCCACAATAGCTTTTTTTCTGTCCTTTTAAACCTCTAAGCTTGTTTCTTTCTCATTCCCTTTGCCCTACTCCTCGTCAGGTCCATCCTATTCTCTCACTCAGATCTTTATGTGGCTGTCTTCTTTCACCAGTCAAATTTCATATTAAGGTCTCCACCTCAGAATAGTCTACTATGAGCCCCCAACTACAGAATCTCCCATTGCTTTACATCACATTAACATCTTTTATTTTCAGATGAAACAGATTTTCATCTGAAATTATCATTTTTTATATTCTTTGCTTATTTCTTACACTAGAATATAATCTCTTTGAGGGGAAGGACTTTTCAGCTTCATTTGCCAATGAATATTCATTACCTAGAAAAGTGCATGGTGCAAAACAGATGCTTAACACTTATTTGTTTTTTCTTTTCCAAATTTTAAGATTCAGGGAGTACATGTGCAGGTTGGTTATGTGTGTGTGATGCTGAGGTGGCTCAACAAATATTTGTTGACTGACTGACTGAACATTCTCACAAGTTACCCGGTGAGTAAATCATTTAATCTCATTTACTTTTGGGGTATTTTCTTTACTTTCAGTAGTCATGTATTGGTCCTAGGGGTTTAACAGATATTTACAGAGTCTTTGAGCCTTCAGTATATACTGGTGTGGTAGCCAGACTGCAAGATGGTCTCTAATGATTCTCATCTTCTGCAATTTATACCTTTGTAGAATACTCTCCCACATTGTATCAGGGATGGTCTATGTGACCAACAGAATATGGCAGAAGTGACACTGTGTGACCTCTAAGGCAAGTCACAAAAAATATTGCCACTTTCACCTTGGATCATTCATTCTATGGAAAGCAGGCCATCATGTCATGAAAATCCTTAAGCAGCCTCTATGGAAAGGTCTATGTGTTAAGGAACTGAAGAGCCTCTGGCCAACAGCCAGCAACAATTTATATTCATATGAATAGGCCATCTTAAAAGCAGAGCTTCCAGCTCCCGTCAAGTCTTCATATGACTGCAACTCTGTACAACATCTTGGCTGCAACTTCGTAAGAGATCCAGGGCCAGAACCTCCCAATGAAAGTCCTCGTTAATTCTTAATTAACAGATATTATACGAGACAAGTGTTTATTGCTGTTTTATGCAGGTAAGCTTGGAGGTTATTATAATACAGCAATAGGTAACTAATAGGATTGGTCTCCACTGATATTTTCATTTCCAAGTCCCCAAAGGTATTTGAAGGTGAGAAATAATATGTGAATAAGCACCTTATGCTGCTTCCATGCGTTTTCCTCCTATTTGTCTTACTTCTCTGTCTTAAAATGTTAGGTCACTCTTTCCTGCAATCCTTGTACCTCAGTGAACCTAGGATATTACAATTAAGAGACAAGAAAAGAGGTTCTTCTGGGTATCTAATAACTTTGCTTACAGCTCTGTAGCACAATGCTACTCAGCCATAATCTAAAAGGTTGGCTAGTTTCTTGGGAAGGAAAAAAGAAAATAATCACATACTCAAAAGAATCTGCATATGTAAAATGGAAATAAGAACAGTACTCACTTTATAGATGCTTAGAAAGGAACAAATGAGAGGATGCACATAAAGCTGTTAGGATAATGACTGATCCATGGTTAGTGCTAAACAAATATTGGCTATTATTATTGACTTTTATTTTACCTGGCTCCTTTTTTTTAATTTGAATAGGCTTTTAATTCACTAAAACAGATTAGTGAAAATAGTATATTATAAACTCCTAACACTACACAATAGCTGATGATTTATATGAGAGAAATGTTTTCTAAAACCTGTTATCATAAATTGAGAATAGACTTTTCAATACATACATATTCAGAGAAAAAAAAATTAGCCTGAAAATTAACCAAGGGCTATGTTATCTAAATTATAATAAGAGATTGTCATCTTAACATATTGAAAACTAGAGAGGGATGAGCAAGAGACTAAAAATGTAGTAAGAAAGCAAAAGCAGCAAGAGATTGACTTGAATGTCATTATCTTATTGCCTTTTGGAACTAAAAATGTATTGTTTCTCATATAAAGCAAAGCACTGAAAACTATTTGGCAGCAAAGCTATTATTTCACATATAATTACATCTCATACAGAGGTACATTGGCAGACATGTGGTGGCTAAATTGTCCATTTTCAACTGAAAAAAAGAAATGCAGTTCTTTTTTCACTTACATTAGTCAAGAAGATAGCCGCCCACAGGAAGAGATAAAGACTTATTTGACACTAGATCTATAACCAATGATTTTAGTTATCACTTGAAATTAGTGAGAAGTTTGAAATAGGCTTAAGAATTTTTGAAGAGCAAATTTGGCACCACAGTGTAACAGCAGATGAAATGCAAAAGTTAAAAAAATTAAATAAATAAAGAAGAAAGAAAAGTTAAGAGAAAATGCGATTTTCATGTTTTGACTGTGTTTAGATTTAGGAGTTTCTAAAATAGGATTTCTCTTAGGCAGATAACCTCTGAAAACACAGATGTATTAATTTATCATTTTTGAAAATAAATTAAGCATTTGATTAAATTATCTTCTATATAAACATATTAGATAAATCTTGAGTCAACGAATATAATAAAACATTATCCAGGGTGCCAACAACTAAGAGGATTATTTATAAAAGTCAGACAACTAAATTCTAACCCTCTCAGCTGCCTATTCTGAATATTTATTAAGTCATCAGAGGAGTTCTGGTAATTACAAATTTAGATGAGTACAGTCTGCAGATATGTGTAATATAATACCAAATGTTTATATGCTTGAAAAATTGGAGAAAATGTTACCATCTGAATTCCTCTTAGGGATAACTCATAGCTATATGAAATAAATATTTATGTTAACCAAGGTATGGAGTGTAATGTTCCTAAGTATATTCAAGTTATAAAAATGTGCCAAACAGGGTGGCTATAGTCAATAAATATACATTTTAAAATAATTTAGAGTGTAATTGGACTGTTTGTAACTCAAAAGATAAATGCTTGAGGGGATGGATAACCCATTCTCCATGATGAGCTTATTTCACATTGCATGTCTGTATCAAAATGTCTCATGTACCCCATAAATATACACACATACTTTGTAGCCACAAAACTTTTAAAAATAATAATAATAAAGTACAAATGTGCCTATAAGTTGCTATGTATGCGACATGGACAAGAGAGGAATTTTTCCACTTTTGAGGTTGAGAGAAAAGAAAAGAAATAGAGATGATGGGAACAGAGACTGGAACTAAGGAGAGGGGAGATGGCTCAGTAAGGTCAAACATACAAAATGCTGAGTGTGCATGTGTGTGTGTGCATGCACACGAATTGTTAAAATATTTTATTTTCAAAGATAAGAGAGCAAGCAGCAGAAAGGACTTCAAGGGCATAAACCCTCAAGAAGTCTTAGGAGTCATGGAGAAAGATCAATTTGGACATTCTCAGGTCCTAGAACTGAGAATCTGGGGTAAATTCACTTTGCTCTTCAACGAGCAGAGAGACACTAATCAGCTACACTGTGCCTGTTGCTTCGTAAATTGTTCCTTCCTTTATGCTTATGATCTTCCATCATTAAGTAAACAATTTTTTGTATTAGTTGGGCTTCTGAACTCACCTTTTTTGAATTCTATGAGTTTTCACTATATAATTGATGTCATAATTATACAGTAAACCACTGAAAGGAACTTTTAAAAGACTTTGGGGAAGAAAATGAAAGTATAGACAATAAGCAAGTAAACATAAGAAGGATAAGAGAATAGAGTAAGCATGCTGAATTAATTCACTCTAATTTTGTGCTTGCTCTCCTATGAGATTACCTTTTCCTCCAAAAATCTTCAAATTCCCAACTGTTCACATTTTCATGACCACTTTTATTCAGAGTTCTGATTTTTGCTGACCTGTCTCGCCTTTCACAGTTTGCATAAACTATTCACAAACCTGGCTGTGAAAGAATCCCTTTTCAGGATTCTGGGCAGGTAAGTATATATGTGTAAAGCATATACGTACAGAAAATTTTACTGAAGGTTTGGGGTAATATGAGAATAAGATTTCAGAACCACACAGCAAATGTCTTACCATATAATATTAATACAACATTCTTGATCACCAAGAATTTTCACTACCTGTGCTTTCATTAGCCCTCCTGACCCCTGCTCAGAGGGCCTTTCTCTTCATTCTCTGTACTTTATCATCTACTCTTTCTCTTTCTCCCTTAAATTCATCTCAGTTTCTTACATGGAGAAGTCTATCTTTTTGTTTTAGAATCTCCCTGTATGAATCCATTCTCACACTGCTATAAAGAACTGCCTGTGGCTGCGTGCAGTGGCTCACACCTGTAATCCCAGCATTTTGCGAGGCCCAGGTGGGCGGATCATCTGAGATCAGGAGTTTGAAAATAGCATGGCCAACAGGGTGAAACCTCATCTCTACTAAAAATACAAAATTTAGCTGGGCATGGTGATGCGTGCCCGTAATCCCAGCTACTCAGGAGGCTGAGGCAGGAGAATCACTTAAACCCCAGGGGTGGAGGTTGCAGTGAGGGGAGATCGTGCCACGGCACTCCAGCCTGGTGACAGACTCTCAAAACAAAACACAAAAGACGTAAAACAAAACAAAACAAAAAAAGAAATGCCTGAGACTGGGTAATTTATAAAGAAAAGAGGTTTAATTGACTGACAGTTCAGCATGGCTGGGGAGGCCTCCATTCAAAGTTTAAAATACATAGCATTTTTATGATTGATAGCATTTTTTAACTTAGAAGAAAAATGTGGTTTATTATATTATAAAAAGTAAACAGAAACATATACAAATTGCCAGATTTTTATCCTTACTCTATTTTTTAATTATTATGGGTACATAATAATTGTGTATAATTATTGATGTTTTAATGCCTTTTTCCTGATCTGAGAAATGAAATTAAATGGTAATATGCAATATGTCTCTTAGAAGGTACTTTATATATCAAAATAAATATATATATATGAAACTATTTTGAAATCTAAGAAGTTTCCTACAAACATTTGGCAGTATTACTAATGGTTTCCTCACTGTAAATAAGGCTGGTATATAGAGCACTTAAGCATTTTGTGAGAAGTTCTGCATATATATACACAGAGAGAGAGAAAGAGAAAGGAGAAAAAGAGAGGTCAGTTGAATCGGGTATACAGATGAATAAATCTGTAAGTTATGATGGCATGCATATTAGGGTAATTCTCATGCCAATCAAATAATATATTTCTTTACTCCTCACCCTGCAAAAGCATCTCTTTAGTATCAGTGGCATTTTACTTCTGAGATGAAATTTTGTCAGCTTAACATATTTTTTTCTTGAATTCTCCCTTGTTATGTCTTGCTAGATGCCCGTAAAGGACAAAGCTGGAACACTAAAGGCCCATCATGACATTTATCTAGGTCTCTGGGATAAAAGGGAAGTTGGGGGTGGAACCCATCCACAATTAATCATGGATGGTGATATCTTTATTGGCTACTGACCTTGCAATGAGTTGCATGAGTTATAAGAAGGTTCTCTGTTACCCCAATCCCTATTTTCTTGAAGGAGGATATAAATCACTTGAGCCTCATGAATTTCTCATATTTACAGAGTATACTTCCAAATTTTCCACAGAGGATGCAGTGTAACCACTCATTTTTCCAATTTAAAAAAAAATAATTTTTCAGCTTGTACATGTGTCACATAAGGAGGCTGATGATTGAGATGATCTGGCTGAGAGTGACCCGAGGATCCAAGGTGGATGTCAGCACGAAGCCTAGAGAGAAGCAGATAGTTTCCATCATCCTCATTTTGAGGTTGTTTGCATTACTTCTTCTCTAACCTTATGCTCGAAGCAACAATCATGGTAGATTGCCTTATTCTGTTCCATTAAGAACTGAAGCATGTAATAAATCAAATTCCATAGTGACATATCTTGCTTCAGTGGCATGATAAGTTGCTTCTTGGCTGAAATTCACATGAAGAATATTGGGATTTTGTAAATATACTTCTCCACATCCCCTTGAAACTTAAACTTAAAATTTAAGAATTATATGGGACCTGGAAAAATTAATGGAAAAAAAAGAGAAGAGAGAGGGAGTGCATCCCTCAGAACTATCCAAAGATTTCAGTGGGCAAATACCACAGTATAAATTTTAAATAAATTTTTCTCTCTATATATAATTATACATATATTCAGCCTTGCTTTTAAAGACTCTACTTATTAAATGTAGATGTCCGAAACCACTGCAGAGTAACACACTACACTCTACCATGTAGAAAAATATAACTTTACCAAGATAGAATTTTTCTTAAAATAATTTCTAGTTTTGTTTCATTAAGTTTAGGAAAAACCTATGCTGACAAAGATGACCTATTAGAGAACTGTTAACCAAATTTCAAAATTTTAAGCTGTAAAAAGGAATCTAGTCACAGACTAACATAAGAGTCATGTTGAAATATATAGTATTAAAATATTTGGACATTAAGGAGATATTTCTCAATATTTACCCTCAATGATTGCTGTTTTGACATATCCAGAGGCACAAGAGTGTATAGAATGTCATTTCTGCTCCTAATAGTTCATTTACCCATGGGCAAGATAAAGGCACTTGTAAATACAACCAGGATACAAGACAGGCTAAGAAGTGTGCATTATGATTGGGATAAACCATGGTTTAGTAATTGACAGCATAGCCTTTTATATTAATAATAATACATGTTCATGATATATAAAACATCTGACCCTGGTTTTAAAGAGGAGTGGTAATTGGATATGTAGAGACTGTGAGACTTGCCAGGTAGTAATGACAGCAGGAAAAAAACCACAGAGAAACCAGAAATAATAGTAGTATCTGGCATCTAAGATACGCTTACTGTATGCTGGGCACTACTTTAAGCATTTACATGAGTTCATTCATTTTATGTTCACAAAAGCCCTAGGAGCTGGAACTATTATTTTCATCTCCATTCAATAGATGAGCAACTGGAGCACGGAGTGTGTAAGTAATTTGCGTAAGTGAGTGAGTATTGAGTTTGTTATTCAAATTCAGTCTGGTTCACATCCAGGCTATTTTCCACATTCACTGGACCAATCAGAATTTGAGAAACTAAAGGGATAAAACTAAAAAACACATATTGTAGGGGGTCTCAGACAAAGAGGAGTCACTGATTTTTTCTGAGCTGAGAAATGACTAAAGTCTTCAGAAAGACACCTGATATCAACATGTATATTAGACTTGGAAGGTAAGCTTTGTAATCAAAGGGGCTGCATAAGAAACTATTGCATAATCTAAGACATAGAAATGGGAAGGTCCAATTGTGAAGAAAAAAAAATGCTAGAATGCATTCCAATCTTTTTTTCTCAATTGAAAATGATATTTACCTCCTTCTACCACTCCTGGATTATGTAGACTATTTAGTCTTACTTTCTCAGTTAGTTAAGTTGCTTTCTCAGAGTAAATTATAAACCTATGGAGATTATTACTTAATTCCATAAAATGAATAATACTATAGCCATGCATGCCTAGTGCCCTGAAGGAATTAACACATCTTTGAAGAATGACCTGTATGCAATAAAATCAAAACTTATGAACACACAAACATTCTGGGTAAATATTTTTTCCAATATTTTCAGAATGCCCACATTTTAAAAATTTTACAAGAACAATTTATTATTGATTGATACCCAGTAAATATGACATTTTAATGGCAATGGATATTATATTTTTTTCTTTACTATAAAAATTAAAGTCCTAATGATTTCTGTGAAATTCTTACTCTAGCATTATGTTTAAAAGGGATTCTTCTCTAATTAAAAAGTTTTTATGTAAATTTTCATTTAATTTTTGTTTTCTGCACAAGAAAATAGGATTTCACTTGGTTTGTTTCGGTGCCATCTGTGTTATTAACAAAGAAAAGCTAGCACAAGCTTAAAACAATGCGAGGGAAAGACTATGTAAAATTAAGCTAAAACTGTCAAAATGAGGCTGCTAAATTTCACAGAGATCAAATTCCAGTACACTGAAAATGTTTCTTGGGCCTGCCTAGAATTTCTCACCTCATTAGGTGTGAAAAAACATAAATTGAGCCCTGGTTTGATTTTTTTTTCAAAATATTGTCTATGAGGAGAACAGTTGGGGAAACAAAGCTCTCCATAGTTTTAGGTCTTGTATTTGGAGGAGTGAGGAAAATGATTGAAGGCTGCAGCCTTTGTAAATTCCGGGCACTTGCTCAATGATTGTTTTGAATCTTCAAGTCATTTATGAAATAATTAATTCAGTCCCACATTTCCATTTTTTTCTAGAACACAAAATAAGCACTCTCATTATAAAAGAAAATGGAGGGAGATTGAGAGTCAAAATACCTGGTCAAGTATAATAGGCCAAGACCAACTCCAAGGTCCAAAACTCATGTTTTCTGAGTCAAACTATTCAGCTCTAGATACTGCATTTCTTAAAAGTCCCCATCTCTAAATTTCAAGAATACCTGTCTGCTTGCCAGACATCTAGGTGGGATTTAGCTCTACGTGCATATTAATACATTCAATTTATAAAGGTTGAAAACTCTGACTCATTGCCCATCAAGTTAAATCACAAATTCAAGATTTTTAAGTACTTAATCTGTACCATGTAATGAGATTTATATTACAAGTTGAAAAAGGAAGTGCATTTAGGATACAGTCCAAAATCAAACTACCTAGCATAAGTGTGAATGTGTGCTTCCAAACTGTTTCTTTATTTTCCACACATTTTCCCCAGTGTCTATAAATGGAACAGCTTTTATTATCCCTTAATCCTGTACCACAAAATCTGACTGTCCTGCAAGGCATGTAAAATTCTACATCATGCCACTAAAATTGGGCATCTTTTTATAATACTGTTTAAGAACATTCTGTATTCTCTACAGTTTAACTCAAATATTTCTCTTTCCTTACCAGAAAAGCAGAGACCACTGAACACACACCCACATTTGATACATAAAAACTATCATACATTTCCATGGCAACTTGTACTTTTTACTGCTAAAAGTGAAACATAGCTCAAAAGTGAGTAACACAAAAGGTCATTTCCTCTTCCAATATCCAAAATATTTTCACACTCTACTTCCTACACACTCCCACCCTCAAAAGCAAAGGACTTGGAAGATTGTAATAATAAAGAATAACTATAATTGAGTTTAATGAAGTTGGAAACTATGGTATTTTATATTAGTGAATGTGTTATAATTAACTCTGGTAAATGATACCAAAATGAATATTTCAGCCTTCATGATTCCAGGCAAAAACCTGGAGGGAGAAATCATTGTAGTCATACTACCTTTTATAAAATAAAGGGGAGGAATAAATCTCTGTTATTACTCTAAAACACAGTTTCTAATGTATTTTGTTGGGGGGTAGGGGGAACCTGCCAAGGAAGGGCTATCTCAGTAACAGTGTTTACAGAGAAATTGTAACTTCCAGCCAATGAGGTTAATGCTGATAGATAATGCCCTATGGATATTTTAGAAGACAGTATTGATCCATTGTCTGCTTACTTAACTAGGGGATAATAGGCTGGTTTCACTGGGAGGTTGAAATACTTAGAATTCGTGTCTTTTTTCTAAATAAAAGGAATCTACTTTTATTAACTGGAGAACAGAATAAGAGGAAAAAGGATGAAGGATGACGTATGTTTATTGCCACCCTGGCAACAAACACTGAGAACTGAAAATTTACTACATTAGTGATAACATACTAGAATTTGCAAAAGAGTACAAAAGACATCTTGTCCTCTCTAAGCTTATACAATGCATAAGGAAGTACAAAACCAAGACTATAGAATACTTATGATGCATCTCATCTGCCTGAATGGGAGCGTTTTCCCAATGTCAGTTAAGCAAATGTTCCTACCTCTGTTAGGATTCTCAGATGAAAGGGGTTTACAAAACCTGGGATCTTAGTGAACAGGGCAAGTTAAGAACTGTAACATTTAATTTTCATTTCACAGGTCTAATAGAAAAATCCAATGTTGAGACCAGAAACTAGAAACACATCATGTCTTTTTTTTTTCTGCTTGCTCTAAAACTGTGTGTGTGTGTGTGTGTGTGTGTGTGTTGTGTGTCTCTGTGTGTGTGTCTGTGTTGAATATGCCCTTTATCAGAAACATTCATCTTCTCCTTGATATTTTGAAGCTCTTCCTCCACAAGATATTTTTGTGCAAGGAAAATTGTCATTGAAACATACAATGTAGTACTTTTCTATTTAGGTAAGTAGAGTGTAAGTACATTTTCTTAATGCATCTCAGTAAATGTTGACTGACAAAATACCACAAGTTAGGACACCTTACTTCAATTTGTTTGGTTTGGACGTACACACACATCCTGCTGAGATGTGTTTGATTCCCCTACTTATCTAATTGATAGCTTACTAGGCCTCTCCACTCAATTCTATCTACAGATTTAACAAGGCCTCCCTGTGCTTGGAGAAAGAGTGAATAAGACACAGTGAGTTTTGTAGCTAAAGGAATAGGACTCCTCCCTTGGGTTTATATGTGTTTGGGTTTGATGGGCAGCCAGTTATGAGGGCACCTCCTATAAATCCAGTCACCATTTTCCCATTTCACCCACAACACTTTCATGGCAAATTGCCAAGTACCCTCTATGACACTTTATCTCCCAATCTAGCAAAACTATAAGGAAGGAAATGGGATTAACATAGTTTTTTAAATTCACACTGACTGCTGCTGTCACTTCCTTTGTTCACTATTCTAGAATACTAGGGACTATAGATTTGCAAATTTAAAAACATATCATTTTATTTTTCTAAAATTAGAACAATTTTTTGTCTATATTCTTCTAACTTATTCTCTTAAAGACTATTGACAGTAACATTAAGAACACATATAAAATTTCTGTAGTCCTCAGAAAATAATGGTGCTTACCTGAAACCAGATCAGATGATGCAAGAATGCAGAAACATTTCACCCTCAAAGTGCTACCACCAGAAGTTCTGTCACATTATATGGCAAGGCTTTCTCTCAAGCCCATCTAATAAGTTTATGACTTAAAACCTATTACAGGAAAGATATGTAATCACTGCCCTCCTGGAGCTCTCCTCTCTGCTCGATTCAACTTCTTCCTCTTTCTCTCTTCCATGTCTGTGGAGGATGGTCATAATAAGTCATGTTGGCATGCCTTATAACCCGAAGGTTAATTTTCAGACACAGAAACAGAATTGCTTCCAGGGGTACGAGCCTGGACAATTCCTGGTTGAACATGTTAACATGCCTCAAGAAAGAAATACAAAATACGAAAGTGGGAGTAAGTTGGCAACCTCAGGTGTTAAGGAAAAGGAGTGACGGAGATGAGCATTAGTCCCACCCACCTAGGAGCTGCCCAGAGCACAGAAAATGTCACCACTTGGACTTAATCACCACGGTTCCTTTGGGATTCTCATCCATACAGGTGTCTCAGCTAAAAAAATTTAAGACCAACTTGTCATTGGTTTTTATTTCATACCCGTCAGAAAAAAATTTGATACTGCTTCCCAAATAGTTTCTCTATTGAGAGAAGTACATTTTAGTAATATCTATCTATCTATCTATCTATCTATCTATCTATCTATCTATCGACCTATCTCGATCTATTTATTTCCAGGTTGAGCTATTTCACCAAATCAAGTTCTCAGTATTGAGTACTTAACCTATACCATGCACATGTCTAAATGCTGGGTCTGAAATAGTTAAATCTTCACAGCAATCCTATGAAGTAGTTACAGCCACATCTTTTTTTTTTTTTTTGGTTTTATTTATTTTATTTTTAATATTTGTGGGTCCATAGTAGGTATATATATTTATGGGGTACATGAGATGTGTTGATACAGGCATGCAATGTAAAATAACTAGATCAGTACATCATGGAGAATGGGGTATCCATCACCTCAAGCATTTATCCACTGAGTAGCAAACAATCCAGTTACACTCTTTAAATTATTTAAAAATATAAAGTTACATTATTATTGACTATAGTCACCCTGTTGTACTATGATACAGTAGTTCTTATTCATTCTTTCTAACTTTTTTGTACCATTCAAACGCTATTTCTACATGTCACCAGGAAAGCCCTTGAGTAGCATATCTACTAACATCTACTAACAGGATTTCTAAGAGAGAACAATCTTAGGTGAGTGGAATCATCTTATGCTATCTTCCTCTTCCAATTACTCAATGGCTGAGTCTTAACCTGAAAAACTCTCACACTCATGCTTCAAAACCCAATTTATATGCCACCTCCTCTGAGGAGTGTTCCCTGACTCCACCAGACACTATTAGATGATCCCGCCTCTGTGTTTGCAGAAGAGTTTGTGTGTTCACGTTTCACAGCACTTGCTATTAATATATTACATTGTATGTGCTTTTCTCCCTGATTGAACTATTAACTTCCTATTTTTATTGTTTCTTTATTATTATTATTATTATTATACTTTAAGTTCTAGGGTACATGTGCATAACGTGCAGGTTTGTTACATGTGTATACTTGTGCCATGTTGGCGTGCTGCACTCATCAACTCGTCAGCACCCATCAACTCATCCTTTACATCAGGTATAACTCCCAGTGCAATCCCTCTCCACTACCCCCTCCCCATAATAGGCCC
>NW_012123376.1:3212678-3265229 GCF_000951035.1 Colobus angolensis palliatus | reverse complement strand
AGAGTGTTCATTTTAGATCTTTCCAGCTTTCTCTTGTGGGCATTTAGTGCTATAAATTTCCCTCTACACACTGCTTTAAATGTGTCCCAGAGATTCTGGTATGTTGTATCTTTGTTCTCATTGGTTTCAAAGAACATCTTTATTTCTGCCTTCGTTTCGTTATGTACCCAGTACTGTGAGCAACACATACCGAAATGAGAGAACAAAACTAGAATCATATGAATTTAGGAGAAGGTGCCACTATGCATCCTCCTGCCATACTAAGCTAACCCCTTAAAATATGCTGGACTCTCTCTGCCCTCAAGCTTTTATATATACTACCCATCTTGTCTCAGATGCTGTTCCACTCCCTCCCTTTGGCTGATTCACTCTCCCTTATCCCAAAGATCTTAGTTGGATATCACCTCCTTCCCGGAAGGAGGAATATCTATTTGTTTTTCATTGTTGGGTTGCTATTGCTTGGCATGTTATCTAGCACAAGATAGTGTTCAATAAACAATGTTGAGTTAAATAATATTATGCCAAGATGGCAAGCAGATTTGCCCAAGTGACCCCAGCTGTGTCTACCCAAAAATCCAATTCTGTCCTCTCCCTCAAAACTAGTTTTCCCTCTCCACTTCTCTAACAATAGATACCATATTCTCCTTATCACTCTGAATCGAAACCTTCTATCACCTTTGGCATATCTCTTCCCTTCATCTACTCCAGTTACTTAAAAGTGTCTGATTCTTTATAATGTCTTTTGGAGTCTCTTTCTCCATTCTGACTATGCCATTATGCCTCTATGATCTAATATACAATTTACTGCTATTATTTCTCCTAAAATAATCACCCAGATTTCAGACTCCACCAACATTCCAAATGATTCTAAACATTACTGCTACATGCATGTCCCTAAAATACCATCTTCATTGTATCACTCATTTGTCTACTAGATCAGAAACAAATGTCCTTATCTTTTTAAAGGACTTTTGTAATGGTGCCCATGCTAATCTCTAAATTACTTTCCATTTACACCATCTACTTTAGACAAAGAAAACTCCTTAGACAAAGATGTCCCCAAAGATAGAACATCTAGTATCACTTCTTAGTTCATGGCTACCCCATATTATAATATACATATAATATACAACATGTCATCAAGGTTATGTTCAAGTCCCAGTGCCTACATGAAGACATCTGTCTCTAAACCATGTGAATCTCTGGGTTATCTCAACACCCTTACTAAAAGAGAAAAAAATCATTTTGTACAATTCTCCTGTATTTCCTTATAAATTGTTCTTTAGGCCTTACTAATTAGTATAAGTAAACTAGTGGTCACTTTTTACATAGTGAGTATCTTAATGATTTCTTTTTAATCCCCCAGGTCACTAAAACAATAATGTACACAGTAAATATTCCATAGATTCTTGGAGAATGACTGTATTCATTCACTTGGTAAATACTCATTGAGTAACCAAACACTGGGGATAAAGCAGAAAATAAAGCAGAGCTCATAGTCTAATGGTGGATATTGAAAACTTAAAAGGAAACAAATAAAAAAACATAATTTCAGGTAGTGGTGTGTGGACTGCATATCAATAATATCCTATTTACATTAAATCACACTATGTTGCAAGTACAAATAAGAGCCTCTTGGAGTCATACTTTGTACTTGACAATTCTCCCTTCCTCTTACCACTACCCCAAAATCAACTGTCACTTTTACTGCTTTTCAGGCATGAACTAGGTCCTTATTTGTGCAAATAAATATTGGTGAGACTTAACGTCTTTAAGCCAGAATGGAACTGAAATATTATTTTTAAGAATTAATTATAATTGAACATATGCCAAAAGTACATAAAGAAAAAAAAAATTCTGGCATGCTACACTGCCAGAATAGAAATAGATTTTGGACTCAATTCAGTTTCTAGTAAATTAATGCTCAAAAGCACACAGGAGCAAATGTGCACACATTTGTAATCTTAGCACAGAGGCCAGGGTACACATGGATCCTAGAATTTCATCTTTCCCTCGTGTCCAGAGGGTAATCTCATCCATGGTCTCTATACAATGTTTACCAACCTCTCTGTGATGCTTCCTGAAGTCCATCTTTTACAGGACTCTGCATACATGAATTAGGAATGCAGTTTTATTGCTATTTCTAGTAAGGGACACATTTTACCCCTTCTATATAGTAAAAATGAGTCACAATGCATTTAGCTGATTGGTTTCCATAAGGATCTGCGATGTGATACTTATTGAACTATTTACGTTTATTAGAAGAATAACAGTTGTGTATATACATTCATCATATCTTATCAGGTTATGCCTGTGTGCCAGGCCTGGTGTTCAGCTCTGAGTATGCTGAAATGAAATGTTACAATTCCTGCTTGGGAAAAGGTCACAGACTGGTGGAGATGATGAAACCCACAATGATTGACAATGATGTTGACTGACATGTGCAGTACTAGAAATATAAATAGTTTCACTTTCCAGGAATTATAGAACTGAAAAAAACTTTAATATTATTGACTCTAACCCAACTGAGAGAACGGAGGTTCCCGTATCATGTTTGCTCCTAAAGGACAACTGGAACCCAGGTCCCTTAATGTCAGGAGGATGATCACTTCACTACCATTTTCTAGTTCAGCCATTTGCTAAAAGGTTGATTTTGTTTTCTAAAAATGGGTGGTTTGAATAATCAATCAATGAATTAGTTAAAACATAAAAACAAGATTTAAAGTGTTTTCAGATAGTAACACAAATTATTTGGGGTTAATATCTCACAAACTGATGATAGATATTGTTAGATGTGACATCCATCACACTATTTGTTAGTCCTGTCTAATTTATTGGTTCCTTCCACTATTGTGGGCTAGGCGATTTACTAAATTAACTTCAGGGTTTAGTTCATACTGAACCACTGCCAAATTCTGTGACAGAGGGATAGATATAGGAGTGACTGTATGTGATTGCTGTTGGATTAAATGTATTATTGTTCTTTGGTCTTAAAAATAGCATGCTCATCTGGTGAATTTTCTCACCCAAATATCCAAGATTCTTATTATATGAGTTTAATATTTTTAGTCACTCTGAATATATAGAATACATTTGGATATTTTTTTCCTTTATAATTGAGTGTATTATCCAAAACTTTGGGTGCATATGAGTAGTTCTGATATAACAGTATCAGAGTGTTTTCAGAATCTACCTTTACAAACTCAATAGAACTTTCTGTTATGCTTTATGAGAAAGCCATAACTAAATTGAGCCATTTTCAAATAACTATTGTAATAGCACATTAGATTTATTAAAGTGATTTTGCTAATGCTTCTTTTCAGAAAACAAGCTTTCTGATCCCTCCTATGCTTTTTTGATGAAGATGAGTTTCATATGATTGTTTCAGATTTTAGCTACTTACACAGGTTTAAACTATATGCAAGGCTTCAAAAGAGCCACATAAAAGTAAAGCATATGTATAAGGAGCAATTATATCAGAAAGAACACAAAACTATTCTAAAGCAAAGGAGGAATGTTACTTATTCAAAAAATATAAAATATTGCTTAACCAGTCCTAGAGATTTTTAAATTTACAAAGAAATAAGACTTCAAAAACAATGATATGTTCCAAAGCATGTTTTAAAAAATAAGCTAAAGTACAGAAATTAGTTTAATATCCTACTAATTCCAATCAAACATCTTTTCTTCTTGTGGAATATCCAGATAATTGGGGTAATTTAAAAGAACTTTTTTAATTACCTGAGAAATTGCCTCAATCTTTCATCACAATCTTCTATTTCGTTTTGCAGATTAAATAGCCTTTCATAAAAATAGAACTGTTTCCCCTCATCTCTACTTTCGGGTCATTGTAAGCTCCCTGTGGAGTTGTAAGATTAAAGGTGTCTACGATGTGTAAGGAGATCCCAACTTTTAAATAAATCTGATTTCCAGATGATTTCCTGTTTAATCAGGTAATTACCATATCAAACCTTCACAATTTCTGTTTCCCCAAGCCATGAAAAAATGGAGTCCTGAATAGTTTCCATGGTAACTTCTACATGTCATCTTTACAGTGTTTCAGTAAACTAAAGTTTTCTTAAACACAATTAGCAAGGATAATAGTAAAATATATTTCCTACTCTTTTGAATGCTAAGTTAAAATGTCTCCATTTATGATATGTTTAAAACACTTGCTTTCAACATCTACTTTCTGTTCATTGAGACAGAACTGCAGTCGTTTTTAAGCCACAGGCACATCTGTAACTATATAAGCCTTACAATTATAAGCCTATTCTTTGGAAAGTAATATTTGAAGAGTAACAAAAATCATAGTTTATCTGACCTGCATATAAAACCATTCAAGTATACTACACTTATCACATTAAAAATGCATCATTAAAATTTAAAAGCAGGTGCAGTTGTTCAATAAGCTAATGGTATAGTCTGAAGACTCCACTCAAGATTGTATTGTTGAATTCCCAGTTGGATAAAACAGAAAGAGAAAAACCGAGGAAGGGAATTTGTATGACCTTGCACCAAGGTGGTAGGGCCCTAAGATCCTTTGCTGTAGGCTGTGGTTGAGCTCCACACTGAGGCTCTTTACTGCACTGCATTCTGACGGCTGAGAATGAAAGTGTCCTTCTTAACAGATGAACTTGAAATTGCCTCACCTCAGAGCCGAAACCTCTGTGAGTCTCTACACGCATGTGAATGTGAGCGAATATCTGTGTTTATGGGGTGAATTTATGGGTTGTTTGCCTGCGTGCACCAATGACTCAATGCTTGTCAGAGAACGCATTGTAGAAAATGGCATAAAGAAATTTAATGAGAAAAAAACTAATGGAGGAAAATTTAACCTTTATAAAAGTCGTGTCAATCTATAAACTATTAAATGATCACCTTTATTATTGGTTGGTTTAGTCACCTCACATCATCTTAGGAAGAGCTAGACAAGATTCCTGAAATCTATTAATTACTTTCCTCTAGCAAATATTAACTCAGCAAAATCCTATTCTTTCATTAAATATGTTTAGAATTTTAAATTGAAATATCTAAATCTGTATACCTACTTCTTGGTTAGATAAATCTAACTTGTATAACCTCTTCTTTAAAAGTATAATTCAATGGCAAGCTTGCTTGTTTTCCATAATTCTTTTCAAACAAAATGTGCACATCTAAAGTTACTATAGTTAACATATCTACTCATGGGTAACAAGAACAATACAAAATAACAATAAATATAATTTTCACCTAAAATATTTTGCAGAGAGGTACCCACAGAGTAAAAATTAAAGAGAGAGAGAGAAAAGAAAAATAGTCAGCAATTGCCTTCTCACTTTTTGGGACTTTTTTTTCTAACGTGGTAGTTGTGACATAAAATAGCTTGTGTATCTGTACAGGGTCTTGTGGAATGGCATTTTCCGTGATGGATATCTTAAATATTTTATGGGAAAACTGCATTATTCCCTTGTCTGTAATATAAATACCATGGTATAGAAATCCAATCTGTAAACTAAAAAGAAATAGATCACTCACATATTTTTTGCAGTAATAGAATCCCCTTGGCTTTCAACAACTACCCTCAATTATCAAAAATAAGAAAACCACATCGAAATATCTATTAAATTACTATATTAGTCAAATCACCAGAAATATTATTTCTCACTTTTAGATAATCAGTTTATGTTTTGAATCTCGAACACTAAGGAAGTCTTTCAGGGCAGAGGCATTAAAAAATCTCATCATTTAAAGTAATGTTTATTACTCTACTAAATAAATAGTAATAAAAAAATTAATTACTTAAATAAATTACTCATTATTTAAAGTAATCTTTCCATTTTTCCTAGATTCCAATTTTTCCTAGATTTCCTAACACTGTTTCTGAGATTTTTGTTTTAGGTTTCAGTGATTTTAGGAACTGTCTCTTCCTTCTCATCTATCATATTTTCTTGATCTTTTCACAATTACCTTCCTCTGGTTTTCTCTGTAAGCAACTATTTGCTTGCATATATAAGCTAATCTAATACCCTACTGTAGATAATTTACAGTTCTTGTGAATTATCTATCAATGTGCATTCTTTTTTAATGTAATCAATTTAAGAGATATGCAGCTTGAAAGATAATCTTCAGTAGATTCACTTTCTATTACATATTAGCAACTCTTGCCTTCTAACACTAAACACCTCAACATTGCCCATAACACCATTTTCTCTTCACCCAACTTTGTCTCCACCTATACATGCATCTCAAATAACAAGATGTTCCCCTGTTTACTCTCTCAAAAAACCATATAGATTTCATAAAATGTGCACAGTTTTATAAAAGAAGGAAATGTACCACAGAATATGAAAAGTTAGATTAATTGTTCTGTTCCAATGAGATACTTTTGTCAGTTATTATACTTTGTTAGTAGGGATTAAGTCCTCAAAGACACAATAATTGACCACTACTAAATATTATTTGGGCAGAATATTTAACCAAGATAATAACAAAATTTTCACTGAAAAAAGATGGGCTGAATGAACTAAGCGTCCACTCATTTACTTATTTTGTTTGTTTGTTTGTTTCATAAACAATCATTTAGCATTTTCTTTGTGCCTGCCACTACAAGGTGCTTATTTTTATACATGATCTCTTCAGGTAACAGAAGCCTGGAAATTCTCAGCTGGGATTTTGAAGAGATTATTTAGTCTCTAAATTTGTAGAGACTATTTACAGAGGTATGAGGAAAGTTAAGAAAAACCAACCATTATTTTTCAAGCCTCCAAGACAAAAAACAGTAAGAATTCAGGAAGTCATTAATCTCACTATTAGGCTTGGAGGGGCAAAAGGAAAAAATGTATAACCAGAGTCTAGTTAGATGTGTAGCCATGGTGGCCTGGGGAAGGAATGCTTCTAAACAGGAACTGTAGTCCTACAGGCTTGCAGCCACAGCAGCAGGCAGTTAGGAAGCAGCAGGAGACAAACTAACTGAACATTCCTCTCCTGCTCACCACCTCCCTTCTATGCTTCTCATTGGCTAAACTCAATGGGAAGCCAGAGAGAAGGGAGCCTAAGTGATGACATTCACAGTCAGCCTTCAAGGGCACAGGGCAGAGAGGGCATAGTAAGGCAGAGAACTAAGGGAAGCAGTTAGCAACCAAGAATAACCACCATGGTGCTGAAGACAGAACATGAGTAATAAAAGGGGCTCACGGATTAATCAGGTAGTTGGATACGTAAGTTAATACAGGCAAATAATTCCAATACCGTGAGAGAGTGCTATATTAGAAGAAATTTATTAGTAATACCCAAGGCAGGCAGGAATTCATTTCCATTGATTGGGTCCATGTGCGCTTTACTGAGAATCAGAATAGACAGAACTAGAAACACACTAAGCTGAGTTCTCTTCATGGGTACAGCAAATGAATGAGCTGCAGTGATATATCTTGAGGGTGAAATTACAGATAGTCAAATTTAAAAATTTAAAAAGTAGTAAAAACCTACACTTTGTGCCCTTCAAAAATACATCTTTATTTCTTCAATAAAAAAATATTCAAAGCATTTCTACATGTATCTAGTATCTAGCTAGGTACTATGCTAGATTCCCACAATGTCTAATATCTAGTAAAAGATACCAGCAGATTGAAGATATGAAGGATGCTTTGGCAGCACAGAGTATTGACAACAAATCTACTATTCAGGTGTCAGAGATATTGTCTTTCAGGATGCAATGATAAATTGAGACCCAAGGGATGAATAGAATTGATTCAGTTGAAGAAAGAGAGAAAGATTTCCAGGAAAAAGCATCTGCAAAGGTGTGGAGATGAGAAGGAGCGTGGGAAATGAAAAGGATTTCAGTTTGAGGGAACATAGGGCATCCACAGGAGGCATAAGCATTTTGGAGGCACTTACTGTGCACTGGGCACTTCTCCTGATGTGTCCCACTTAATTTTGAAAACAGCAGTATGAGGGAGTACAACTGTTATCTGCATTTTGCACTGGAGGCAACTGAAAAACTGAGACATGAAATCACAACGGTAAGAAGTCTTAGAAGTGACATGATCCATTTTGAATATTAGAAAGATCCCTCCAACAGCAAGAGAGGGAGTGGATCAGAGGGGTGTAGGACTGGATACTGGGAGGCAAATAAGGAGATGATTGCATTAGAGCAGATGATGTTTGATGATAACTCAAACTAAGGCAGTAGGGCTTACGTCATGTAGCACAGAAAAAGATGTGGCTGACATCACAAAAACAGAAACACAGGATAGAGTCATGTAAGAGGAACAGGATGCAGAAAATGAGAACTCTATGGAGAGACTAAGTCTCTGGTTTGCTTAACTGAGTGAAAAGTAATACCATTAGCCAATATATGAAATAAAGAAGAAACAAGTTTGTCAGAAAAGAAAATTGCATCCCTTTATAATAGAAGGGGCACTTGTGAGACATGAAGTGGAAAGTGTCTTGGAATGTAAGATAAATGTAGAAATGGATAGCAGATAAGCTGGGGTGAAGCTATTAGTGGGGAAGCTATCAGCACAGGTGAAGCACCTGTTTGATGAGAGAAGATGAAATCCCTGAAGGAGAGCATATTGCATAACAAGTCAAGAGAGTCAAGGGTAGAGGCCTGGAGAATACCAGCATCAAAGGAAGAAGAAGGAAAGCCAGACAAAAAGCAAGACAAAAAAAGTTACAATCAGAGATAGGAGGAGAGGCAGGGGAAATTATTCTTACTGCCACTAAGCAAGAACAGGATTTCAAATAAGGACAGAGAGACATAATTAAACACCAGGAATGACTTCAGAAAAGAGTCTATGATTTTGGGAGCTTGGAGGCCATTGATAGGTGTTCCTGAAGTGTGAACTTGTTAGTACCATAAGACATCTTGCCATAAGCCAAAAAAAATGAACAGAGAACAATTTCCCCCATTCTCTCTTGTACCAGATAAATCCAAAAATGAATAAAACACACACACAAAACCTGTCCTTAGTAAATGTAAGAAATAGACACAACTCCCGCCCACGAATTCTGTGAAATGGCTCCAAATGACAGAGAAATGTGGGTGAAATCAGTGGGAGTGACCCCCATTTTTATAGATCCCATGTAGCACCAGGTTTCTCCCATGTGCATCCCTGTTCGTTACCCGAAAAAAGAAGCTCCAAGTCATGGGCAAGCTTCAAGGGGTTCCCTGAATCTGATTCTATACCTCAGAGCAGCAGAGACACCCAGACTGAAGGAAATTTATGGACACATAAGAATATAGGGTGTGATTTTGGCAAAGTGGTAAAGGGGGCCGGTGGCAAAGGGGTTTGCAGCTGCTGATCACAATCAACTGAAAGTGATGATTGATCTTCAAATATCCAAGGCCACACAGGGCTGTGCATACCCAGGTTAAAGAGCAAAGTAGATGTGGGGAAAAAAATTGTCCAGAAATACGGTACCTAAGCTGAAGGTGCCTGCTCATTTCTTCAGTTCCTCAAGCTCATTCCTCTCCTCCCTCATTCAACATCCTGTAAAACACCCAGCTTTAAAACGTTTCCTTCACTCAAACATGAGTAATCGTTATAAGAGAAATGACGAAGTAACGCATGCTTGTAATCCCAGCACTTTGGGAGGCTGAGGCAGGAGGATTGCTTGAGTCTAAGAGTTCAAGACCAGCCTTGTCAACATAGAGAGACCACATCTCTACAACAAATAAAAAAATTAGCTGAGTGTGGTGGTGCATGCCTGTAGTCCCAGCTACTCTGAAGGCTGAGGTGGGAGGATCACTTGAGCCCAGGAGATCGAGGCTGCAGTGAGCCTTGAGTGTACTACTACACTCCAACCTGGTCAACAGGGTAAGATCCCAACAAGGAAAGAAGGAGGGAAGGAAAGGAGGAAGGAAGGAAGGGAGGGAGGGAGGGAGGGAGGGAGGGAGGGAACAAACCAGCATGGAACTAAGTATAACTAATTCACTGAACCACCCACACATGCACCGAGAGAGAGACAGAGAGGAAGACATTACACACCAGTCGATAAAATAAACCAGAAAGCAAACAAAAGGACAATTCAAACAGACCCTAAGTTATTTCCAAAAAGTTAAATAAGCAGCAATATATAGTGGTTTGACACTCATCCAGACTGCATAGGTTCCATTCTACATTTGCAGTTTATTGGCTGGATGACCTGGAAGATTGCTTTCATTTCTATGTTTCAATTTTCTCATTGGCGAAATGAGGAAGACAATAACAGGTTCTTAACAAGAAGTAAATGATTTGATAAAAGTAAAGTGCTTGGAGCAGTAGCCAGTAAATATTATGTCCAATGTAAATGTAAGCACATACTATTCTTATTCTCCTCTTTAAAATAAAAGCTCAAAATAAAAATAAGGATTAAAAAGCCATTATATGACAACAGAAGATTGAAATTGGGGTAACTGAATTTAGAAAAGAAATAGTAAATACAAACCCAAAGTACATAAATCATTGCAGAAACCATAAGCTGATATGGCAAATACATAAATATTGCAAATATGTGAGGTTGACAATTTCTGGCATTAGAAAGCATTTTAAAATATCAAATAATTAAATTTTTCAATTTGTTAAATGCAAAGGCATTTAAAGATTTTTCTTCTTATATGTATTTATGAAAAAATTGTACGTTTCAGACACTTTTACGTTTCTTCAAATGATTACTTTAAATGCACACTTCGAGGCTTTTCTTTTCAATGTTAATAAGCTCTTTTTCTCAACCTGCCTCAGTTAAATGAAGGAAGAGAAGAGCCAAGTCATAATCAATCAGTGAAGACACTAAATCATCATATTTTTAGGTCAAAGATTTCTCTTTTTCATTCATGGCAGCTTATTAATATATTTAATTTTTACTTTACCTTTTCAGTATAGATTTAAGACATAAACAAAATGTGTAGCTCCCATCTTAACACCAATGTTTCTAATTAGGAAAAAAAAAAAAAAAGACACTTCTAAGATTTTTTTTTTTAAAAGATGCCTTTTGTCTGGAGAAACTTAGTCCTGGCCATTACCTCCCTTGAATAAAATTTATTTATTATTCTTAAACCATGTCACAAAGGAATGTCACGTATTTTATTGATAATATCTTATTTTAAGTTTTGTTTGAAAGGTTAATCTGTTAATTAATAAAATGAGATAATAAAAATAAGATAAATGGTTATTTTTGCCTAGTCTTGATCTCATTTGAATGTCTAACTTTATTGCACATGCATATTTTAATTTTTAGAACATTATTTTATTTTTACTTTTCTATAATGTTGTATAGTTAGTCTTAGACTCACATCTGAGTTTAATCAACAATTTTAAAAGACTGTTAAGGTAGTTTCAATTCATTAAAAATGTAATGTTCTTGCTTTTAAGCAGTCTTACTTTAAAAATGTCATTAATGGAAAACCATATATAACAAAAACCTTAATTCCGGAAATAGATCGTGAATGTTATTTTCAAATAATGTGACATACTCTGCTTTTAATGTATCTATGTGTATGTGAGTGTGAGTGTGTATGTGCTTTTGATATAAAAAGAACTGGGTCTCTGATAATGTGATTATTGACAAAAATATCTTTGTAAAACCTTGAACATATTTTAGTACCCAAAAGAGATTTCACTGTTTGTTTGTGAATTATCATAGGCAGCACATAAGTTAAACATGTTACCTGATTTTCAATGTAATTAAGAAAGAGTAAGGAGACAAAGCACATAAAACTCTTGAACATCAAATGAGCCAGTGAGCAACACTGAGGATAAATAATGTCTATGAGGGTAAATACACCCGGGTGTAGCTAGTAGTTATATAAGTAAACAGCATCAGTCATCAATGAAGACTTTCTGGAGGAAGTGGAGCTATGTGAATGAAAGAAAGGGAAAACACTCCTAGATCGCTTTTTTCTTTTGTAGGTGGCATTTAAAATCAATGTGTGTGGGTGAGATCACCCTGACAGAGTGTGAATTGAGAAAAGTGAATTGGAAAGCAAAAAGAACCAATGAAACAACCTAGGTGAGACACATGTTTTAAAAAATGAACAAAGACAGTAAAGAAACTAAGAGAAGTAACCAACAAAACAGGGCACGGATCAGATAAAAACAGCACCTTGAAGGAAAAGTACTGAAGTGAAAAAGCACTTGGAGCACAGTGAAAACAGATATTTGAAAAAGAGCAAATGTTCAACTTATCAGTGCAGGGAGGGGAACATCACACACTGGGGCCTGTCAGGGGGTTGGGAGATAGGGGAGGGATAGCATTAGGAGAAATACCTAATGTAGATGATGGGTTGACGGGTGCAGCAAATCATCATGGCACGAGTATACCTATGTAATAAACCTGCACGTTCTGCACATGTATCCCAGAACTTAAAGTATGATTTAAAAAAAAAGAAGAAGAAAAGAAGGGGCAAGTGTTCAACTCATCAATGCTACAAAGTTCAAGAACAAAAGTGTGCCTACTATTGGATAATTAGGAGTTCATTGGTGACCTTTTTCCAAAGGAAAGAGGAATTGGAGGTATCTGTAACCATATTTCAGTGTGATTAGCATTGATGAGTGTTGGTAATTAAAAGTAGAGAGAGGCAGTTGTTATAGACTAGTTTTTCTAAAAATTTGGCTGTGAATGAAAGGGAGTATCTGTGTATGAGGATAGGTCACATAACCCTGGAGTAAACATAGGGTCATAATAATGATAATAAAGAACTGTTTTGACCATCACCTCTTTTCAGTATTTCAGGAAGTCCCTGACTTTGTCTCATCTGCAACTAAAACTCTAGTTCCTGAGTACCATGGAGTCCGCTCTTGCCTCCAGCGTGTGTGCCAGTATAGTTCTCCTGGTTTTGGTGGCATGTGATTTCTCTCCTGCTTTGGCTGCTTTTGCTCTTGCTGCCATGTGCTGTTACCAATTTCTTTCATTTCAAATACGTGTTAATTCCATCATAACTTACGTCACTGAATCCTCTCTTTCCTCTCTTCCAGTATGTGTTGTCTTCTTCCACCTTTTTAATTTCTGCTTTAACAGTGTCTCTGAAGTGGGAAAAGAACATCTTTTCTTTGCATTGTACTGTCTCTATTGCATGGACAGAGTAGTTGGGATTTTTTTTCCTCTGACATTTGTTATTGTTATTTTATGTTATCGTATTATTTATGTTACGTTATTTTAACATCCTGTCTTCTCAGGCCTTGAGGAGAAGATGTTGAAATAAATAATGGAACCGCAAGATTGTTGGCAACACACATTCTGCCACTATGGGTGGTGCAGATTAACTTAGACAAACAAGTTAGAAATTATCTATGGCCTTTGCAGTGCAGAATGAGAAGCAGATTGGAAATGACTGGATATGGATGCATTGAGAATATTTATGCATTTCTTGGGTTTTGTTAAGCAAGTGTATCTTACGTGTCTATTGCTTTGGGAAGAAAATTAGGAGGAATGGATTTTCTCGGTAAATCCCCTGCAGCACCTAACACATCGTAGTAGACAGGCACTCAATACATGTTTGAGACTAATTTACTCTAAAGATCCAAATATGATATTGACTGAATGGTCAAATTAAATATATAATTAAATATCCAGCCAATATAAAGTTACACCAAGTAAATCAAGGTATGCAAGTCCCAAAAACTTCATAAGAATTATAGAATTATGATAAATACATATAATTTTATCAATTAAGTTTTTAAAGAATTTCAGATCAACATTTGATAGGATAAGATATTCTTAGTTTATTTTCATTAAAACACTGAAAGAAAATTTAATTAAATTTTTAAATAAACATGAAATTAAGTGTTTGCTTTTCAAAACTTATTGTCATTATTCACTAAAGAAAATTAACTGTGTCATTATTTCTCATTAGTGGCCCATTTATGTAATGTGACTGGTTGACTTTTCATTTTTAATCTTTGAAAGTAATAATGAGTTAAAATTCTTTTAAGCACCAAATGCTTATAGTTATATGTGAAATTATTTACAGAATCTGTTTTATGTGATTCTCTTTAAATAAAACATTAAATAAATATTATTCAGTAGTTTCTTCCTAAAACCTTTTTATATTCTTATAAAATTCTTATCCAGATGATTTATTCTTTGCTGATTAAAAATGAGGACCATAAGTTTATTAATTGTTAGATTTATATTTGCAACATGAAAGTGAATAAATCAAATGTAAATTGCATGTTATATTCAAATGTATTTGACTTATATAATCTAGCAAATTTACCAAGGAAATGTAAGGGTTTGCTGCACACATGATATAAAATTTGTATTATAAACCAACGTACTATCTGAAACTTGCACACACAAAAAAACATGTTTGTGGTCTCCAAACCATTTCATCCTACAAGTATACATAAATAGCTTTATAGTATGGAGAAAGCACTGAAATTTCTTGAATGGAAGTTATTCATTTCAATCCACAAAACCAAACTAAATCTCATCCCCTATAAAACCTTCAAACCTAGAATCCCAAATGTTCTTCAAGGCTAATATCTTGCTTGAAATTCAAGTCCTACCTGGACGCATATATCCTCTGGATTGGACAGTGTCCTTGTCTTCCTGGCATGATAGGAAGTCCAATGCTCTCAACATTTGATCTTAATTTTCATGCTTTCTCCTCTCTGTGCATTAATTTTGCTCATATTAACTTTAGAAGTAAAGGTGATAATTCACTTGTTTTAGATGACTTTTAGTTTATTGATAGCAAGCAATTTCATATTCTATAAAAATTAAAATATTATATGACTTTTAGTCAAGAAAAAGATTGATCGTTGGGAGACACTGAAATTATATTACATAACTTTATAGTCATACCAAAGGGTAGATTAGTTTCATAGATAACTATGTTAACAATACTTTTTAATTTTCCTATTATTAGTATAGCTTTATATTTAGAAGAATTAGTGAACAAAATAATTATCTGTCTTGAGTACAGAGATTTTCTAACTGTCCTACATAAAATATTTAGAAAAAAAATCAAAGCTTTGTAGAACAAATGAATTTATTGAGAAATTAATTGGGCCATGTTTCTACTTTTAAAAATCAAGTTACGTTTTAGTAAGTCTATGAAAACTTTTACCAAAAAAATCCACAATTAGGATGAATATACCAGTAAAACTGGCTTCCTATATGTTTTGGAAATATTTTCTGGGTTGTTTTTTTTTCTTTTTTTTTGAGACGGAGTCTCGCTCTGTTGCCCAGGCTGGAGTGCAGTGGCGTGATCTTGGCTCACGGCAAGCTCCGCCTCTCGAGTTCATGCCATTCTCCTGCCTCAGCCTCCCAAGTAGCTGGGACTACAGGCGCCCGCCACCACGCCTTCCTGGCTGATTTTTTGTATTTTTAGTAGAGACAGGGTTTCCCCATTTTAGCCAGGGTGGTCTCGATCTCCTGACCTTGTGACCTGCCTGCCTCAGCCTCCCAAAGTGCTGGGATTACAGGCGTGAGCCACCGCACCCGGCCATTTTCTGTTCTTATTATCAAGGATGCGTAATAGATATTATAGAGAAACAACAAGAAAAATTGGTAACAAAATAATGGCAAAATATTTAATATGATCTTATATAGATTAGAAGTATTACTTACTTGTTAGTGACACAAGTTCTTTCTGCACTAGCTTTGGCTTGGAAGGTTCAATTTCCAAAGATTTCACATTAGGAAATGCTTCTGATTCTACAAAGACTAAATTTAAAATAAATATATACAAGAAGGTATGCTTTGTATCCCAACTGGGTAATATTACACTCACCAATTTTTGTCTGATTTTTAAAATTTCTCTTTAATATCTTCATCATAAAAGTAGAGGTAAATTGAGATGTTGTAGGAGAATTTTGCAACACTGTAAAACACTTCTAAATTTTTTTCTGTGTTTTTCAAATGGAATCAGAGTGTCATTCTTGTGCCCTTTAATTAAGAAAATACATCATAGTTGTTTTTTAGTGAGTTTCTGGAGGCTGACTTAGAATGCTTATTTCACATCTAAAGATCAAGGTTATGTCTTACAAAAAACAGGGTTGTGGAAAAGAAGGAAAGGAGGGAGAAAAGGAGGGGAGAAAAGAAAGATGTTCTTATTTCTTGCCAAAATATGTCTTTTATCTTACATGGCTACATATGGTGTTTTAATTTTCTTCCCTCAAATTTATACTCTCATGTGATTTCTATAGAAGATATTATATGACTTTTAGTCAAGAAAAAGATTGATCGTTGGGAGACACTGAAATTATATTGCATAACTTTATAGTCATACCAAAGGGTAGATTAGTTTCATAGATAACTATGTTAACAAAACTTTTTAATTTTCCTATTATTAGTATAGCTTTATATTTAGACGCTCAGAGTAGCGTCTTCCTAACAATTTCCTCCACTATCGCATGCCCTGAAAATGTGATGTCTGGAATACTTTAACACTCCCACATACACAAATGTAGAAAATAAAGAACTCACTATATCCACATAGAGTGCAACAATTCCTAAATATTTATTCAGAGAGTGAGGAGAACTTTCAAATAATAATATGGGCTTTGAAATTCAGGTCAAAAAAGTTGTGTCCTGGAATCCCTACTTAATTCCTGAATGACTGTGACCAAGTTTATCATTTCCACCACACTGGTGTCGCAGCATCTATGTCCTCTTGGTTTAATTCTTGTTTTAAGAACAGTATAAAGCCTGGTTCTAAGTAACCATTTGATGATTCTATTAATATATAAAGGCACCCCAAGGATATCATCCAAGTAACAAAACAATAGGTGTAATAGATACAACTAAAATTCTACGATCAATATTTCTAAATGAAGAATCAGAGATTTCTGAGAAGGAACAACATTCCACAGTTGATAAGCCTGTGGATTATGAAGGACCCTGAATGAGAGATAAGGAGTCTGGCTGTTTTCTTAAGCAATTTAGTGTACTTTTTAGGTTATTGCCTTCATTTCTACTTTATCTGTGATTTTATCAGATGCACAAAACCAGCGAGCTGGAGTACTGGACAAGGAAAGTGAGGCAGAGAAGGAGAGAGTACAATATGAAGATGCATTTCAGGCCAGCTGAAACTGACAGATTGCTTGATTTTGTAGGAACTTTCTCCAAGAACTAACAGAACTACAAGTCAAGCCAGTTGTGTCTAGGAGAAGGAGCAGAGCAAGGTTAATCTACTTCTCCCATGAATCCAATGGATGTCTGAGGCTCATTGATTCTCTTGAAGTTCCAAGTTTGGCTTGCAACCCTAACAAGATGAGCCATATCCTTCACCTTCAACAGGGAAGCCAGAGCAGTAAGAAAAGGAGTGCTTTTCTGGTTTTGAAATTGTCCATGAGATGTTTTGCTGAAATGCTGTAACCACAAGATTGATGCAGCAAGAATTGCTACAGGGAGTGGCTAGGCAGTCACCTTGCTCCTTGTTCAAACTCTTTAGGAAACGGGAATCCGATTTACACGATTAAGCTGCTGATATTTAGCGGTTTGTTTGCCATTGTAGCATAGCCTAGTTTAATCTTGACTAATACAGAATTTACACAGAGAATGGAGTGTTATAGTAACAAAAAAACAAAATATATGGCATTGGCTTAGCAATTGGGTTGAAGCAGTAAGGGAACAGATATTGGAACGTAGAAAGATGGCAATCCATTCTTTGCAGAAGCAAAATATTTGGTAAGATTGTTGCCTGCTATGATTTGTGAAGCAGCATGTGTGTTTAATGAACTTGCCATGTTAGGGTGAAACGTCAGAGAACAGACCATTTACGGTGTTCTTTTTGTGCAAACACCTGTATTTGGCATTATATTAAAAGAATGTGTACATTCAGGAAAAGAAAAACTATCTAGATTGAAAACAGATATGAAAGATAATGAAGCAATTCTAAAAATCTGGAGAGTTACAGTTTTAGAATTGATGATGTTTGCACAACACAACCAGATTAAAATCCAGTTTTGTGACAAAGATCAGACCAAGGAGATGGCCTTTATATCTGTTGTTAAGACACCTTAACAGTTTAAAGTGACTCAGAAAAATAGCAGGTTGAGGTATACGTTTCCTTCAGAAGCTGGATAACCTCAAAGGGGGCTTCTTTAAATTGAGAGAGAAGTTAGGAGCTGTGAAAGCAGAGTAACATAACAGATCTAAGAACTATTTGAAAAAGAAATGTTTGTAGGTATGCTTACTGCTCATATGGAACTCATTGAAATCAGTTTTTTGAGAGAGTTGGACTTCCCAAGAAACTCTGAGCCTGGACTACAAAGTCTGTGACTGTTAACAGATTTAGGTGCCTCTTTGTCTCCAACCTTTCTTGAGCAGGAGGTTGCCTGAGAAATCTCTTAAGCTATCAGGTAGAGTGTATTGCCAATACCATTTCTGACATGATCTTAAAGGATAATAGGAAAGAAAGAAACCTCTGCAGGGTTGAGGCAGGAGCCAGGGAGAAAACTGGGGAAAAGCCTGTCACCTCAATAGAGTGGAATTGTTTCTTAATCAAGGGAGAGCCTTACCAACCCCCAAGTAGGGGTCCTCACAAAATCTTGCCCAGATAGATTTGAAACTTGCTGGAGACTAGAGACTGACATTTGTCTCCTACTCTTTTGTTTCCAGATAGAAGTGCTGGATGCAGTTTTCCTGCCCTGTATGGTCATTGTATATTGTGTAAATTTGTGTGGTGGAGGGTGGGGAAGAGATAGACAATTTGTCATATTGTTCTCTTCAGAAGTATGCCAGCCAGAGATTCCAAACTTCATTCTCAGCAATATGACAAGATTAAGTTTAAGAATAGAATGCTGGGTAAGAAATTAAATGCTACAGGTTAGCTCAATAGCACTTACATAAAAGTATGGTCTTGGCTACCCTATCTTCAAAATTCTCTAAAGTCATCAATGCCCTTCTAATTTCTAAATCTAATCATCTATACAACACCATTCAACTAAAATGTCTTCACTTTCCTTTATGTGCTAAGTATTCTCCTAGACAGTGTAGATGACAAAAATAAAAATACCCAAAGTCAGGCAGCCACAGTGGCTCACACCTGTAGTCCCAGCACTTTGGGAGGCCAAGGTGGGTGGATCCTGAGGTCAGGAGTTTGAGACCAGCCTGCACAACATGGTGAAACCCCATCTCTACTAAAAATACAAAAATTAGCCAGGGATGGGTGGTGGGCACCTCTAATCCCACCTGCTGTGGAGGCAGAGGCTGGAGAATCGCTTGCGCCCTGGAGGCGGAGGTTGCAGTGAGCCAAGATCGCACCCTTGCACACCAGTCTGGGTGACAGAGCAAGACTCTGACTTCAAAAAAAAAAAAAAAAACCCAAAGTCCTTGGACTCCTGAAACTAACATTCTTATGGGACAGAGGGAGACCACAAGCAAACTTTAACGACCTTATTATAATAATAATAGTTTGTAAAAATAATACACCAAATGTATATGAATGGATTGATTCAGCTATATGAAAGAATCTATTAGTACTATGAAAATAAATTAGGTAGATTAAGAGGGTAGGAGAGACAAGGGGGTTAGGAAATATTTCTTTGAGGCTATGATTTACCACATTTAATACATGATAGCTATCTTAAATGTAACTTTGAGGTTTATGACATGACACTTATCTCTTATTTTTTTAATGAAATTACTTCACAAGAATTTCCATAAAATGAAGATAGTCTCCACCTCTGTTTTTCCTTAGCATGCTCTACTTACAAAATATTGATGAGCCTCTGTTTATCTCCTTTTCTCTCTCCACTTACTCTTTCTGGGCAATTAAATCAATCATTCATTCATTCATACATTCAACAAATATTTTTGAATGGCTACTATATGCCAGGCACTGTGTTTGGCTCTGGGGAAGGATTATTTGCTATTATGGTATTTATAATTGAGCAGAAGACATGGCTGTCAAATAAATGATTACATGAATAATTATTTAATTATGATTGTGAGAGATGTAAAAGAAAAAGTAGAGGCTGCTCTGAGAGTGTGTTAAGGACACTTAGAGAGGATGGGGTAGTTGAGGAGTTTTCTAGACAGAACTACCTTTGCAAAAACCCTGTGGCAGAGAAGAGCCCCTCCTGGGCCAGACACCCTTTAAAGGGAAGCACTGAGAATGCCCCTAATTCCTGCTTGCATCTCTAGCACTTACACAAAAATATGGAACAGAATCAACACTCAACACATTTTTCTTGAGCAAATACCTTAAATAATTAGTGAAGGGGAAAAATAAAGCCAGTGAGAAATCTATTGGAACAATTGTGAAATTAGCAAAGAGTACATACAGTAAAATTTATATATAACATGACTTGCTAATGAGAATCTGTTAATTCTTTTGTTAGGGGAAAAATATTATTTAAAGACAAGTGTAAACTTTATGAGTAACCTATGTGCTATACAGAGCTAAACTAATTCTCAAATTCAAATTAAATTCTCAAGGCTTATAAAAGAAATTATTTTTTCTGGCTATCTGAAATGAATGTATGTTAAAAAGAAATATGGGCTAGGTTTACTTATGTAGTACTTCTAATATAAAGTTGGGATTTATAGCCTACATTAATTATATAAGCTATAAAACAATGGTTCTATGCTCTGGCTTTAAAATTCACTTCTACTCCATAGTAGCAAGAGTTTCTTGCTGTTGTCGGTTCTATTTTTTGTTAAATATATAAAGAGAAAGAATGAATTTGAGATTCCCATATTTTTTCCCAGTCTGAGACTTACTTACCACTTTACACTATGTAGTGCAATTTAATTTCAAAAAATTTTTAATATATTCCTTGGTTAATCCTAATCTGGGGACACATAGTATAGTTATTTCTATCCTGTGTTAAAGCTGAGTGTTTTATAGATTCCAGCAGAGTTGTATGGGTGCCACGGTAAATCACGATTGCAATTCTATCTTCTAAATAGCACTTTGAGTTCTCCAATTCCTACCATTCCCATTACCACATCCTTCAAGGCTCTGAGATCTCTGGGAAAGTGTCTTAATGGATCCTGCAACTAGTTTTGTTGTCTCAATAACTGGAGTGAATATTTGATACATACAGCTATTTCTCCTAATGGAAGCTGGGAACCATTCATTCTGTATTAAAGAGAAATAGGAAAAGGAATAATATTGAAGTAAGTTAAGAAAGAAAAGTAAAGGAAATAGAGGTAATGAGTGTAGATTGAATTTTCAACAAATTTGGCCAGGAAGGAAAGAAAATGGGAGGTTAAGGGAACCAAGGAACCAAGAGAAAAATGTGCTACTTGTGTCTTAGAAGAGGATCTTAGAAGGGTCTAAAGGAAAGGGAGAGAAAGCATAGAGGAAGGCCTTAGTCTAGGAGAATGGATAGTTAGGCTGAATATGTATCCTGCTGTTAGATGAAAGAAAGGAGAGAAGTGGTAGATGATACGGAGACAGTGGAAATTTGAAAAATGACAACATAAGGAAGAACACATTGGATGACTTTTTACTTTCCCATTTATCTCCTAGTTAGGAGAAAAGATTATCTACAAAAAAATGAAACTTAAAATATATGACCTCTATGATCAAGCAGGTGTTAAAATTTCACTACCTTTATTTTATAAACTGAAGAAAATACATTATTTTGCTGTAAGGCTAATATCAAACAGCTTCTTCAGATGCCTCTCCAGGAAACCTAAGCCAAAATGAGCAAAAACCATGAATATAATTCAATTAAAGATGAATTATATGCCTATGCCAATCCCATAGAAAAATAATCATTATAGCAGTCAAGGTCATGGTTAAAGACTCTTGAGTTTAAATTGAAACTTTGCCTAGATCAAATGTGGGACACTCATAAGGTCATTTAAGATAATTTTTAATAATTATGATAATAGTTAATATATTTTAAAATCTCAGTTTGGAATAAGATTTTTCTTTTGAAATTATTAATATTTATTTGATCCAATAAAATCAAACAACAATTTCTGTATAATGGTGATAATAATAGGTGGTAATAATATTGTTTAAATTTGCAAAAATCATTAGAAAAATCTGATTATAGAAAGGCCAAGCAGTTTAGCATATGGTCATATTTCACATCATAACTGAAATATTATAATTCTATTGTTTATTCTTTCTATGAAAGGTAGCTCCTTCAGGATTGTCTTAATGAATAATACAACTGACTTGATTTTACCCACTACAGTCAACTTTTCTGTCACGCTATTAATGATTAATAATAACTGTATGCACAATTTTTTTTTCTTACCCAGACAAAAGTAGCATTCTAACATCATACTTGTATTTTTTAGTTTTATTGGGGTAAAAAGGTACTCTGAACATACAGAAAAGCTGTAATAGAAAGAAAAAATGTCAACTACTAAAAAAACTTTTTATAACATGTAGACCTCAGTAAAGCATGTTTTAGAAGAAACTATGTTTTCTGAAGGTATTATATTGACTCCATTGCCATTTTATATTATAGTACAGTGGATTTGAAATTAGAACTAGACTCTTTTTAAACAAAAAAGTACAGTACCAATACAAGAGTATCTTAGCCAAATAAAAAATGACAATCCATTTTTTTAACTGTAGGAGTTCAGGCTTGTATAAATGTTTCTCAACACATTTACAGGAATACTGTCCTTTGACAAAGGTCTAGAAATGTATGTGAAAGCCAAACATAATAACATTGTTATTCTGCTACTTACTAACAGAACAACACATCCTATAGCAATTAGATATGAATATTGCAAACTGAATTTGATATTAAGCTGTCTTTGAAATGCCACTTTGCAGCAGGTTTTCAAATGCTTAAAGCACAGCAGGAGGTTAACTCCATCTTCAAATATTAAATCAAAACCTTTTTTTAACCTGAGAAATCTTACTGAAAGCAAGGGCTCCTTTTCAAGAGAGAATTATTCAACTCAAAGAAGAGAAAACTAAACTTCCCAAGTATTGTTGGCACATGGTCTCTTTCTACAATGAAATGAAAAGATAGAAAGATTAGAGAGACAGGATGGATGGATTGATGGATGGATAGATAGATAGATGATAGCTAGCTAGATAGATAGATAGATAGATAGATAGATAGATAGATAGATAGATAGATAGAAACAATAGTCATCATTCTTCTGAATTGGTTTCAATAAACATGTTTGCACCCACTCTTGTGACTAAAGCCCAATTTTTGTCTGAAAATGATAATTAAGTACTTCGTCATTTAACTTTTGCCATGTTTAAATATTATCTCTCATCTACATAAGCCCATTGAAAGTCTTATATTTCAATGGCCAACATTTATTGGCTTCATGGTCCTTCATAAGATGTTACAAATGCATTTAAGCTCAGTATAAAGATATCTAGAAAGTAATTTTCTATAGACATATTTATTTACTTCCTATCCATCCATCTAACTAGTTTCTACCTATCTATGTATCCATCAGTTATAAACTTTCTTACATTTGCAAAGCGATGTTATTTCAGCCAAGGAGACAATATTCAATCCTCGGGCTCATTACATACACTCGAGGAGTCTGTCTTCAATCATGTAGTACCTATGTCAAAGGCAAACTGCCCTAATGCTGACTGGCAGCTTAATGTGGGTAGTGCAGTGCTCCACATTCATCAATTCCCTTGTGGAGCTGGGATTGTCTTAATACCTACAGCTCCAAACACCAAGAAGCTTGAAATAACTATCCATTTGCAAAATACAAAAATGCAATAAAAAGCCAGAATAAACATATTGTGAAATATTACTAAGGGTCTTCTATTAAAAGAGTCATATTTAACTCATTTGAGTTTAGGGAGAAATGCTAATATAACAACACTATTTTCCTTCCTCTGGTTTTGCTGATCCTCAAATTTATTCTTTTTTAGCAGAGAAATGCCAAGTATGAGGCCAATAGAAGAAATTATTTTTAAGTAGATGTTCATTTCCAAGAATTTATAATAAGATGATCAGTTTTATTTTTTAAAGCCAAAGAGCTCAGTGATAGATAGTTACAACTCACCCCTAACTTATCAAATATAGACAGGCAGATTCACTCTCTACACACGGTTATTTGATTTCTCTATTTTATAGGCAGTGCCACTCTCTTTAAAATTGAGTCTATAAATAATATATAAGTGGGAATCTATCAGGTGGTGCTTGTTTACTTGTATAATACTAATAATTCAAGATTTATGTCTTGTGTTTTAACTGGATCTGATTAAATCATAAGCCTACTGAATATAATTCTTCAATTCTATACATCTATGCTGAAAAAAATTAAATCTGTAGGAACTAAACAGATTTACTTGTTGAACTGAAATGCCATAGTATAAATGTAAAAGTGGTTTCAGAGAATGACAGGTGTAATTCCCAATCTTAGCAAGACCAATGATCAACTGTGTAACATCAGTCAGATTTCTGTATCTTTAAGAGATCCCAATTTCCTTGTCTCTGAAACTGAAATATTATTCATATCTACCTCATGAGATAGAGCTAAATATTAAATTTGATAAATTTTAATATAAAATTGAGAGAAATTTTTCATATGTCCTGGGATTGGCCATTCCTCCTCAAAACTCACGTAGATAAGGCACTAGAAGTCCTGATTTCTTTAACAAATCCACCAAGCTGAGAAAAAAGCAGTACAGATTATACCTCTACCAGCCGCCATCCAACCCAACTTCATTGGCTATGTAAGAAGACACTGAAGAGAAATGAGTCATCTTCTGCACAGTAAAAAGTGTAGTGTTTGAGATGAGGAGCTTTATTCAACTCTTCCTCTGGGGGAGAAAGGGAGGGTAAAACCCACCAAGATACTTTGGAGGGTACTTCAAGAAAATCACTCATAGAGAAAAGGCTTTCAGCAAAAATGGGAGCTCATGCTGAGTGGAAATCTGCTGCCTCCTTCTGGTGCTGCGATTACTATGGACCTTAGGAAAGTGTGATAATGTACCTTCAAGTTTGGAGGATGTAATAATTGTAGACAATGGTGTCTGCTTAATATCTGGATTTAAAGATGGTATCAGGCTATGAAATGAAAAGTGACTGTGGTATGTCACATGCGGGGAAAAAATCAGGTCCACCTCTGGACCCAATTCAGTACTTTCCAATTCAGTACTTTGAAAAAGCATAAAAAGAGAGCACTATAGTTTATCTTTCTCCACCCCAAACCACACAAAGGTCAGATTAAGAGGAAGGACTTGTGGGGCTGCTCAGTGAGATCCTAGTTCAGACAAATCTTCAGTTGGGGCATCGGTTGGTGGCTTAGTCTTCAGGCAGGACAAAAAGGAAGATCAGTGAATTGCTTTCTTCTGACTAGTTCTGCAAATGTGGGGTGGGGATGGTAAGTGAATACCACCCAACAAACAATGGACCACATCAGCAGAACCCACTGGAAGAAATGAGAAGAAGCCTTGGTATAAAACCAGAGGATTTAGCAACAAATATTCAAAACTTTTACTTGATAAGCAGTAATGCACTGCAAAATTTTAAATGATAAAGGCAGGAAATTGAGAGTAAAAAAAAGTGCAGGAAGACTAACACTAGGGTTAGTTTAATAACTTCCTGGTGGACACTCTCACACCAACTTATATGACAACGATGCACCACATAAATCTTTCTTAAATGTGAATGTGTCATGTGTGTATGTCTGATTTGACTACTCAGAAAACTAGAGATTACTAGTGCCTCAATTTTTAAGGATATATATA
This sequence comes from Colobus angolensis palliatus, assembly GCF_000951035.1. NCBI lineage: Eukaryota > Metazoa > Chordata > Mammalia > Primates > Cercopithecidae > Colobus > Colobus angolensis. The sequence continues at coordinate 3,239,665 of NW_012123376.1, read as the reverse complement.
TTCTATTATTCTATTATTATTATTATTACTACTATTGCTATTTGATGCCTACCATAGGCCAGGCATTTGGATAGGTGCTTTATGTATATTATACTACTTATTTTTTATTATCCCCATTTTTTAAAGATAAGAAAATAAACACTTGGAGAAGATATGACAGTTGTCTAAGATTGCACAGTTATTAAATGTAGACACAAATATCAAACTTTGCTGACTCTAAAAATCTATGCCCTTAACCACTATGTGTTCTAATTTCCAATTTTTCTCCTTAATGCTCCAAAATAAATGTTTCTCAGTATCAGGCTAGCTTTATTATGTGATGGTCTTCTCATCTTTCTTCATGCTCTTTCCTGTACCTGAAATGTCCTTCCTACTTATTTCTATACAAATCTTCACCAATATTCAGAGCTCATATTAAGATCTATTGGTCTTTTTAGAACACATACAAGCACAAAAAACTGTATGTCGAGGGTGGGGTGGGGTCTACACACATATAAATATATTTGGAAAAACTTATTTGACTGGATCTACAAAAATAAAACATTTTCAATTGTTTACTTTCACACTGAATTACATCTTCCATCATCCTAATTTCTTTTTCTGCTTTACTATCTTCTACATAATTTTGAAATTTCTGACAATATCTGACATTCACTAACACCTTTCTGATTAATTGATTTGAGGGATGCATTCTTCCATTTGCAGATTTCTTTCCTAGGTTCCCCACTATTCAGACTATTCAGAAAATTTTATAGACAATGTTGTAATTTATGGAAAAGGAGATCATCCTGTAACAAGAAACCAAATAGATTTTTAACTACTTAGTTAAGACAATCTATAAATAAAACAAAACACAATGCCAAGATAACCTGTGTAGTTAAGTTTCTAACAATTACTTTTTCCCACTAGTGGCAGTGATATAATACATAAGAAATAATTCCCTTGTTTCACTTTTTAAACATTCTTTTCTCCTGAATTGACTCACTATCCAAGGTACCCAAATATGATTAAGTATATTGTCAATCAATTTTCATTCTTAATCTGTCCTAATTTTTTCCTCATTCTTGAAATGAACAGAACAATTTATGGCAGAGCATTCAGGGGTTAAAATACCTGTATTCGAAGTCCTGCTCCCTTCGTGTTCGAACGTTGCCCAGCTGTGTGATATTTGGCCAGTTTCCCCTCCACTTGTTTTCCTTATCTCAAAAACAAGAATACTCCTGTTTAACTCATTTAAACTGTTAGGAGATTTACTAAAGTCACATGAATTTAGTAAGCTGTTCAGTTCATGTGTAAAAGCTAACCCTTTATTGATTCCAAAATGTAAAAATGCCTCTATTTCTCAGACATTTTCATTGATGTACTCATTAAATATATTCTTCAGTTGTTATTGTTTTTGAGACAAGGTCTCATTCTGCCGCTTAGGCTGGATTATAGTAGTACAATCATGGCTTGCTGCAGCCTCGACTTCTCTGGGCTCAGGTGATCCTCCCACATCAGCCTCCCAAGTAACAGGGACTACAGGCCACCATGCCTGGCTAATTTTTTTTTTTTTTTTTTTTTTTTTTTTTTTTTTTTTTTTTTTTTTTTTTTGTGGAGATGTGGTTTCACCATGTTGCCTAGGCTGTTTAAATACATTCTTGTGGGTAACCACTAACTTTATCCTTTCATTCCTTAAGCCTTACATTATAGGACATTGGAATCGCACAACAGAAATGTAGCCCAACTAACACTTTTCAGTGGCCATGAGGTGCAAAGCACTGTATGAATACCTATTACAGATAATCTCATTTAATCTTCACAATAATTCTATGAAAGAAGAAATGACAGAGGCTAATTGTAAACCACAAAAATTTATATCCCCTTCTTTCCAATCAAATGTCCTCTCAGCTAGACTGTATTTCCTAGACTCTCTTGCAGTTAGATACTGCCATGTGATGGAGTTCTTGCAAAGGGACTTTGAGCAGAACTAATGTATACAACCTCAGACTTGGGTCTGAAGGTCCAGAATTTGCAAGCTTCACAATATATTTTCCTTTTATTCTTACAGGAATTCAGACATTGAAGTTACCCAACTTCTACCATGCATATAACATTATCACCCTAGGAAGTGGCAGAGTAACCTGAGATCACTCACTACAGAACTCTATAATAAAGTATATTTTTAAGTCATTATATTTTGGTAGTTTTTAATCCCAGTAACTTAGCCTACCCTAAAAATACAAGCGGTATTATCCCCTTTTACAGATGTAGAAACCAAGGCTCAGCGAGTTTGTGGAAATTACCTAAGGTTCCAAAGACAGCAATTGTTTGAGTTCAAATTGAAAACTTAGCTACACTACACTATTTTCCTCTGGTAGCTCTATTCACTGAGAATGACTACTCAATATTTGATTGTGTCAAGTCCTGCACACTTGGGAGGTAGAAGGTATGCTTGGTTTTTCTAAATGTTATGCCTCAACATTATATTTGAAGTTTAGATATTTGAAACAGGGAAAAGGAAATCTTCAAGCAGAGTATATAAAGTGAAAATTTAAGACAGAAATGGTAATTATAGTATAAAAACTAAAATTTACCAGGTGCCACTATGAATCAAGTACCTTACCCACATGTTATGAATATCCATTAATAGTACCCATTTTACGGTAAAAAAGAAAAATCTGAGTCTCAGAGAGGTTCCACACATCTCCACAGGTACAGCAAGAGGCTGAGAAGAGTTTCAAATCCAAAACAACTTGGTTGCAAAGTTTATGATTTTTCTATCATGCAATGGTGCCTCTCTAAGTACAGGTAGATCTACGCACTTTGTGTGTGTGTGTGTGTGTGTGTGTGTGTGTCCCACTAATATGGATGTTACAAGAAGAATGTACTTTGAATCTAGATTCAAAGTTTACACTCATTTATCCTTATTTTACCTTTTGCTTTAAAAAATTCTCTCAGCACATGCACTGGTATGTATTATATCTTGAAAGCAGAAACTGTAAGCGAGATATAATTCTACAACTGTATGTCTAATTTGTGAGGTTATGTATGTTAACCCTTGTGCGTAATTACACAGTAAAAAATTACAGATTGAGAGTAAACAAGAAAAATGCATTTTTGTCACTTCTTGAGTAGCTAGAACATATAAATTGCACAATATAGAAGTGGAACAAACCAAACACCAAAAAATAAAGTTCTAGATAAATATCTGCAATAATGTACATGACTAGTACATAAATATTTACGTTTCTTTTTTCACAGTCCAAGATGCATTCATGCAACCCCCTTTTCTGAACTCTAGGGAATAAAAAGCAAACATGTCTACATGAATGGATTGGGTTTACCCTAAAGTTAACAAAAGGCAACAAAACTCAGACACAAAGTTCATAGACAACATCTGCAAAAGCAAAACAAAAACAGTGCAAGTCTTAATGACCTATACATGTTAGTCTTCCTTTCCAGTGCAGGCTGTTAAAGACAATTTTGCTAAGAGTTTAAGAGTACATGTAGGAAGCATCCTTTCTGATTGCATTCTGTTGCTGGCATTCAGTCACTAGAAGACCATGGGCAAGTTATTTAACTTTTCTCAACTTCTTCATTTGTATAATGAGGTTGTTTTGAAAATTCAATAAGATGATATTGATACAGAACCTAGAGTAGTACCTAGTAAACACTAAATAAATATTAGTTATTTTTCATAATACTTATTGTACTCCAAGTAATCTTTCCTGGTATATGGCCTCTCTATTTCTTCTAAGTCAGCTTGAGCAGAGAGAAAGTCTTAACAAAGAAACATCCTACATTTAGATTTTCCTTTATTATTGAAATTAAGAAATATTTAAATTACCTTATCACCTCCCATTTAAGTAAAGTTATGAGCTCTTTAAAAGGTGAACTTTTTCTCTCTTAAAGTAGTATTTCCATTATTCTAGAGGAGCTATTTTCTATTCTAGTCATAAATGACATCAGAAGAGACTTTGAAAGGGGGATACCATGGTATTGAAAAATTTCTTAGACCATGCTTTATACTTTTATTAAATTTTAAATGAGCCAGGGCCGCTCATTTACAAGCAACAGTGAAAAATAACATGTATTCTGCCAGTGTGGCAGTCAGACAATTTCTTGACACTGAATTTATCAGCCCTCTAGATCTAATTGTCAGTATACAAGAAGTGGAGAGGACAGAGGAACATCTCAAACTACACCATGGAGATGTAATCTGTGAAATCAAAAGAGAGGAAGACACTAGAGAATACACAGCCTGATTTCTTCAACAAATAAATTGTAAGTCAAAGAATGAGATGGGGAGAGGTATAGGTTAAAAACTACTTAAGACACATGTTTATCATTCAAAATGTGTACACTTTATTTGAATTCTAGTTAAAATAAAAATATGACATTATGAGAGAAATACAAATTTGAATACTTTCTGGATATTTGACAGTGTTAAGATATTTTCAAAGATACGATAATGATGTGTTTATATTAAAGAATCCTTTTAATTTAGTGCTACAATATATATGAATTTATATGAATGTGAAATTTGTTTAAACATAGTAGGAATGAGGAGGGAAATAAGTGAGGGGTAGATAAAACAAGATTGGCCATGAGTTAATAATCATGAAAGGTGAGTGATCATAAGGACTCATCATATAATTTCATTTTTGCATATGTTTAAAAGTTTCCATACTAAAAGTTTAAAAGTTAGGAATAACTTCTGATCTCATAACAATGCAACAAATGAATATGTAAAAAATAATATTTTAAATTTAGAAGATTGTCTAGTTTCATCAACCACAGTTTCAAAGCATATTTGAAGGTGGGAAATCTAAAACATTTATGCTAAATTTTTATAGGCTACAATTCTAGTGTGTCATATTTTTCTGATTTTCCTCCAATATTCTTCGGTGGCAATTTTGGAATAGTATTGGTAGAGAGAATTTTTCTATAGTTCTCTGGACATCATCGATACATATTTAGCAATAGAAACTATCCATGTATATTATAGTTAGGTGCCCAAATGTACCCAAGTACATTTTGTGTATTAGTTTTCTATTTTGTTTCAACAATATACGCAATGCATATGTTGAAAATGCACTCCAGAACAAAAAAAAGTTAATAATTTTTAATAATTTTAAGTTGTCAATTATAAAATTTTTGCTGGAGAAAAAGATTAGAAGTGAGATTTGATGGAACTCATCCAAAAATGCTTTCTGTAAAAAAATCAATCTTGTAGCATAATTTTAAATATCTGAGATTAAATTCATAGAAAGGAAAAGTTGAATAATGCTATATCTTATTTAATGTGTTGCTCAAAATGCAAAGTTTTGTAGAAGGCTAAGAGTAAATACTGTCATTTTGTGGAAAAATTTAACTTTGTTTCTAATCAATTAAAATTTGAGAAAAATTTGTCCTTATTATTCAGACACATATAAATCTTATTTTAAAAATAGTATTAACTAGCTCCTTATTGTTGCTCTAACAAATTACCACAAACCTAGTGGATTGAAACAACACATATTAATTATCTTACTTTTCAGGTCAGAAGTCTGAAATGGGTTTCACTGGGCTAAAATGCAGGCATCAGCGAGTCTGTGCTCTTTGTTGGGGTTCTAGGGGAAAAGCTGATTTCCTGCCTTTTCTAGCTTATGTTGCTGCCTGTTTTCCTTGGCTTGTGGCCCCCTTACATTTTCAAAGCCAACAACAGCCAAATGAATCTTCTTCACATTGCATCACTTTGACATTAACTGTTACCTCTCTCTCCAATGTTTATGGCTTTTACAATTACATTGAATCCACCAGATAGTACAGGATCATCTTCCTGTTTTAAAATCAGCTGATTAGAAGGCTTAATTTCACTATACCTCAATTCCTCCTTGCCATGTAACCTAACATATTCACAAGTTACAGGAATAAAGATGTGGACACAGACGTTTTTCTCAGGGGCATTATCTGCCTATAACATAGCCCAACTGAAAGGCTTTGTTTCATAAATACTTATTTTTCACATATTTTTACACTTCTATTTTACTGATAGGAAAATATGGCTGCTTGGAATTAGTAGTGATGCTTAGTTCTTTCAAGCGACTCAAATAAAAGAGCTATAAAAGCCACTTTGAATGCATATTCGAACCCTGAAGAAATGTTTACTGATGTATTCAAGTGACATCTATAGTTTCAAAATATCGAACAAAGTACAATGGACTAGGGAATACCCTTACCTCAGCAGCATTTGTTTATGACTTAGGCATAATGTATGATGCAGGTTCTGGGCTGTGTGATTTACCCAAACATCTGAAAGAAAGACATAACATTGCCAGAAGCCTATTCTGAGGTGTCAAAGCAGATTCAGGTCTTTGCATTAATGGCTGACAATCTTGGATCTTTTGCTGAAGAGGCTGTCAGAGCTTTTCAGAACCTGCTCTTTTAACAAAATTCACAACACAAAATAAAATGTCTTAAAAGAAGCCATGGAGAAATTCCCATTAGTCCTCAAGATAATATGACCGAAATTATACATATCAGAATCCTTTAGGAATATTATGTTTTCTAAGATAAATGTATGCAAAGTCATAAACTATATCAGAGATTAACATGTCTTCTAAAAACCATTTTGATACTGAAACCAAGAAGGGTACAACTGCACTCCGGCCCACTTTCTTATTTGGACAATTATAGTATCCTGTATCATTTGGATTTTTAGATTTAAGTTATAATGATTGCTTTCTGAAAGACACTTCTTACACGAACCTAATGATCAGCCCCTAAAGTACTTGCATTTCAATGGTACCCTCTGCAGATCATTTGGTGAAGTATAATACAGAAACACATTATGTTCAGCTAAACTCATATTAAACATTCAATATATGAGTAAGACACAAAGTAGCCTAATGGATTTTAAACTAAATTTAGAAGCCTAATTTAGCATCAGAAGTCCTCTTCACAGTAGTCTAAATCATCTATTTGAGTGTTCCAAGGTCCATTTATTTTTTCTGTTTCCTTTTGTAGAAGTCTATTTCATAGTAAGAAAATATACTTATTTGCTTATAGCCATGCTAGCTATTGGTTAAAATAATTTAAGAAAAGTGTCATTCAATGTGATGGATACATTACAACTAATTCAACCTTTTGCCTCCCTAGTTCTTTGAATGGTACCACAATTCCTTCAGTTTCTGACGTGTAAAACATCACTTGTCTCCCACTTTCCCATCTCATCTTCCCATCTTATCTCCAGATATAACAATAATAAAAATAATGATGATCACTGTCATCTATATTCAATACATAAAGTTATATATCCTCTTCAGGGCTTACAATATTTCAAGATGAATATGAAATGTTTCAATGAGCAACTTGGCCAAAGCCATATACCTAGTATGTATTATACTTAAAATTCAAATGCATGAGGTCTGTTTTGTTCAGAGTACAAGCCAGTTCCACTGAGCAATGATGCCTCTACTGCACTAAGTCATATTAGTCATTTTTCTGAAGCTGCCTGTATTGGTTCCTTCCTTTTCAGCCTCGTTGCTTCATTCCCTTGTCCAGGCCTTTATTACCTCTTATTTAGACTCCCGCAATTGCTTCTCAACTAGTTTCTACGTTTCCAATATTTCATTCCTTAAAAGTCAAATTAAACAACTTTGATCATGTCCATTCACTGCTCAAAGCCTCTAATGGTGCCACATAGCCTAGAGGTGGGTTTTCCAACAGGCTGATCACAGACTTTCACCAGATGGATCATGAAACCACATTGCCACATTCTTTGCCACTTCCCCCTCTTCAATGTTGTGATTCACACATTTGAAATGCACAGGGAGGGCTGCCACACCAGTCACTTTCTTGCATTTCAAATGCCCCAGATTAAAGAGAATATGAATGACTAGGAGCTTTCAGCATGTCCCTCTTCACTGCCACATCCCATTCATTAGGGGGAGCTGGCTAGCAACTACACAAATTGAAATACCAAAGCCTGCCTGCAGATTCCTAATTCTTCCCTTGATCCTTGTGGTTTTCTGACAGAATGTTCCTTTTATCAAAATATCTGTTACCTTCTTAATTTCTTTCCTGAACAATACTCAAAATACCAGACTGCCCAATTTGAAACACATGCTCACAAAATTCCAAAGATGTCAGTCTACTAGATGTAATGCAGACTCCCTACCCTGTATTCAAAGTTCTTCATAATTTGACCCGCCTCCCATTTAGTCTTATTTCCACTACTTTTCAATGTTCACCCTGACTCCAGCCATCTCTGGCTACTCTTTCATGATCCTACAATCATCCATATATATTCATACTATTATACATGCATTCAAAGCATTTCTCCTACCTAGTTACCTGCATTGTTATTTATTCACCTGAATATAAAACAACTATCCCTACTCAACTAACGCTATAGAATAGAGAACTAGGACTTCCAGGGAACAGTGAGGTATTGGCCCAAATAACCTCTTTAATCTAATGTTGAGAACACTGCCCATAATGATCATCCCCTACTAAGAACTCCTTGCCCATAAACTTGATGACACAGTTTCAGGATTAAAGAACTTGAAAAACTAGAGATAATTGCATCCAATCCTCTCACTTTTCATTCAGCTAACATATAAAATCCCTTACATTGATATTTATGTATGTTTTGTGTAATTTGTGTGTTTATGTGCTTTATTTCTTAAACTAGATCCCTCCCTAGAGGGAGGAAACATGTCTTATGTGTCTTTGTGATTCCTAATGGTAAATATTTATTTGACACATATTTACTGGATGACAAATTCAAGATGATGTAAGTGACTAAACATTACCAGAATTTACATAGAGTATAATCTCATTTAAGCAGATATAGTGTTCACAATTAAATGTGGAAACAGGTCGGCAAAGCCTGAGTCCTGTCGTCTCGCCTTCCTCCCATATAGCATGAGCTTCACCACTCGCTCCACCTTCTCTGCCAACTACCGGTCCCTGGGCTCTGTCCAGGCGCCCAGCTACGGCGCCCGACCAGTCAGCAGCGCGGCCAGTGTCTATGCAGGCGCCGGGGGCTCTGGTTCCCGGATCTCTGTGTCCCACTCCACCAGCTTCCGGGGCGGCATGGGGTCCAGGGGCCTGGCCTCAGGGATGGCCGGGGGTCTGGCAGGAATGGGAGGCATCCAGAACGAGAAGGAGACCATGCAAAGCCTGAACGACCGCCTGGCCTCCTACCTGGACAGAGTGAGGAGCCTGGAGACTAAGAACCGGAAGCTGGAGAGCAAAATCTGGGAGCACTTGGAGAAGAAGGGACCCCAGGTCAGAGACTGGAGCCATTACTTCAAGATCATCGAGGACCTGAGGGCTCAGATCTTCGCAAATACCGTGGACAATGCCCGCATCGTTCTGCAGATTGACAATGCCCGTCTTGCTGCTGATGACTTTAGAGTCAAGTATGAGACAGAGCTGACCATGCGCCAGTCTGTGGAGAATGACATCCATGGGCTCCACAAGGTCATTGATGACACCAATGTCACTTGACTGCAGCTGGAGACAGAGATCAAGGCTCTCAAGGAGGAGATGCTCTTCATGAAGAAGAACCACGAAGAGGAAGTAAAAGGCCTACAAGCCCAGATTGCCAGCTCTGGGTTGACCGTGGAGGTAGATGCCCCCAAATCTCAGGTCCTCGCCAAGATCATGGCAGACATCCGGGCCCAATATAACGAGCTGGCTCGGAAGAATCGAGAGGAGTTAGACAAGTACTGGTCTCAGCAGATTGAGGAGAGCACCACAGTGGTCACCACACAGTCCGCCGAGGTTGGAGCTGCTGAGACGACGCTCACAGAGCTGAGACGTAGAGTCCAGTCCTTGGAGATCGACCTGGACTCCATGAGAAATCTGAAAGCCAGCTTGGAGAACAGCCTGAGGAAGGTGGAGGCCCGCTACGCCCTACACATGGAGCAGCTCAATGGGATCCTGCTGCACCTGGAGTCAGAGCTGGCACAGACCCGGGCAGAGGGACAGCAACAGGCCCAGGAGTATGAGGCCCTGCTGAACATCAAGGTCAAGCTGGAAGCTGAGATTGCCACCTACCACCGCCTGCTGGAAGATGGCGAGGAATTCAATCTTGGTGATGCCTTGGACAGCAGCAACTCCATGCAAACCATCCAAAAGACCACCAGCCGCCGGATAATGGATGGCAAAGTGGTGTCTGAGACCAAAGACACCAAAGTTCTGAGGCATTAAGCCAGCAAAAGCAGGGTACCCTTTGGGGAGCAGGAGGCCAATAAAAAGTTCGGAATTCAAAAAAAAAAATGTGGAAACAGCCAAGGGGGAAAATAACACATAAAAATAAATTCCACATTTTCTCCAAAAAAAAAAAAAAAAATCTGGGCACAGGAAATATACTAGAGAAAATATATGAATAAAGAGTAAAAAAATCAAAATTTTCTCATTTGGCTATTTTTTTTAAATGACTTTTGGGAAGACCACAGAATAACATACTAATAAAACAGTAAGATGGCTTCAGAAAAAGTCCTAGTACAGGATCTGCAAACACAATTTTTTTTTTTTTTTTTTTTTTTGAGACAGAGTCTCGCTCTGTTGTTGCCCAGGCTGGAGTGCAGTGGCATGATCTTGGCTCGCTGCAAGCTCCGCCTCCCGGGTTCACGCCATTCTCCTGCCTCAGCCTCCTGAGTAGCTGGGACTACAGGCGCCCACCACCGAGCCCGGTTAATTTTTTGTATTTTTAGTAGAGACGGGGTTTCACCATGTTGGCCAGGGTGGTCTCGATCTCCTGACCTTGTGATCCGCCCGCCTCGGCCTCCCAAAGTGCTGGGATTACAGGCGTGAGCCACAGTGCCCGGCCAAACACAAATTTTTAAAAATGCAGTCTCTTTATGACAGTTAAAATTTTAACAAAGCCACACACTAAAAATTCTACAAATAGTTATCTATAAGTTTCACTAAATGGCTTATTTTAAACAAATAGTTGCTATTCTAAGGTGAATTAATTAGGAACTATATTTGTTTTCTTTGGATGTACAACTGCAATCAAGTCATGTGTAAAGTTTATTAAAGCTTGATGATTTTTTTCAACAGTGCTTCAGGCTCTATATTCAATCCAAATACACATGTACCAAAAATATCTATCTCTATTTCAAGTTTTAAGTCTCAAAAGGGTATAATTGTACTTTAATTACTCAAAGGTTTGTTAAATAAACACTAAAGAGTTTGATTGCCAAATGTATTATCTTAGAGAGAAAAAGAGACTGATATTTTGAAGACAGAGAGCTCCTAATATTAAAAATCAACATGTAACTATATGCCTACCATCACTGGATTTTAAGTATGGTCTGTGGTGTAGGAGCTTCCCTCTAAGCCATGCTGTGGGGAATTCAGAAAAGTGAATTTTGCTTGGGACAGAGGGTCACAGAAAAGAGCTGGCCAGCTCTCCTGAGGCCAGGGGGACAACAGCTATTGCAGCCACCAGATGAATAGGCTGTGATTTTTGGCAGAGTGATCTTTTGAGTGATTCCCACTTCCTCTGTCTGAACAACAGACTCTCATGCTCAGTATTCCTTTTAGTTCAAACATTCTACATGCCAAAAAACAAGGTCAGGTACAGTGATATTGCTTGACATGAAGAGTTTTAATAGAGTGACTCTATTACATAATATTCCAAAGACACTTTCAAAAGTTCTTTTTAAAAATCAAATGTGGCATATGTACACCATGGAATACTATGCAGCCATAAAAAAGGATGAGTTCATGTCCTTTGAAGGAATCTGGATGAAGCCAGAAACCATAATTCTCAGCAAACTAACACAGGAACAGAAAATCAACCACCGCTTGTTCTCACTCATAAGTGGGAGTTGAACAATGAGAACACATGGACACAAGGAGGGGAACATCACACACTGGGGCCTGTTGGGGCATGGGGGATTGGGGGAGGGAGAGCATTAGGAGAAATACCTAATTTAGATGACGGGTTGATGGGTGCAGCATACCACCATGGCACGTGTATAGCTATGTAACAAACTTGCACTTTCTGCACATGTATCTCAGAATTTAAAGTATAATAATAATAAAAAGTTGGAAGTCTTTATTTGTGACACTGTATTTTCAAAATAAAACATTAATCTACCTACAAGAAAAAAGAGAAAAATCAAATGTGATCATTCTTATGGCAAAAAGGAGATGTATGTGGAATTTTTATTTTTAATAGACTGCCATAATTTGAAAATTCCAATCTTTCATCTGCATTTGCTCTACTTGGTATTATGTGAGTGAGTAGAGATACATGGATGGACAAAACGTGGTTTCTTCCATTAGACTCATAGCCTAGTGGGAGAAAACAGGTAAAAATACAAATTACAATAAAACATAGTGGTAGAGGAACACTCAGGATTCTATGGGAACTGAAGTCAGGTGTGCTTCATAACTGAGATTTTGGAAGGCTTGCACAAGGCAAAGGGTCACTTGGAGCAAATCTCAACAGAGGAACAAAAAAAGGGGGCAGGGAGGTTGAGAAAGAGGGAAAGGACAGGCTTCTAAGAGGCAGATATCAAAATATGCAAAGTATAGTAAACACCATAGTGTATATTGCAACAGATAGGAATTTACTCAACTATAGAACACACAAAAAATGTAAGTTTTAGAATTTTTTAAATGAATTTTCTTTTGCTCTGGACACATCCTTTCTCCCCTACCATTTTCACTGGGCAGTAGAAAGAATACTGAGGTTCTAAATAAGCACCGCTGCCTTGACATAAACTGTGTCTCTTTGGAGAAGCTTGTATATGTCAAGGTTTCTTCACCCTTCTTCATCTTTTTTTCTCCTCTGGTAGCCTCCAGATGGCACAAGGAAAGCTCATGTAATTTCATCGTGGAAGGAAGGGGTGTCCTGCCTCTGTGTGGTCCTTCTCTACAGGCTTTTACTGATCTCCACTTGAGATGTCATTTCATTGACTGATATCTGGATGTCATCCAGCTGCAATAACTTGTGGGAATTCTTTTTGTATGGAGTAGTGTGTGTGAGTGTGGCTCCTGGAGAAAGCAGCTGTTCCTCCCGCAGCCCCCCCATGGCTTAGCCCCCTGAAATTCAACTCTGTCTTCATTTGGCCAATGATTTTGGAGAATCTGCCTTCGCGCCGCCACATGGTGGCTTTCTCTTGGCTGACACACTCAGATACTCTCTGAGACTCTCGTAGCATCCCATGACAACCTCCGAATCTCTTTCATGACATTTGGAGGCCATGAGAAATAAGGGATGGCAGTCTCTCTCACACTCTCTACCTCGCCCTGCCACAATTTCTGCTTGGATTCAGGCCCACGTATTGGTACAGGGACTGAATCAGATAACTTGAAATTTTCTCAGTGTATGATCTTCAGGTCCAGAGGAATTAGCTCTGGAATTACTTCAAAACATTCTCATTGTTTGACAGACTTCACTGGAGTGGGTGGAGGGGTCAGGAAACAAGACATTCCCAGAAAATTGATTGTCCTGCTCTCTCTCTCTCTCCTAGATGAAAAGAAGGCTCTCTATACCCTTCCTGTTAAAGAAGGATTTCCTTTGTATTATTTTTATTATTTTCTTTATATTCTCTCATCTTTGCCTTAAGAGAAAAAAGACTGCAAGACTGAAGGAAAAAAAAAAAAAAAAAGATGTTCGCTGAGAGGGGAAAATATACTGGGAAATATTTCAAAAAATATTTTCCTAATTAAACATATTTGGGGAATTACATGTGGTTTGGTGTAGTGGCCATTTAATTCCTAAAGGCACAGATCCCTGAATTTGGAAATAATGTATCCGGGCTTTTTCAGCTGATACTACAAACAGCAAAACAGCTTTACCATTGACATATTTTCTTGATTTAGGAAGGTGGGTTCATGGTTAAGAACAAGAGCTCTGAAGCCACATTATCTGGGCTCAAAGTTCATATCCACCACCTATTTATTGTGTACCCTTGGGAAATTTACATTACTTCTTTTTATGCTTTAGTTTCCTCATCTGTAAAAGAGCAAAAGCAATAGCTCCTACTTTGGATAATTGTTGTGAAAATTCATTAATCGTGTATATAAAAAAAGAGTGGCTGGCAGGAAGAAAAAAACTAAAAAATGCTGGCTTTATTAACATTCACGGGAATTAAAGTTACTATTTTCTAATCTGGTGAGAAAAATCCATCATGACCCATGGTGAACACGCATATATATAATTAATCCTTCACCACTAAAGTTAATCTTTGAAATTTTAGCCATTTTTCTTTTAGCAGAATACAAACAGATAAACACCATGTTAAATCTCATCACTATTTAGGCATGCAATCTAGGAAAACATGGCTTAGTTAAGTCAGTGTTAGATTTTAGATAATCACCGTATATGCTTATTTACCTAAAAGGCAGCAGCCACACAATGCTTTCACTTTCTCTTTATTCCATTGAAAATAAAGTATTTCCTTGATGTGTGTTCGTGAGTTTTGTTAGAGTTCATGGAAATCTTGAGGTCAAGCCAGAGGGCAAAATTTGGCCTTAAGCGAGACTAAGCAAGATACCATGACAATTTGTTCTCTCTTAATCATATAGGACAACTTGAACAAGTATTATTATTGAGGAGCTTGATCCCTAGATGTTACTATAACTGTTGAGGCACCTTGAGGTTATCCTGCAAATTACGTTTTAATGAAGATCTGAGTATGACTTGATTTGCCCATTATTATACTTTAATTTCTCTTTACTACTCCATTTGCTGCATGGATTTGATTTTTAAATTAGCCAATATTTTTTTCATCAGCAAAGTATAAGAAATTGTTTGTGACAACTGTTTTTTAGGCATGTTGATCTCTGAAAAATCTAGAAACTTATTTAATGAAATGTCAATTTGGAAGAAAATGAAAAAACTCAAGTGCCATTCAAAAATGAACAAGGAAAAATGTGGTAATAAACCCTTATGATGTTTAAAATTTAAAGGAAGACAACAAAGTGACATAATTTACTTTAAAAAGTTTAAACAGTGAATGATAAATGCCAATACAAAAGGTTAAAATAAATATTGCATATCAAAGATATTTTGAAGTTAGAAAAATAGACAAGATATCTGCATTATTTTTAACAGAATTCAGCAAACTAGAGCACTCCATCTATAAACAATAAAAGCCATTAAAATATGTGAAGCCAAACTTTAAACTCGTAATTGCTGCAAAAAATCTTACATTATTTCTGAAGAATGGATGATTTGCTGAATAAAAGATTTACTAGAAACAAGTACCCTCATGCACACTTAAAGATGTTTAAGCGTGATAAAGTTCTTTTATTCTCCCAAAGAGTAAGGAAATTCTCAGATTTGACACAGCAGGTTTAGAGTAGACTGTGAATAAAATGAACTTTCTCGTCTCTGAATCTTTTTCTTTTATATTTTGCAAGTGCCATCATAAGCCTTTGGGAAAGGTTTGTTTTTGCTAACATGAATACTGGAAATTGCTGTGTATATAAATGAGATAAAGATAATAGTTTCAATTCTTAAGCAACAGATCACTCTTTCTTATTAATAAAATTGATCAATGCATTAGAAGTCACAATATATAGCTCTACATTCAGTAGAAAAAATCACACGTAAGTGTTTTTGAATGACTGGATGAAGAAAAGAACAATTACAGGTTGTAAAATGTAGTACCAAAATACAGATTTTTGTATTTGAATCAGAAAAAGAAGGTAATTTTTAAAATGAAACAACTTATTTAAATATTTATAAGCAACTTTCAAAAACTGGGACTCTAGAAATAAAAAATACTCTTGGATACTTCCATTTCACCATGAAAAGACTGTCACTAACATCCTATTTAATGAAACAGAATGGACCAATGGAATACTTGTTTGAACAATAACTTAAGACAAAATTTTGATGAATTTCTTAGTGTCTATAATATGCTGAGAACTTGCCTATAACTTCCAAGTGGTCTGGGCACTCATTAAAACATGAGACCATCAGAGTTTACTGAACTGGTATTTTATCTTCCCTTTCTCCATCTATGGTTCTACCATTTTTGTGGTCCTACTCCCCAAAATCCGTTAGAATGCATTGTATAAATTAATGCTCTAATAAGACACCTTGCATTAGTTACAATTTTCACTTCCAACTGCCCACGTATTTGCCTTGTTTATTCCTCTGTAACTTTATGTATTGTTTTCAAACCCCCAAACATATAGCAATATACCTGTCAGTCATATACTTTCTTCTAAAAGCAGCCAATCTTATATATCAAGTATTTCCATGCTATGAACATCTATTTCCAAACAAGGTTAGGACAAGTGAAGGTATAAATATAAATGTGACAAGTCAGTTAGAAACAATATTATAAAAGCAGATTAGGGGTCAGAAAAATCTGGATTTTACTTATCTCAAAATCCTTCTCTTAAAAATATTATTTTATTGGAAATTGTACAGAAATACTTTATAACCTGAGGAAATACAAGACAAGATTTTAAATTTACAACATAGAACAATAATAGCAAATCTCACAGAGCAAAAAAAATATTTAGCATCAGTATAACTTTTCAAATGACCAGCTGACAGGAAGGTGTTGATAAAGACATAGACAAAACAATGAAACCACTTTGTTATGAACATTTATGTGCATTCAAACCAGAAAAAGAGTAAATAAAAGAGCAATGAAATCTGCAGGAATACACATTTTTAACATTTTCTTATAATCTGAAATAATCTACATTACACTCAATTTATGTGGAAAAGTCACTATATGGTTTCTAAACCGAAATTTACTTGCCTGTTATCCCAAGGTTATCATTTTTTAAGCGTGTAAAAATTAAGGTTTCAAAAATGTTTCTTAAACGCATTTTATTAAAACAGTCAAAAACAATAAGAATTATTTCATTGGCCAATCACTCTAACCTTACCCTGTATATTACAGCTTGGGCTAACCAATCAAAATGCAAAATATTAGCAAGGTCATAGTAGTATAACAAAACATACTACTATATTTCACAGATTACAAAAGACATTAAAATTCTGATACCCAATTCATAAGGAAAAGATTGTAATGAGAATAGAAAATGGCACAACATTAATTCATTGTGTGACAAAGAATATAATGAGAATGGGAAATAGTACAAACATAACTCATTCTTGTTACAGTTTTAAGATTGTAATGTCATGGTTCATATCACCTACTTAGCAAGAAGGTGGTAGCCAACATGTTGCAATCTTCAATGGCTATTCTAAATTTAGTGAGAGCATTATTATATATATCTATATAGATATATAATATTTTAAAACTTTCAATTTTGGGAATAAGTGTATTTAAAAATTAAATAATGTTGCTAAAAAGTTTAATTTGTAAAGATAGCATGTGTATGATTAAAATGTGAAGGGTGTCATAAATCCAGTAGACAAGTGAAAATATGAAACTAAAATGTGCTATTGGATACATTCAAATTAATATTTTAAAATAGAATAAAATATATTGGTAAGCAATTGCTTTAAATCATTTTATAAAGCAATGCATGATTTTCTAAAATATGTAACTATTACATTGCAAAGTCAGGGAATGTTTGCAGAGTGGTTGCAACTCTTCTCTTGATAATCAGTTCTGCTCTCTGGCTATTCTAAAGAGAACAAATATGCCCCCATAAGAACTAGAGGTAATATTCTAGAAGCTACAGAACACTGGGGAAGTGAAGTTGGTATTTTGTAATAAAAATATTATGTTTAATTGCAATATAAATAGTCTACTGAGCACTTGTGGTCAGGAAAACATTTTTTTAAAGTTCTAAAAATTTGCTTTTAAGTAATTATAAAAATAACCAGTGACAACTCCATTTCACCAACTTTAAAAATTATCCACACACGTAGGAGGGCATATTACGGATTATCACAGACATTTCATGTATGCGTGTGTATACTTAAAAATGCATTCCTTTCTTCCCCCTTGTCGATTCTACTTTTTAATTACATAAGCAGTGGTTAATATTAAGATTAGATTTAAACTTATTTGCATTCCTTAAACAAATATCCAATAACATGCTGGGACGTGGGGTCAAATTTAATTAACCCAGGATTTTAAAATTGACATAAATTATCCCAAAAATAGATAACCCACACATTTTTAATTGAGTAGTTGGCATGGGAATATTCCACGCTTAAACTCTTTAGTTTATGGGGAAACTTGAATACAAAAAGCATTTTTGTGAAATGAATAATTACCTCTGTTAAAAATGGAGAAAAAATTGCTACTTCCATTATTAAATCAAAATTTGACTTAAGAACCCATTTAACACCATATTTACTATCTTTGACAAGATATAATTAAATAATGCTTTTTAAAAAATAGTTTACAAAATTTAAAGTTCTTATAACTTTCAAGATTTTACTGATTATTTACTACCCTAAAATAATATTTAAAATAACAATCTGTTCTATAAATTAAGTTTCTGCATGATACTTCATAATAACATGGAAATATAGACAGAGATAGTTTTATTGGATGTAAGTAAGGCTATTATTCATTAATTGGATAGGTTGTAAAACTGTGACTTAGTGAAACTAACTAGTTTGGGACAATAGTATATTTTAATGGATTTTAAAGGAGATTTTAGAATTTAGGAATTACATTGTCCAAAACTAATTGTGTATCTAATGGATGAGTAGGATCTCTTTCTTAGCAACTCACTCTATAGCACAAATAACTCATATCCATATTAATTGCCCCCTAATGATTGTGGTTTTAAATAACGTAAAGGAAATCTAAAGAATTCTATGTTGCAAAGTCTTGTCATAATGATCTCAAGGTCCATACAGATTCCAAAAAGTAAGATGATTCCAATATTTAACATGCCCATTTGGAAAAATAAATTATTTGGTCCAAAAATGTTAAATAAAAAAGAAAGTATATTAAGCTTCATTACATTGAATGTAAACAACTGTGGATTCTCAGATCAGGGACTCTAAAGGACAATTTTGATGTATTGTTACAATGCCTAAAAACAGACATGATTTTTGTTTGCTAATTTTGAGTGTTTTCAATTTGCCATAGACAATTGGACAATTGCTTTGTATTGCAAAATTTCCTAAGATTTTAATTCTAGCTTTCCTAATTTTTTCCAAATAAAAGTCTCAAGATAATTCAATGCAGAAAACAATGTGATGCTTTCTTAACCATGAAATACTGTACTATAGTTTATGCATATAGTTCTATGTATCTAACATGACTTTGGCTCTTTAACTTTTAACGCACCAATTAAGACATTCAAACCTCAGATTTAAATAGCTGTCTATGACTGCTGACAGTTGATTTATTTCCTGATAATCACTGGAGCTGCTAAGCAAAAAAAGAGAGAAAGCATCTCTTAAAGAACACTGATATTCTGCCTAGCACTTGCTGAATTCTAATTCTGTGATTATGATGGAGAGAAGAGCTAAAATCTGAACACATTGCTCTCTTTCCTGAGAACTGTTTTTCATCATCTAACAAACACTTTTGACCATTATAAATATGTCAACCATTGCATAGGATTTAGAATTCAATACTGAATTTGTGATACTGGGATAGAACATATACTTCAAGTTTTTAAAATTTCAGCTAGGATATAAAGGTGATAGTGCTGATAAATCAATTTTTCATAAGAAAGTAAAATGTATTCATTCTCTATGGTAGGCAGAATGGCCTCCCAAAGAGGTCCACATCCTAATCTCCAGAACCCACAAATGTCTACCTTTCATGGCAAAGGAGACTTTGCAAGTGTGATTAAGTTAAAGATCTTGACGTGGGAAGATTATCCTGGATGATCAAGGTGGGATTAATATAATCACAAGGATCCTTAAGAGTAAAAGTGGGAGGCAGCAAAGTCAGAAAGAAATTAGAAGATGCCATGCTTCAGGCTTTGAAGATGGTAAAAGGGGCCAGGGGACAAGAAATACAGGTGGCTGTTAGAAACTGGAAAAGGGAAGAGAACAAATTATCTTCTAGAACACAGCCCTGCTGACACATTAACTTTACCCAGCTAAAACCCATTTCAACGTCTAATCTCTGTAAGATAATAAATTTGTGTTACTTTAAGCCACTAAGTTTGTGGCTGTTATAGCAAGAATGGGAACTAATACTACCGCCAGTACGTATTTGAAAAGACTTTTTAAGAGCAACTTTCAACATACATCACTTTAAAACCATGCAAACTGGTAAAATTATATTTTTAACTAAAATTACGCAATAGCAATATCATAACTTACCCCTGAAAAAAGTTTTTGCCATTTATGGTTGAAAAATTCTTACTTTGAGCTCAAAAAAATGGTTTCAAGTTATATGTATATTTAAATGCCTTTCCTCTGAAAATGTTTCCATTTCTTCTGCAGTACAGTTAATGAAAGACACACAATAACAGAATAAACCAACTAAGTAACAAAAATTTTATTTTTACTTCTTCTGTAGATGGTTCCTATGACGAAGAAGCCTTACTGTCTTACTTATTCATTTGCTGTAATAATCCTTGGCAAATACATCTCATCACCTGATTACACCCTTGGTAAATTTCCTTATTTTGCAGTCTTTATAGAGGAAAGATACCCATCACCATAAATCTTAAATATCTTTGCAAGTACAGGTGAAAATACAAGCCCATATATGTTAACAGCTGTACAACTGCCTCTTGGGATAAATGTATTATAGATGTAGAACAGTCATAATGGCACGCACGATCTCATTTTTCCCATTTCATAGGTTTTATACCTGTGCCATCTGGGCAATACACCTGGATGTATGACAGGATCCTTACAAGGCCTGGCTTTCTAAATGGCCTTTTCTGGTCCCTGATTTTTGTGGAGTTCTTTTAATTTTTGTTTCACGCTAAACTTAAATGTCTTATATATATTGTGATACATATAAACATTAGAAGGAAGCATATTTCGCTGTGATTTAAAAAAACATGGGATTTAGTTTTATGAGATACAAATCAATGAGATCATACTTTTTTTTTTATTATACTTTAAGTTTTAGGGTACATGTGCATAACGTGCAGGTTTGTTACATATGTATACTTGTGCCATGTTGGTGTGCTGCACCCATCAACTCGTCAGCACCCATCAATTCATCATTTATATCAGGTATAACTCCCCAATGATTCTTTTATTATCTTCATTAACAAGGAGACTTTGGCCAAGTCATTAACTAATCTCTGCTCATTTTCTCATCTTTCTGAAAATGAAAGAAACAACTGAAATTATTGTTAGGTTTTAATGACATAAATGTACTTGGAAGGGATTTATTGAAGTAATATTTACAAAATTTGTTTTATTGTTTAATTAGTGATAGTTATTCAAATGAAATACAATGTAGTTAAAAACAAAAAAAACTTTTATTTCTTTTACCTCTTTTCAATTTTTCTTTCATTTTTATTCCTCATTGTTTTTTTCCCTCATCCAGCAATTGTGTTACTACCATGTCATTATTATACATATTTTGGGTAGAAAAATTACAGTAAGTAGAACAGAGGTTGATGTCACTCAAGTCAACATAAATTCACCATAAAATCATTCTTCATCTATTCTTGTTCCCTCCTTTTAAGAGAGGCAACTCTGTGACTTTCAAAGATAATCTTGTCTGAAGAAATGTCTAGTGCATCCAAATATGATTATTATAATTGCATCCTCATGTCAATGACAGTATTCCTGGTAATGAGAAACTCATTCATTTTAACACAGTTAGTCTGTCCTGTTCTTGCCCTCTTTTATTTGGGTGCTCCTACCCTTCCATAAAGTCTTTGCATCTTCTGGTCCCAATGTCTTCAAACCTCTTAACATGCAGGGACACCACTTGATTGTCCTCCCAAGCAATCTTCCTAGAAGCACTGTCTTTTTACTCTTTTCCCCAGAATAGCTGCATTAACACATTCTGCTGGAGAAGATTCACTCTTCAAAATTCTAATTGATTAACATAAAAAATATGGCTCATGAGTTATGTCAAATCTCATTTCAAGTCTTGGTCCTGGCATGGCATATGACCTAGGTTTTCCCTACTGGAAATGATTTTAATAAAAATGAATGTTAAGTTCTAGAGATAAGACACAATAGTGAGTGGTGAAAAGTAATACTATTAACAAATCATGGTTATGTTAAATATGTGGAAGGAAGGTGGGCAAATGAAAAACTGAATCACCATCTCTCACATTGAAGTATAGGTACATATATACACATTTTAAATGCAGCTTTCCAAAAGCGTATTCACAGAAACACCATTATATAGCATTTCAAATGTGCACCTTCTGGGTATGAAGCTTCTGTGAGGGTCAGTACTGACACCATGGTTTTGTCTCTCTGCCCCACTGGCTGAGTGTACAATTGCTGGTCATCCTCTTAGTCATTTGGCAACCGTAACGCCACAAAGGAACCAGACAACTTTTCTCCTCATTATGTGCAGTTAAGTTTCTCTTTGCGAGTGTTATTTATAAGAAAGGCAGCAGGACTGGGAAACAAACCAAAGAAAATAATGCTAGCATAAATGCTTCAAAGGAGACATGTGTTGCTAATGGCTTTTCAGAAACCATAGGGAGTGAGGGAGTAACACTTCCACTCCATTGAGCTGGCTTAATTTTTTCAAACCATGTGAACTATTTGAAGAGCTTTATAGAATTTCACTTCTGAATCAGGACTTTGCTACTTTAAAACGTGGCTGTTACTATTCTAATAGTCAGCATGAATGGCAATAAGAAAATACAAAGAAAAAAATTCAAGATGTAACTTCTGGAAATGCATCTGCCATTTTCATGGTGGTCAGGCACATATCCAGGGCAGCAACCATTCTTCCATGGTGATAAATATAAAAGATGACTTTGAGGAAAACTATGCATGTAGATGAGGGTCACACTAGGACAGAGTCATAATTTTACATATAGCTTAGGAAGAAGGTAGTAGTTCAAATTTTCCTCCTTTTAACTGGATACCTATCATCCAAATAAGTTCTACAAATCATTTCTAAGCACGGGGGAGAGGGAAAATTACTTTTACTCAACGTTTAGTGTTATTACAGTATCTTTAATTTAGGTGAGGTCAGTTAATGGGACCAATAAATGTGAATCTTCTGTGTGTGGTGTGTATACTTCATGTAAATTACATGAAAATTTCCTGTTTATCAGCAAGAGTATTTGTACCCATTTTATAAAATATGCATAAGGACATCAGATGCAATGAAATGAAGAAGCCAGAAAACTTGGGTTCTAAAGATTGCTGAATGAAGGTACCTTCCATGAACCGATGGTGTTACTATAAGTGAGTTATTGGATTCCCTTCGCCTGGATATTTTCATCTGTAAGACAGAAGTTTTAATTCAGTTACCTATAGCCACACTTCCACCTCCAGTGTTCTATGGCTTCAATAATAACGTTACCCTTTCTAATTAATATTGAAGTTGAATTCAGAGCTTCAAGAAATAAGTTTAGGGAAAAAGATTTTTCAAGCCCTTCAGCAAGAACAAACAAGCCAAAAACCTTTGCATGAATTGGTCCTAGCCCTCTTCTGGTTCCATGGACTCAGGAATCTGTCCTGACAACTTAGCTACCATGCCCAGCTCTGCTACTATTGTCTATGTTATACCTAATTAGTCAGGTAGTTTTAAATAACAGTTAATATTGTTTCTGTTATTTTTTTCTGTAACTTCCAGCAAGGACTTTGAGACATTTCTTATTTGGGCAAAAATTGCAATTTATTTCTAACATAGATGGTTAACTTGAAGAATTCTCAGCTGCTAGCCAGTCTACCACCCCCAAACAACTTTAGTTAAAAGAAGAAAAATAAAAGAAAATAATTTTGGAATGGTCAGTTTACTTCGTTTATAAGTAACCATTGTCTTCTTGAATTTGTATATAATCAAAGATTCTCAATTCATTTAAAAGCAAACAATTGAGCTGAAAGCAATTTAATTGTTATATGCCCAGATACAGGATCTATTAAAGGGATTTGCTATTTTGAGAGATCGGCAGCAGAAAGGTACAGGTTTTAATGTCATGAGTTGATGAGGGAATGTTTAAAACTTTGAAGGTAGTTCTTTGAATAATCTCACCCCTAACTAGTTAGGCTTCACTGAATATCGATTTTGACTTCCAGGCCATTAATTCTCAGCATTCCGTTCTCAGATAAAAAGTTAAATCTGGTAATGGTTATTTTATTTTATATTTGCTTTTAAAAAAAATGGTTTATCTGAAGTTCAACTGAATATGAACTTTCATGGAGTGCTTGGAATTTCCTTCCAGTGCAATGACATTAATGGCATCCTGGGCTCTGTTAAACGAAAGACAACTGAGGAAATTAGCAAAGGTATTTATTTCTATGAGTTGTGAAAGCTCAGTTTTCTAACCTAGGAAATGCTTTCATAGTGGTTTGGTGGTGTGGATCGTTAAGAGTATTTATTTTGTAATTTTAATTGAGCTTCCCAGGTCATGCCTACTGAATCTTGGATCTTCCCTCAGCCATTCATCTTTTGATCTTATGGTTTATATTATCTCCAGAAACTTTCAATATAGTCGATGCTGATTTTTTCACTTAGATAAGCTTATTCTTTCTTTTTAATAAAGCAAAGGAATTTCTCCAAAATCAAAGAGTTAAAAAATGTTAGGAACATTTAAAAAGTGAATTTAGTGTAAGAGATCATGTATATACTAATGATGACTAATAAAATTAAACACACAATAGAGTATCCAGCTTAGAAGTAGATATTCAGTTTTACATTATATATAAAGGGGAGTTTTAGAGCTGAAATTCTATTTTAAAGTGATACGAGAGGACAGTAATTTCTAAATAGAAAGAGCAGGGGGAAAGTGGATCCTTTCCAGAGAAGTAGATCAAAAGTGGAGAGGAATTTTTCAGGCTTCACTCACCCTGCCTTTACCTGCCTACAATGCTAACATATTTCTCCTCGGGCACCCCCCACCACCCATCTTAAGGTATCGTCACTGTTACTAATGGGAGTCTGTGCTGACCTCGAGCGTGATGATGTAGAAGAAAGGTTGAATCCATTGCACTTTGGCATGTATTGTACACTTAAAGGACCTAAGCACTAGATGCAAAATCTAAATGAATTACTGGGAGATGTGAAGGAATATTTTTTTTTCTCTGAAATATGCTTTTTTTCCCCCCCTAATTTCGAAAGACCTGTGAGTATAAGAAATATTTTCAGTCCCTGTTAACTCTGTCAGAAAAAGAAGAGTGAAGGAGTGAGGAACAAAGAGAACTGGCCCTTGGTCTCAGCCTTGTGGACTCAATGGGAGGTCCAAGGTGAACTGGAAGGCAAATGCCCTGTCTGAGGAGGGGCAACTGCTGCCCGCTTTCTACTGATGGTTACCATGAAGATATGTGGGCTCTGAATTGCCAGATCTAGGTTGTTTTTATTTTTCAGAAGATGTTTTTAATGTGTATTTTTATATGAAATCTCACACGTTTCAAATACTGACTACTAATATAGAAAATATTTTAACAGTGTGCAAAAAGCAAAGCCTAATTGCAGGTTACCCATTTGGAACTTCTGATCTGTAATTTTATTTTATCTTGTTTTATTGGTAACACACACACATATATATATAATACATGTGAAATAATTTTCTTCTCCCCTCCCTGCACACACACACACATATATATGTGTGCAGGGAGGGGAGAAGAAAATTATTTCAATCCCTAATATTATATAGTATTTTCAACTTAGGTGAAGTAAGTTAATGGGACAGTAAATTCAATCTTCTGTTTGCTGTACTTACAATTTATGTAAATTACATGCTTCCTTGTTTATCAGCAAAAGCATTTGCACCCATTTTATAAAATATTGGTAAAGTCATATGTAGTAAAATGAAGGAGTCAGGAGACTTGGGTTCTAAAGATTTGCTGAGTGAATAAATATATATCTGTACCTAATAAAAGTATAACATATACATACCTGAACTTAATATATGCACATACACACATATATATACATATATAAAACACATATATTATATTTTAGCAATCTTCAAAAATCAAGGCTCCAGACCAAGGAAGAATGGCATACAAGACAAACTGAGTTTAAAAGAAAAATAATCTCGATTGTGGGTTACCTTAGATGACTCAAAATTTTCTGTGCCTGTTTCCTCTCCTGTAAATAAAATAGTTGGATTAAATGTCCTCTAAACTATATTCTACCCAGAAAGTTCTATAATTCTAACATCCATGAGGAGTTCACCAAAATAATTTAGAAATGTATGAGTTTAAATGTGCATGTTTTCACATATGTCTGGATTTACAAGCATAGAAATAGTTAAAGGCATAATTAATAACAGCTATTGGCCCAAAGTATTCTATTTTTTTTTTTTCGTTTGTAGTAGCCAATGGTTTACATCATTTAGGCCCATATTCTTACCTATTATACTATATTGCATTGCCCACTCAAGTGTCTACGGAAAGAACAGTTATAGAACTACTTATCTACAGAATACATCACTTCAGAAAACCAAGAATTATTCTAGAAAAATTGTACTCTTTACTTAATTCAAAACTCCACATTAAATAACTAAAATATTTAAAAATTAATTTTGTGTACTATTGTTTTAATATACAATGTTTTTTATGCTGCTTTAGAACAACTACCTGGCAATTCCACTGAAATCCCATTTCCAACTAATACTTGGTTCCATCTGTTTTCTCTTTCAGTGTAGAAAAGCAGAGAAGTAGAACTGTTATACTTCCATTGAGATAGAAGAGATTAGATGTGTATTTCTACTGTTTTATTTTCTTAAATGAGTAATTTATTATGAGTATATTTAGGTATCACTGTTTTGTCTAATCTAATGACTCCCAAGGTCACATGTACATCCAAATCACCAGGGTGCTGTTAAAAATATGGACCTCAACCTTAGAGATTCTGATTTCTGATAGGGGAGGTGCTATTGTAATCTAATAACTTTATTTACAGATAAGGAATTGGTTCCAAAGATAAGTTCAATGGTTTTAAGATAGAAATTTGTCTTTCAGGCCGGGCGCGGTGGCTCAAGCCTGTAATCCCAGCACTTTGGGAGGCCGAGACGGG